>NC_133586.1:20274226-20574226 GCF_964106895.1 Numenius arquata | reverse complement strand
AGATAGGCGACAAGGCCTTCACAGTGAAGGGCTGGATCCTGGCCATGCTACAGAGAACCTTATGAATAAAAAGGGCAGCAAATACTGAGTGTTACCTTGCCCTCGCTCCCAGAGCCCACGTGCAGTCTCAACAAAAGCGCAGCTTGTGGAAACCATGCGCGTCTTCTCGTAATTTCTTAAGTTACTTTTCCTTTGTTCTTCCCTGGCAAATCCTACCATCTTTGGACGCATCCAACAATTATCAGTGCTTCCCTCGCTGTTGGGTTGTGCAACAAGAGCCATGCTCTTTTGCTTCACTGGAAGTGTTCCTGTTCCCTACTAGATAAATGTCCTGCTTGTAAAATGCATGACGTTCTCCTCATTAAACATTTCCTCTCCCTGCCTGTTATGCCTGGTAACGTAGTCACTGGGAGCCAGGTTGAGAGTCTCCTTTAAAATCCATTGGTGCACCCAGAGATCTCCTCACAGTCAAACACCGTGCACCTTTATACCCTTGGCTAGTGGTGGGTTGGCAAGGCAACCTGGCCAGCAAGGTCATAATTGCTGACATTCTGAAGGGACGTAAGTGGCTGCTCTTTTGTGAACTCACCTCAGCTCTTGCCCCCAGCACTCCTGTCCAACACCACCCTTCAGCCTCCCGAAGGCACAACGTCCTGCCATCAGGCGGCAACTGAGTCTTTTTCCCTCACAGCCTACCGAGAGATGTCATTAGCTGTGGTACGGGGGATCTCTGAGAACAGGAGGTGTGCTGACCACTCCGGTCTAAGCTGCCATCGCGGCTGAGGAACTGCCTCCCTCTCCTGAGGGAGGGAAAGGAAAATCCTCCACAGCGCGCACGCGCCACCGCGGCCGCCCCTCACTGCCACGAGCCCGGCCCGCGCGGCGTCTCCTTTAAGAGGGAGCCGCTCGCCATCTTAGGTTTCTCCGCCCCCTCCCGCCACGTGACGCCAGAGGCCGCCATCTTAGGCTCCCCGCGTCGCTGCCTGGGCTCGTCTGGGTCACGTGGGGCGGGGCCGGCGGCGGAGCGGAGCGGCGCTAAGGGGAGGGGAGCGGCGCGGAGTGACGGGGCCGGAGCCGGAGCCTGAGGGGCGGCAGGCGCCATGGGGCAGTGCGGCATCACCTCCTCCAAAACTGTCCTCGTCTTCCTTAACCTTATCTTCTGGGTGAGTCCGGGGGCGGGCTGGGTAGAGTCAGGGTCTCCGGGCGCGGGGCTGCACTCTCCCTCACCCCTGCGGGGAGGGCAGGGCCCGGCCCTCAAGGCGCTGCGGGCCCGGGCCGCCTCGCCGCTCTCCGGTCCTCGCTAACGTACGGCAGGAGCTGGGAGCTTCAACACCCACCCCCTCCACCGTTTCGCCGGTTCGGTTTGTATTTAAAGGTTTTCTGTTAATCAGGCGTTCTGTGCGCTTTCGCGGGGACCCGTGTTTTAGCGGTGGGCGCAGTCCTTTCCCTCCCAGTCCAGCCCCCCCTCAGAGTTGGACGGTGGATAAAGCTGTTGTCTCGGTAGCCTGGCAGTAAAGGTTTAATGAGCATTAGAGATTTCGAGGTAGAAATGCTTGTGTAATTGAATACAGCTTGAGTTGCTTTATTGAGCTTTTCAGGTCTCTGCCAGTTTAATTTCTGTAGAGCTGTTATGGCCCTCTAGTTTTCTGCCTTCTACTTTAAGGACGTCTGTCCCAAATACTTAGTGGTAAGTATGGAGCACCTTTTTCTTCCTTGTATTTTTAGCACAAAATTAGGATATATATGGAACTTAATAGTCTAAAAGCAAATTTCACTTCTTCCAATAACTACAGTTGTATTGTCGTATTTATGCATCACTTAAACCTGCCATAACTACAGTCGTGCTGACAGTAAGACAAAAGCTTCCCTGGGCTGGTGGAACAGAAGGTTGCTGTAAGCGACCTTTCTCAAGATGGACATACAGGCTGTGGCTTGGCGTTATATTCACTGTAATAATTAGTCTGTCAGAATGTCACAGCTCTAAATAAATGAAGTCAAATTAAAGACTGTTGTGTAGACTTCAAGAATTCTTTTTCTGCATTTAGCTACTGCATTTCGCATCCTCTAATCCTGGTTCCAGGAACAGAAGATCTGTTGTCCCAGCTGTTCAAAGATTTCAGCTTTGAAAAAGTAATAGCGGGTAACAAGATATTAGAACATAAAAATGTAGCTATATATAGCTACATCGTTTAATATTGAAAGCCATGTGAAATCTAACATGTGTTACAGGATAAGCATTCTTGTCTAAGTTTTTACGAAGGTATGCCTCTCATGGGTGCCTAAAAATGAATCGTGGTCAGGGAAAATGCATATCTGTGCAGTCTCACCAGCATTTGTGTATACAGCTGTTCAGAGAGATGAGCAGTAAATGTGAGGCATATTTGACTTTAAGTGGTGCATATTAGGAGTCTGTAATTTCAACTGAGGTGTATAGGCTTCATTCTTTATCTTTGAAGTATGAGGTAATCACATCAATCTTCTAGTACAGTCGTTTGTTTGGAATCTGCTTTTTTTGGGTGTGGCTTTTTGTTACATGCATAGTTGCAAATGGCATTAAAAATGCTATTTGATAGCTGCTATGTCATACTTAAAGTTTTTGACTGAACATGTACTTGCTGTGAGTTGCATTCTTGATGGCATCTTGAAGTATTTTTTTTTCTTTAGTTTCTGATATAAATGAGGCTCTGTTTTGAATAAATGAACACACATTCTGTAGGTGCTTTCTCCCCCACTGCAAAAGCTTAGTGATAGTTTTCATATTTTATATATTTGAAAGGTATTGCTTGTTATTTGCTGCATTTAGTATTTCAGTTGCATGTTGAAATTTGCAGTTACTCAGTTTAAACAGTTGTGGATAGAAAGTTATTTTGTGTGATACTGAATCAAGTGCTTTACAATTTTAATGACTTTTTTTTGAGACAACCTTGACTTCATTTAAAATGGACAGATTGTATTTAGATAGGGTGTGCTTTGTGTCAAATTATGTCACCGATCTTGTATTCTGTAAACCATTTCCAGGCTAAGAAGTCAACTTATGTTGATAGCTTTTTGGCAGATAGGTAAGTGGGTTGCTTGTACCGGAACAACCTAACTGCTCATCAGCTGCATGTGGAATGAGGCAGGCTTTCTAAAAGTGAGAATTACGAAAATCAATGTTTATCCTTTCTTTAGCAAGCTATGGCCTAAAAATAGGAAATCTACATACTTTTATCAAAAGTAATACATCTACATTTTTAAATGGGAAGAGAGAAAGAACTCCAACTCTTGATCCAGCATGTTTCGTTTTTTGGCTGAGCTGACTGTGTATGTTAACATTTGGTGCCCATCTAGTTGCCAATGTAATTGCTTCTGTGCCGTTACAGAAATCTCTTGCTTGTCACTCATACGTAGTTCCAATTTTGATAATTGGATCATTCAGATTTCCACTGGGACTTGTCAATAGATAACCGCCTAAAATTGGTCAAGTAGCTATGAAGCCTCCTTTAATTGCTTTTATGGATTTAATGTGTCTCTTTAGGGTATCATATATAAGTCTTATGTGTTATGATCATCATCTTCATGGTCATCTGTAGTAACAGGAAGCTGCTTCTGCGTAGTTTGCTATCTGAAGTTCTGCAAGAGTAGCTGATCAAAGTGAATTATGACTTCTCTGCTACCCCTACCCCCAGCCATGGGTCTCATATTTGTGGGAGGATGTAAATGTCCAGAGTGCTTTGGTAGCTCTCTTATGAATGCAAGGTGTTCAGAAAACTATCGCTTCTGCTGCTGAATAAAAAGCAGAGATGTTTTTGTTACACTCTGTAGTCTAGGGTGTAACCTCTTCTTTGAAAAAAATTCTTTCAAACCTGAAATCAGGCTTGCTGACAGGTCATAGCCGTACTACTCAGTCATCATCCATGACGACTGACTTTAATAACTCAAACTCCACTCAATTTGCCAGTGATTCTAGAAGTTCATCTCCTTTTGGAAGGTCTTGTGCTTCTTGTTAAATTTCCTGGTTGGCACTATAAAAAAAAGCATCTGCTTCTGTATAGTCTTGTGAAAGTTTCTTTCATATCCTGTTAAATTCTTATGTTAACTGTACATTACTCCATGTTAATAATTACTACAGGATTTTATTGTTTTTTAAAAGAAAACAGGTTGCAGAAAATGATCTTCCTGTTACAGCAGGACAGGTGCTAGTTTGTCATATAGGAAGCTGGGTGGGCTTTACACACCTTTCCAAGTTTTTGGTGTGGTACTTGGACAATTTAGCTGAGGTGTATTTGAAGGGGTGTCAAGCATCCACTACATCTGCTGTAGACCTACATATTGCCTTAAAAACAAAGTACTTCAGGAAAGCATCATCATGAGTAGTAGCCATCAAGAGTAGCATGATATAGATACTGTGAGAAATGCCTATTTGAGTTTTGGGTAATTTGGCAAAGACTGCTTAAGCTCAAAGGTATTTTACAAATGCAGAAATGCATTGATGAGAAGCACCAGTTAAAACTTGCCCTTCTTAGAAAGATCACAGCAATCCAGACCAGATTAATGGCTTTAAGTTAGAGAAGGGGAGATTTAGATTGGATATTAGGAAAAAGTTCTTTACCATGAGGGTGGTGGAACACTGGAACAGGTTGCCCAGGGAGGTGGTTGAGGCCCCTTCCCTTGAGATATTCAAGGTGAAGCTCGACAAGGCCCTGGGCAACCTGGTCTAGTTGGGGGTGTCCCTGCTGACTGTGGGGAGGTCGGACTAGATGACCTTTGGAGGTCCCTTCCGGCCTGGACCAATCTATGAATCTATGAATATGTTTCTCAGTGTTCTGTTGTTATGACTTGGTTTTGGAATAGATATGATAAATGGCAAAGGAAAAACAGTCCTTCAGCTGATCTTTATCTTGTCTTAAGTTTGCATAAGATCTGTGTCGGTCAACTGGTGACTTCTTTTTAATTTAGATAGTGCTGAGTCCTTCCTGAAAGGAATTGCATAGGAGGTAATTGTGATGTGAAAGACAATACATCTTAGAAATAAAAAAAAGAAACTTCTTGTACATATATTCTCAGAAATATTTTTGGTGGAGTGGGAATCCCAACACTGGTCAATCTGAGTACTTAGGATGGGGAGTGGTGTTTATTTTCAGTGGGGAAAGATTAGAATGACTGGTATGACAGGAAGACATTAAAATGTAGTCTTAAAAAATGTTAAAATAGTAGTTGATAATGAGGAATGTTTTTTGATATCTTGATGATGAAATACCAAATATGACCAATTACAAATAAAAGATGATCATAAAGTATTTGAGACTATCATGGGTGTTGTGGTTGTGTTTTTTTTTTTTTTTAAATTGTTAAAGTGCAAGTCGGAATTGATCTGAAAGAGGAAGAAAAGAATTTACCTGGAACAAATATCCAGACTACTGTCAAATGTGCTTATTTTGTGAACTCTAAATTTAAGGCTTCCATGGGGTGACTTGCATAATTCAGTCAAAGGCAGTTTGAAGAAATGAGATGAATACAAAAATGCTAGGGAAATGTTTTCAGGCTTATGTTTAGGATGCAAGATAAATGGATAAAATATTCAGAGACACTTTTAGTTTTGCCTTAGAAAAGGGAGTCTATTTCATATTCCCAAAGAACGTATGTGCTTTGACAGCCTGCTCTGCTAAACCAGTACCTAATGCCCTATGCTTCCTTTGAGGTGCCTTTTTTTTTCTCCACCTCTATGTCCCACTCCTTGCCAAAAGGAATGAACTCTGCTTTTGCCATACTTCCAACTCAGTAGTTGCAAACTAACTTTTTAAGTTGCTCTTGCAGTTATTTAACTGACTTGAAATCATTAATTTTACAGTTCATTTGACTAAGCTATTTTAAAACATTCTTTGGTATGATTGTTAAGAGAAATCTTAAGGCTTCAGTTCTGTACAGCAGGAATGCTTTCTACAATTCTGTGCTCACTTTACAACCTAGGTATGCTCACCACAGTACAGCAACCATAGGATTAAAAATTATGTAGTACTATCTTAGAGGAGCTGTCTGTGTTATCCTTAAAAGCAGCTGAAGCTATCGATGTGTTTGCAGTGTGTTTTGCGTTTCTGGTCAAAAAGAAGAAAGAAAATGCAGCAATGGGAAAATTCATTGAAATTTAGCAGTAGGAAGAAAAAGTAGAGAAGTAGAGCTCGCTTCCTCTTAAATGTAGGAATAAGCCAAGTGATTTCTTTTTTACTGGGAGCTTGAGAATTGTTTCTGATCTGGACTCTGAAAGCTGGGTTAATGAAGAAACTTCTCGAAGATTTTTTGGTGATCAAAGACTGTAATTGACAGATGATCCCCACGGCTACCTACCAGGGATTACTTGACTGAACCTTCTTTTTTGTCTTGAAGGACACTCACTTCTGTGTGTGAAAGTTGAATGTTTTGTGCTCTGCTGCTACGGTAGTGAAATGAGTGTATTTGCAGGACTGTAATACTTTGGAATCTCATGCATTAAAGAAATAATTTTTTAATCAAAAATTAACATTTAAAACTCTGAAAGTGTCATGCCCTTTCTGAGTTATTTTTCTTTCAGTACTTGGATGTGAATTTTCAGGTAGCAAACATGGACTAGGGCCTGATTTTTGGTAAGGCTTTGATCTGCTTTTAAGTAACATTGTAGTATGATTTGGTTTCTTTACAGGATGAGTTTCAAGTCTTGAGATTTTTTTGCACCTGGTCTTGTGCTTGAAAGTAGAGCTAATACTGAACAGAAGCAAAAACAACTTGCAAAGCTGAGTGGTACATGGAATGTGAAATACCACTTTACTTGGTGACTGGTGAAACTTCGTACCACAGAGTAATCATCATTGTTCTTGTGCAGGGCAAAGAATCTGGAAACAGTGGAGCACCAGGTCAAGTTACAAACCTGATGACTAAATCGGTGTAAAAGAATGGCTATATTGTTAACATCTCGTCTAGTTTAAAAAAAAAAAAAAAAACAAAACAAAAACAAAAAAAAAAAAACAAAAACAAAAAAAAAAACAAAAAACAAAAAACAAAACCACCTTCATCTGGTGGTACACTGCTTCTTGCAATGCCTCTCTTAGTGATACTTAAAATATGTAATGCCAAATGCAACAGAAGCCTAGCACAGCCTTTTGCTTTAGCTGCAAAAGCATTTGAATTTGAGGTTGGTTTTTTTTATAGTGTTACAGAATTGAATTTGGCTACTATACACAAAGCAGTCTGGCTTACTTGAATTTTACATGGCTTTTTTTCATAAGCCTTTAAAATATTTCTATAGTTGAATGGAATTGCTAGTTTTCTTCTCCCACAGGACTTCATAAGACAGTTATAGCTCAGTGTTCCAGTTTAAGTAGAACAAAGTAGAAGAGTGTCAGGAAGGCATTGGGTTCTAAGGTGGATGGGCCCCCATGTAAGTAGAAAAAATAATGTCAAGTATGGGTGTGTATTTGTTTTGGAGCAGAGTGGAGAGGGAGATATGGAGTAGCAAAGTGGTGAAAAGAATGTAAGAGAGAAACAACAGATATATCCTGTAGGGCCTTTGAAGTTAGAACTGAGAAATTATAACTTGGAGGACAGAAAGCTAAAAGAAAAACAAAAAACAGATCAGGGAAACTCTTTCTCTGACAGTAAGCAGGCTATCAATACTCTGGTGTTGGAGAGAACTGAAAATGTCAGAAAATTACAGGAGAAGTCAAATAATGGAGAAGTAGTGTGAAAAAAATACTTTTAAAGATACTGTTCTAAGAAGCCCAAAAACTAGGGGACATACCCTAGTGTTGGTATGTATGGAGAAAAGTGTTACAAAGAATGGAACTGATGAAACTGTAGAGCCTCAGAATCTCTCCTGGAGTGTATGTTCCTTTTTTTTTTAAAAAAAAAAAAACACAAAACAACAAATGCCATGCATGTTTGCATCAGACTAGAAAGGCAGTGAGAGCAAAGATACACTGAAGTTTAATGTAAGGAGAGCAATAGACACATTGGGAAAGTGGTCCTAGGACAGGATCCAGGCAGAAAAGGTGAGGGACTGTTACTGTGGAAGTGTTTTTCATATTTTTTTTTTCTTTGCTTCTATTTCTCAAAAACTATGCAGATGGTTCTATTTGAATATATCATAGGTGTATTTTACAATCCCAGTCTTGAAAGATGTTTTAGTAGTGAAATGACCAATGACTCGGTTTAGAATGGTATCTCTATTACTACTAAAATTCACCAATCAGCAATGGTTAAGTTGGCAGCAATAGGAATTTATAAGTAGGTGTCCTTACCAAAAAGGTGAAATATTTCTTTTACCTAACTTTACATCAGGTGTGTTTTCTCCTAACGTATGATACTTTGCTGCTACCTTCATTTGTTTGTTCAGAGAGTATGTTTTTCTTCAAACTGAATAAAATGCAGATTCTGAAGGGGAAAAAAATATTCTTTAGTTAATTGAAAGAGTACAAAAAAAAAATTCAAAACATCTTTTTTGTGGATTTTCTTGTTGCCCCAAAGTGTAGAAAATTCAGTAGCAAGGTAAACAGCAGCAGTAACAGGAATGACAATGCTTTGTAAAAAAAATATAAAATCTATGGACAAGTTTTCATCAGATCTGTTTGGGAGCAACACTAGTAGGGTAATATAAGGAGGCATTAGTTAGCAAATGAAGCTGCGGTGTCCATGGCTGATAAATAAATGATCAACAGACCAAATAATTTAAATATCGTCTTACCAGTCATCATCTTAGCTAGCCAAAATGTTAGCTTGCGAACTGCTGAGTGTGTGAGCATTACTGAAAACAGGAAGGCAATTCTTGGTGTGTGTTTGCAGCTTACTTGGGAAAAAAACCAAACAAATATAAACCAAATCAAACAAAAAAAGCCCACTGACAACAAAAAAAACCCCAAACCTGATACTGTTTGAAGGAGTGCCTGCACAGGGAGTGGTCTTCTATACCTTGGTGCATGTGAAAGGTGAAAGCTGACTTTAAAATAGGCATAGGCTTATGAGGCCAGCCCAAAGATGGGGGGAAAAGTTTACTTACTCTAAGAACCCTGAATTTTAAATGTGCTTTTCTATAATGCTTTAAGTAATATTTGTCGTTGTGTCATTAGATCTTCCAGTTTTCCTTACAGTTCTTTGCATACTTGTGCAGCTTCTAATAACTCCTTAGAGGCCCATGCCAAAGTAATAATGTCAAGCTTTTTCTGAACTATGGGAAGTCTATGTATTTAATTTTTTCCTGTGATGCAAAGGATGTCTAATTGTTCAAGCCTTTTGCAATAGTTTGCATTGACTGCACGTGTCTTGTCAGCCTTCTTAAAGGTTAATTCATTCTAAAATAAGAGTATGCCACTTCAGGTTCAGTACTACAAGTTAGATGCAAACAACTTGTCCCGGTTTGAAGTAAAACCGAACCAATTTTCTGTTCTGTAACTTTACATCCTAGCTAGGCCTCCTCTAACTCTCTGAAATTAACGGCATATTGTGGAGAAAACTGCTCGTTCTCAGAATGATAAGCCCAATGTTTGTGCTCCATGCCAAGGGATGGTATGCAGGGAGGCCCTTGCTTATACTTATTGCTGTAACAACCAAGGTCAGCCAATTTCGTTATTTGCCCCCTTAGAGGGTCGGAAACGGAAAAAACGTAGAGGGGTCACATCGGTGGGGAGGAGTGGACAGGACAGGTGACCCAAACCTGACCAACTGGGGTATTCCATCCCATCTGCCCCATGCTCAGTATAAAGGCTGAGGGATCAAAGGGTCAGCCCCCTTCCTGCGATGGCCGATGTCCAGAGAGGACTCTGTCTGTTCATCTGCCTTTGATCCTGATCCGTGGGTTCCTGACTCCAGAGCTGGAATCCAGTTCCCATTTGTCACTGAGTCCAGTCTGGGACTTCCCCAGTGCCTGCCGGTGATGTAACTGTCATCCTGGGAGCTTGATACGGTTTTGTATATATTGTATCTATTTCATTATTTTCTTCTTTATTTTTATTTTAATATTAATTCTTCATTAAAGTAGTTTAGTTCATTCTAAACTTCTGAATCTCCTTATCTCTTTCTCCTCCTCTCTCCTCTTTTAGGGGGGGAGGGGGGGGGAAGGGCCATCTGCCGGTCCGGTTTTGGTAAATTCAGCCGAAACTACGACACAACTCTAAAAGGACGTGTAAATGCTGAATAACCAGTTATCTCCCTAGAGCACGCATGTGATCTGGCACAGATTCAGGGGCTGCTGCCGTCTCTATTCAGAGCCTTGAGCAGATTAAGTTTGAGAATTCTTCCTTCAATCCCTGTTTATCGAAGACTTACTTGAATTGTGCACAGTTCATATATTTGGCTTCCATTTAATGATAGGAAATGCATGATTGTAAATGTGGTAGCTTTTTATTCAAATGTCTTTGACTTGAGTGAGTTTGGGCTTCTGCAGATATTACTGTTTACTCTGCAGGATAATAAGCATTGAGAGTTTGATTTATTTTTTTTTTAGTATTATTATCCTTTGTCTTTACTTGTGATACAGATTTCAGTTTCTCTAGATGATTCCCTTTTTGAGAGGCAAATGATTTAAGTGTATGGTACTGTTTTGGGGGTTTGTTTTATTCTTTTAAGAAGCACATGTTCAACTTTACTCTTGGATTGCAACAGATAATGTGTTTAACTGGTGCAGCACTGATCAATGTAGATTGCATACTTTGTACAGGTAAAACTAGCTCTTCATCTTTATCTGTTGTCAAAGTATTTATGCTTTATTTACATTAAGGTATAACATGGTACTATGGATGTGGAACCAAACCAAATTGTGCTGGGGACCGGGTGTTGAAACTATTGAGTTGGAGGGAGGGAGGAAGGACCTCAGGTTAGTCTGGTCCCAATGGCTGAACACCTGTTGGCAGTTAGCACAGTAAATGCACTCATCTTCTGGTTTAGTTTCATCTAGAGTCCTGTTAGACACTCCTAAGACTATTGCAGTGATGCAAACCAGAAGGTAGTAAGTGAAAATCATCAGAAGATGAACAAAATGGATTCCTTCAAAAACCCTTTCCTAATCCCAGCTAAAATGCTGATGTAGAGACCTTTCCCCTTCCTGGTTTAGAGCAGGCTGAAGAAAACGCTAAGCATCCCGTGGTTGTGATGTGGAAGGAAAAGGGAAGGTATTTGAAACTTGTTATCCTGTCAACTAACTGGGTACTGTGACTGTTTTAATTGTTGTGTTATAAACTACGTATTGTTTCAAAATAGTGTTTAACTGTGATACAAAGGAAAGGAGTTTTAATCTTCATAGCTTTTAAAACTTGTGAAAGCTCCAGCAGGCACCTTTGCTTTCAGGACTTCTTGTTTTTTCCTCCAAAGATTACTTGCTGAAGTGATTCTGAGAAAGAGATAGGAGTGATTTTTAAGACTAATAGTCACTTCATCAGGTAGAGGCAATGTCTTTATCTTCAGCTTCCTCATGATTCTAGCGCAAGGCTTATAGACATGTGAATGCACACTGCTGCTCCCAAAATTCTGTAGCTTCTTCCACAGAAACACCAGTTCCACAGCATTCTTTAGAAGCAAAACCTAAGGCCAAATGCTGTCATGGCTGATTAGTCATTATAGTACCATTTGTGGAAAGGATTTAGCGAAGTCTTCAGACCAGGCTGCTTTAATCTGAGAAGTCTAGAGAAAAATCTGTCTTTCCGATAGTCATTACAAAATATTATTTTTTTGTCAAGCACAGAGTGTAGCCTTGGTTTCTGAGACAAGAAACTTAATCTCTGTAATTGTGAAACTGATCTTGTGTGGCATAATACTGAAAGAGCAAAGTTTCTTAAAATGTTAATGCTTCTTGAGGTAGGGAAAGAAAGCTAACACCTAGTAGACAGGTTTTTTTAAAGGTTAAACTTGTTTTTTTTTGTTTCAAATACGTTCTTTAAATGTGCTCATGCGGTTTATGAATCAGATTTTTCTTAGGAAAGAGGGAAGCCACTTAAATTTCACACAACAGAGAAGGACAAAGGGATTTACAAACGGTTATGATTTCAGTTTTGTGGTAGGTTTTCTGTGCCTGATGCTAGCCACAGCTGTGTTTTCATCTGCCACCTTGCAATATCCCATATTTCTAACAAGCATTTTAGTTCTTAGAAATGGGAGATTACATCACTGTCCTGTCATTCACAGGCTTCATTGCTAGGCAACAGTTAATGTAATTCCATTGTTCAGTGACACTACTTTGAATCTTTGCTTTGTGTACAGAAATCGTGTGTCTGCATTTTGCCATGTTGTAGCTAACATGCCAGGATTTGTATAGTTGGATTAACATTTCAACATCTTTTGTGCAAAGGGGCGATTTCGTAATAGCTTGTTCACTTCAGATTTTCTCGTCTGGAGAAGATGTCTTGCTGTTGGTCTTTGACTGTTAATGAATTTTCAGTTTCAGTACCGTAGTATCTATGTAACGCCTTTTACTGGATGGACATGAGCCTTGTGGATGCTTTTAAGATTCCTGCAGAGTACACACTTACCTTCACTGCAGAAAGAGAAGCAGAGAGTTGAAATATATTGCTCAAATCCATGCAGAACTGATGATAATTTTGAGCTGGCTCTTAATACCTTTTTCTTTGACATAGTGTTTGCATAACAAAGTGCTGCAGGAGATGTTCCATATGTAAAGTATTATTCTACCAGTGGTTATGGAGTATTGTTTTATAGGAAGTAGTTGCAGTAATATTGCAATACATCTAACATACAGTAGCAAACAGTGCTGAAATACTAGGTGCCAGTCCTCTTGTGGCTTGGCGTGTTCTGTGCCATGCTGAGCAGGCTGCCCAGGGAGGCTATGGAATCCCCAGCCTTAGATTTTAAGATTTTGGACGAAGCCTTGAGCAACCTGGTCTGAATTCGTTGTTGACCTTGCTTTCTGCAGGAAATTGTACTAAATCATCTCCTGAGTCCCTCCCAGCTTGAATTATTAATTGATTTTTCGATTGTGCAGTGGCATAACCCAGTCCTATAGTACTATAGCTACTGAAACTAGCTATTTGTGTGTCTGTCCACTCTCTTCTTCACAGTGCAGGGACAGGGGTAGCTACAAGGCCACTGAGTGGGAAGGGAGGGCTGGAGGCAGCTTGCAGTGCTCTTCAGACGAGAGCTGAAGTTTGTAATGTTCCAGTTGAGTGAACTCTTATATCCAGGGTATGGATTGGATTGTAATGGGGACACTGCCCTTTACTGCAGAATGAAATTCCCCAGATCATGGCTTAGTCGTTGCACCTTCAAAGTGCATTGTTTTAGCTTTACCAGAAAAGTGTGTCCGGTATTCTAATTATGTTGTCCATCATTGCAAAAAGTCCATCAAGCAAAAATTAATAAGGGCCTTTTATTGTGAAATAATTTGGTATGCTAGCTGGCTCCCTGAGCAACAGCTGTCTGTCCTTCACTAGGTCTGCTCAGCTTAAAGTTAATGAACGTATTGATGTGTTGGTTATTGATTGGTTATTGATGCGTGCGTAACTGTAAGGGAAGTAGGGTCATATCAGATGGATGCAAGTGCTTTGTCTTAGTGTTTTAAATCTTTATAGTGGCAGATCCATCCTACAGGTCTTATTTGCAGTACCTTTAAGTAATTTCTTGTTTGTTTGTTTAATAAAGACCATTTTGTACAATGATCCTTCTAAGAATATCTCTTTTAAAAGTTTTGTGGTATGTTTCTCTAGGTATTTGATTCTGGTGTTTTAAACTAGTTCCTACCTGCTTTGTTGGTTAGAATCAGATTTTCTAGTGCTATGCACACTTCAGAAAGTCTGTTGATTCTAGCAGTTCATCTTTCCCTAGCAGGGGTTATAGTTGGCAATATGTGTATCTATTCTGTTCTAACATTAAATCGTAGGTAGTAATCAGCAGAATGGAATAATAAGTAGTAGGTAAATAATGGCAGATAAAAGAACTGCCTATCTGTTCTGAAAAGCTGTTGAATACCAAATAAATTGCTGCTTGAGTGGGCTGGAATCCATGGGAGGGAAGTACTTGAAAATGGGGAGCAAGATCTTGGTGTTCATAGCATGGTTGCCCTCATTTCTTGACTACATGCCTCAGAAGACATCCATACTGTAGTCAAAACTAAATCGGCCTAGATTAAAGGTAGGTTGAAAACTACTGGATAGGCTCTATTTGAGATGTTCCTGCTAAACATATGCTATAACCTAGTGAAGATGTCTACATTTTAAAAAAATAATCCAATTTCTGAGGAAGACTACCTTATGGCGTTTGATAAAATAATTGTTGCAAAATAGCCTTGCTGAAAGGAGGGTTTGGTGTTCAAAGGAACTTACCACCTTATTGTGTTTACTGTAGGCAGCAGCAGGCATCCTGTGCTATGTGGGAGCCTATGTGTTCATCACATATGATGACTATGATCACTTCTTTGAAGATGTCTACACACTTATTCCAGCAGTTATTATCATAGCTGTGGGAACGCTTCTTTTTATTATTGGACTTATTGGGTGCTGTGCCACGATTCGCGAAAGTCGCTGTGGACTTGCTACGGTAAGTTACAAACTTTTTATATGATGGTGTTTGCCTATTGTGTATTTGGCTGCCTTCCCTTTTAATAGACTCCTAAGATATTTTTTGAAGTTTGTTCTAATCTTACTTTATGACCCTTAAATGTTTTCCTCTTATTTTTTGTTACTAACATCTTATTTCAGTTTTCTGTTCTGAATAACGGTGTTAAATTAGCCGGTTTTGGCAGTAGAAGGCTTCTCAGTTTTACCTTCTTTTTAGAACTGTGGTCATCTCATTAAAAAAAAAAAAAATCTAAAACCATATCATTAAGTCATAACAGTTCTTAAATCTCACTTTTATCTGTTCTGGTTGATCAGCTGAAATTGGACAGAGTGAAAGGTGAGCCAGGAGCCTTCGAGTTTCGTATCTTGCATCAAGTTTAACTGATTGTTATGATGCCTAAATATTTTTCTGTGTGGCTTAATATGGACACTTCCTTTGTCTGCAGTGTTTTATGCCATGTGTTTCCAAGCATTTTAACTTTAGTTTTGTCTTCGGAATTAGGTAGGAGAGGATAGTATTTAAACTGTCCTGAGGAGGGGGATGGAGGTCTTGAAGCTTTTTTGATACTGCATAGACTTCTTTAACAGTTTGTTTTACAAGTGCTCTTAAATTTACCAAGACAAATGCATAGCTTACTGTCTCTGTCAGTTCATACAGGGCTTAGTCTGAAGAAATGTTCCCTAGTCCATCTACATCTTAGTAACAGACTGGGTAGCTTCTTTGATGTGACATTCCTATTTATCTAACAGAAAGAAGATTGAAAGAAGCACTTGATTAGAGCACTCCAGTAGAGTGTTTTCAGTCCTAATGACCAGCAGTTGCCTGGCTAGGCAGATCTTACCACTTGCTGAAGCCATAGTTTCTTGAATGAAGTTAATTCTGAGCTGATTTGGTCAACTTAATTGCCTGCTTTAATTTACCTGTTAAATCAAAACCTTAAGTGAAAAATTACTTTAAATAGCAAGATGTATATGGAAAGTAAATGGGTAAAAAGCATTTTTACTTGATCTGTATTTTACAGTTTGTAATCATCCTGCTCTTGGTTTTTGTTACTGAAGTTGTGGTGGTGGTTCTTGGATACATCTACAGAGCAAAGGTAATAATGTTTCAATTTCAGTAAATGTTTTGTTGTGAACTGTGACCAAAATACAGAGGTGCAGTCTTTACTGTATTTGATTCTGTAGAACATTTAATGGGTATTCAAGGGAATAAAGCGAAATCTCTAAGAGGGTTAATTTGAAATATCAATATCTTAAATTTTAGAACATCAATATCCTTCAAAGCAAAAAGATTTCTCACGGGCAAAAAACTAGCTGGAACAGTAGGACAGTGGAGGGGAATGATGGTAATTGGTACCTTTCCATTTTCCAGATGGTCTTCTAATTTATTTATGCTTTGACTTTGAATGATTTAGGTTACACAATGTTTGAACATAGGGTGTGTTGTTTTGATACTCAATAACTTAAATGTTGTCATGTGTTTTGGTAAACAAACTAACGCTGCATAATAATAAAATCAAATAGATTGAATGTGTTAATGTGCACTGTCTAGCTTTATATAGCTTATTGACAAGAGTTGTGGCTAAACAAATTAGGACTTCTCCCACTCTTTGTTTACTGGAAGTTAAGGAACAGGACCAGGGAAATAAAATTGTGTTTCTACCAGCATAATATGTGGCAGAAATGTACCACATGGTATTAGAGAAACCACAATGTAGCTTGAAGAAATTTCAAACTTGCATAGTTTCACTGGCTTTAGTTCTGCCTACATCTAAATTTTGATAAAATATTAGTAGAAAAGACATTTTTAGCTGTGATGTGTAGTATGATCGCATTATAGGACACTCCAGTGATATCTTAATAATAGCAAGCTGAACTTAACAGCTTTCACGTTTTTTGGCCGCCTTTGTTTATATAATAAGCCAGGTCTTACTAGTTCAGTATTCTCTGCTGCTTGCTTTCTCCTGCTATTCTGGAAGAAATGGTGAGACAACCATTAAGTAAAAATCTAGAGGTTTTGCTTGGTTTACAAAGGAAGACTGCCCTGAATAAGCAGCTGACAAGAGGACCTTGAACCACACATAAATCTGATTTGATAAGTTAGAATAGGTTGCTTCAACAGAAATGCTCTATCGGCGGTGCTTCAGGATATATTTTTCTCATGGTCTACACTTGATTTCTGGTGTCTTGGCAGTGCACTGAGAAGACCATTTGAGACTCTGAGGCATGTAGTGGAAGTAAGTAGTCCTTAGAAGCAATTGAGGGGAGCAGTAGAGTTCCTGGAGAATGGGGAAACATGTTGTGTTCTTATACGTTAACTTGAATGGTTGCCTTCTGCTCCAGTTCTTGCAGAGGCATAGTGCGTTACAGTGTAGTTATTCAGGAATTACTGTGGATCTGATCTGTACTAAGCTCTGGTCATCTTATTCTCTTCTGTGTTCCAGTCTTAAAAGAGGCTTACTCTTTTCTAGGTAACAGCATTCAGAGCAGATAAAATCAGATGCATAGATCTTTCTTCTCTAGCCCATCTGAAATTACACACTTGAAACACTTAAACTGGATCAGTCACAGCTGCGTGTTCCTGTTGCCTCTCACTTTTGTCTTGCTGTCATAGTTTCACAGCTGTAGGTAATGCAAGGGCAGAGCTTGGGAGAAGAGGGAAGGCAGTCTCTTTTTGGTGGTGGCATGATCTTATATTAAGCCATTTGTGGGAGCCAGTATTTGAGAACTAAATCTTAAGTCTTTTGAAAGGACAGAGACAGGGTTTTTTAGTAAAAACGCAGTTTTCTAGTACCCTGCAGTATTTAGTGTCTTAAACTATTGTTTTCAAGTGCAACAGGAATGTCAGAAGTAACATTAATTTATTACCAGTGAACTGGGAGGTGAAATCTGCTTAGGTTTCTGATTATTTTACCAGGATAAATAAGGCAGCTCTGTGCTTTGCTAACTTTGTTGTGTAGCTTCTGACATGGCATGTATAGATCTGTGGGGTTTTTTTGTTGGTGGTTGTTTGGTTTGGGGTTTTTGTTTTTTGTTGCCTTTTTTTTTTTTAAAGAAAAGGGCACCCAAATCATTTTAGAATTACTTAAGTGTTAACTTCACAAACTTCCAAACAAAACTTTACAAAGTAAAGGAAAGGTGGAAGTCATGGCAGTTGTTCATCAAAACTGTTGGTACCAGCAGACTGAGCATAGTGTCTCAAGAAAGTGGCACTGTGCCCTTGTAAGTTAAAATACAATGATCCTAAAATTGCTTAATTTTCCAGCATGCCCCTTTAAACCTGTGTGTGTGGATCCAATTGAGACTCCTACTCCTTTAGAACAAGGTGAAGTGTGCCTAGGTCATAGTGTGTCAGACAGTCCTGCCGCAGAGTCTGCTGGCAGGGGACCTTAGCAGTAAAAGTAAGGCTTTCTGTAATCAGCAGTAGGGATTAAACAGGCAGTCAGTTGTCTGAGGTGTTACTGGCTTTTTTTTCCCCTGGGTAGAGTAGTTTACTCTCTCCATTTTTCACAAAACCTCCCAGTTAGCTAGAGCTAGTGACTTCTGTTTGCATTGTATATAATTTGCATGGCTTTCAGGCATAATGTTGCCCTAATTGAACCATAAGCCAAATGATATACTGCAATCAATGATTTAAAAACCTATGTGACAAATTGAACAGCTGTTTTGTTATAAGAATCAGAGTTGTAAATCATGTTAGTTAAATCACAAAACAATTGATTTTAAGCTAGTCTGAAGGAAGTTGCCTGTGCAGGCTAAATTGACTTTGAGTCCTATCTGTCTTGATACAGATTTACTTGTAAAGAGAACCAGCATTCTTGGGGGAGTGTGGGGGATGAAGCTTGTGCTATTGCTGCAGAAAATTCTTCCCTTAAAGCATTTAAGGGAATGATGTGTTGGCAAGACCTTCCTACTGTAACTTGCAAATTTAAAGAATATGAGTGCTTAGTTAATGCTCAGCCCTAAGATGACATTCCTTGCACATAATTCTGGTTGAATGTGATAGTAAGATTAGCTCTGAATTGGCTTTTTTCTATTGTACAAATGTTTAGTTACATCAAACTTTCTGTGCATTTAAGTAACAGTTTACAGTGAAACATATTACTTCAAAGGTTCTAGTAAGATTCCCTCTAAAATGGGCATTATAAGATGCCTTTTTGGGGGACAAGTGATGATTCTTGGGTGGCATCCGTTTTGAACACGTGTACTTGACAGCATCTTTAGCAGCTTGACTCATCTGCAGTAGCTTTAGGAGCTATTCCAGTAGCTGTTGCTATGTGCAACGTACTGCTATCAGCGTTTCTCAGGAGGTGGGGGGGACTGGGACTGAACAGAGAGCCAAAAGGCCTCATCTTTGAGAACTCACCTGTGTGTCAATTGGAAGAGCAGGAGAGCAGGTGGTGTGACTTGTATTCTTGTGGTACCAAGGGGAATGAGTTAGCCCAGATGGTTATACTAGTTTTGGTTTGGAACTTTGAAGGAGTAGGAAGTGGAAAGGTAAATGCATGCTCTTACGGAGAGCATAATGTCTTCATGGAATGTCTGCCACAGTGTCATGATAGAAGCAATTTCCCTTGTGAGATACGTTGCAAAGCTACTTTGTCTGAAATCTTACAGAAGATAGGTGCTTTGTGTTCTCTCATCCATTAGCTGCAAGTGAGCAATATCCTTGCAGAAGTCAAGTTAGAATTTTAAGAAGCTGTACTACCAAGCTATGCGGACTTCAGATGATAGGGAATTACCTTGGTTTCCTGAGATGCTATAATTATAAGTAAAATTATTTTATCTAGACGTGTGCTACTACTGTTGGTGTGCTAATGCAGATGCTTTCTTAATACTTCACAGGTGGAGGATGAAGTTAATCACAGCATTCGGAAAGTATACAATGGGTACAATGGGACGAATCCTGATGCAGCCAGTCGTGCTATTGACTATGTACAGAGGCAGGTGAGACTGCAAGACACGTGGGAACTTTCCGGTCAGATGCTGTGTTGCTCTGCTACTTGTGTATCTTATCTTCATTCTGACAAATCTAGGAAACAGCTGATTGGTCAATAAATAGCTTAACTTAGTTAAAATTAGTAGAAGTATGACATTGTTGATGGGGAGATGGCGTTTTGTGTAACTGGCTATGTATGAATCAGTGTTTGGATTCAAATATTTAGTGCTTATGTATTTTTCTGCAATGGAACATCATCTTATGTTATGTCTTATGTTATGAACACAAGTATGCTTGTGTTCTTGGTATTGCAATTAGAATTGCTGTTTCACCCCACTTCTTGACTGATAAACACATTGGCTCTTTACCTGTATGATTTTTCAGTTGCGCTGCTGTGGGATCCATAACTATTCAGACTGGGAGAGTACTGTCTGGTTCAAACAAACTAAAAATAACAGTGTGCCGCTCAGCTGTTGCAAAGCAGCCCTCAGCAATTGTACTGGTAGTTTGACCCGCCCAATGGACCTTTATTCTGAGGTAAGACAGCCAAAGTATGAACTTATGTAGCCATGTGCTTCTGCTGACAATCATTTAATTTTCTTTTTAGTGGGAGCATGAATTCTTGGGTGTATTTACTTTAACAGGGAATAAACATGGTTTCTAGAGGGTGGGGGGAAAAAAAAATCAAAACAACCTCTCTCCTTTTTTCATCTTTGATATATTAAGTAATGACTTTTTTTAGTGTTTGGATTATCTTTCTGCCCTGGGGGGCAGAAACCCTTTTGGGGCTTTTTTTTTTTGGTGTGTGTCTAAATGTGGTTGCCAGATGGATATATAAGAAGTCTTACTTGTTTCAGGGGTGTGAGGCTCTGGTTGTAAAGAAGCTTCAAGAGATCATGATGTATGTCATCTGGGCAGCACTAGCATTTGCTGCTATTCAGGTAGGAATATTCTTTAGCTATAAACATTTTCTCCCATGAAATTCTAAACTACTGTCCAGGTAATTGCAAGTATGCACAGGATGATGACAGCCTTAGTCCTTACTTGGTTTGAGGGAATAAATGAACATCAGTCAAAAGGATCTAAATACTTCAGCACGGAATTTCTCAACCATGCATGGTCTAAAAACTACTGCTATGTGGATGTATATTCTGTTAGATTTGAAGATACCTGAACAGTCAATGTTACATGCAGTAGCCTACTAGAGTGTAAATAGTAAAATATTTCTTGAAAACTAATTAGTTAAGTATTAACTATCCTGAATGTGCTCTGGCATTTAAAACTTTTGAGTAGTATTTAATTTCCGACTTTAAAACAGGTAGCTCTTACTTCCTGCCACTTTAGAGGTACATCAGCTTAACTGTACTTTATGGCATACAATTAATGTCAGTACCACCCAGGAGATACACCAGGGCTTTTGACAGCATGTTCTGCTCTTGTTCAACTGAGCTTTGCATTGTGTCTTGAAGATTTCTTGGTTTCTGCACTTGAAAAAAAAAAAGGTTTCTAAGCTAGAGACCCTGATTACTTAAAATTGAACATATGCTGTTTCCCACATGAACCTTAATTGTTACAGTTACCTGGTAATTGAGGAAGTGGACTAATGTGTATCTCAGTATTTATTTAGTTTTTCTTTTAAAAAGAGACTAGCACTGTTTTCTAAACATATCTGTAAAATTGTTATTTTGAATGCTCATCAGTTTGAGCAGCTTAGTACATTAATCACGTTATTTTCACACTGTGCCAATGTTATGGCCTTTGAGAAATGCTGAATTGAAAGAGACTTGAAAACTGATTTCAAAGTTACTTTTGTGCCCTTAATAGCATTTGAATTCAGAAACTATTGTACCTGTTGGGTCAGGCAGTTGAGACACTTCTGTTTTCTAAAGCAGCTTTTGAGCTGTATTCTATGTAGGTAAATAATCATTTGCAAACAGTCTTGTAAAAATATGGTTAAATTTCTATTTCAATGCTACAAGGATGTACTCATAGGTAACACTGCATACAGTAGTACTGTTGAACTGTCCAGAACCAGACTACTTCAGCTATGGAACTTTAAATTTGGTGAGATCTGTACTCAGTCGTCTTATAGCAATTAAAAAAGTAACTTCTTTCAAACTTTAACTGTTAAAGCAGTATTTTGTCTGCTTGAATGCTGAAATATGTTTGTGTAATGGAAATGAATGTATTTTCCACAACCATGGTTACTGTGGCAGATTTTCTACGTAGGAGAAAAATGTATGTTATGAGGCTGGGTGAGCTAAATCCCAAGAGGGGGCATTATTCCTAGTTTTGGCATTTTCAGATTGATCAATGGGTCCACCCCAAAATGCAGCACAGTTCTAATCCTCTCTGCAATCAGGCCAGACTTTCTGACACGTGCTTGCAATAGAAATGTGGCTGCTTGCATCCCTCTGCTCGCCAATTCTAGGCAAGCATGTTAGTTGTATCCCTTCTGCAGTGGGTGCTCTTTGATGTGTCTCCATGTCAGTAATGAAGCTATTGGCAGAAACTACATATTGTATAAACAGTTTGTCATGAAAATAAGAACATCAGAGAAATTCCTAGTGCTGCAGTATAGCATTTTGAAATCTTTTTGCTTAAAGTTAAAATAACCTACATGATACCCGTTTAGAAAACGGCTAGAATAAAGTTACATATAGAATACAAGGGTGGTGGGAATACCCCTGAAACTTCTGTCTAGTAATATTCACTGAGTGGTTATCACATCTAAGCCTATCAGAGGTCATATTCTTGTATCTTTGCTCCACAGTGCAAGTGGTTATAAATTCACATGTTTTAAAAAGACAGTTTCAGTCAAGCTGATACTGAACAGTATTCAGACATTGTTATTATCTCCTGAAACTTAAGAGGATGTCATAATGTATGTCTTAGTTGTAATAAAGAATTTAAGTGTGTGCTTAGCCTGATTCTCAGTAAAATAATTTGTGGGCTAATTGAAATGACCTGCTATCTCAGTCATGTCCTGTAAACTTAGAAGAGTAATTATGTTTTTTCTTACATTTTGGTGAATTTGACTACCTTTCCTATCCTTGCTGCATAGAGTCCACTCTCAACTGATTGTTATTTTGTATGTTGTGCAATAAGGCTGTCCAAAGTTCATTATCTCTAATAGCTTACATTCAACAAATTTGGCCTTCAGTACTTTATTTAAAATGAAAAGGCTGAGAATTTTTGCAAGGTTTGGAATTTGTGGAAAACTTAAGTCTTTTCTGCATAGAAATAATTTTTGGTATGTTCATGTTTTGGTTACCATGGGGATCTTCGTGTGTGCAATAATTCCCTGGGCTCAACCACAATGACAGCACAGAACTATTAATAAATAGGAGGCAAACTGAAGGGAGCAAAGGCATTGCAGTGCAGTAGAAGTGCTGCTTAATTAGCTTCAGAGTTCATTCTTAAAGATAGCTTTTTAATTCGTGATCAATTACTAGCTACTGAGCTTGGCATATGTACATACAGCCAGTGAGGGCTTTTTTTGTGTGAAAAAAGCAAATTGGTTTGAAAGATTGGATATACTTACTGCTAGCGGGCAAATTAAAAAAAATAAATTAAAAAAAATAAATTAAACTATTTTTTTCACAATATTAAGTTGCAGCTGAAGAGAAACCAAATGCCTTAGAAAAGGTTTTAGAGGTGCTGACTTTTTTTTTAAATGATAGAATAAATCATTTCTGTAGAGAAAGTTCAAATATGCAAGATAATTCTGTGTGTACAGTGAATTCTAGGAATATGCTCGGTGGCCTCCTGAAGGATAGAAATGGTTTGAAGAGCAACTCAACTGTTGATTACATGAGGTTTTATTATAGTACCTGATTGTTTTGGTTTTACACAAAACTGTATAAATTGAATGTCTTGAGTGAGTCATTGAACAGAATTATCTTTGTGTGAATAACTGCAAATGTGATGGAACTACTTTTATTTCTTTGAAATACATGCTTAGAATGAATTACAGCAAAAGACTAAAGGAAGTGTTTCTTTGCAGCACATTCTTTGTTTTATCCTTGTTTTGAACAGAAAACAACATGAAGTTTTTATACTTGCAGGCTGCAGGCCTTCAGAGTTCTGTAGCCGCTGGTGACTACAATGAGCTCTCCCACTCACAAGTCTAACATGAGGGGTTTTTTTTAATTGTGGATGTTACCTCTTCGCTTAGAAGTGCTGTGTCCATGAAGAGTCATTCTCTCATGTAACTTGTTTTTTCCTCTTGCTCTGACATGAATATAGCAACCTGAGCAACCTGATCAAGCTGAAGATGTCCTTGGTCATTGCAGGGGGGCTGGACTAGATGACTTTTAAAGGTCCCTTCCATCCCAAACCATTCTATGATTCTATGACAAGATATATATATTTGCAGTCAGTCTGAACTGGAACCACCCAAGAACTGATGGAAAGAGAAGAAAGGTGCTGTTTTTACCAGCAGGCTCAAGTGCCGTACTCTAGGTTACTCTGCATGTGCTTCTTTGAAGCTGAGCTGGTTTCTGCTATAGATCCAAAGCAGATAATGCACTCCAGACACAGAATATTATTAATCTTTACAGCTTGTTTCTTTCCAGGAAATGAAAAGCTTCTACTAGAATTTCATCATGCCTTTTTTTTTTAATCACTGCTTATTTAGAGTCAGGATTTCTAAAACATTCTTTCTTCATTCCTTCAACAGACTTGAGTACTATTTTGCATGTACCATCATTGTTTTAAAACTTGTTACGCATGTGATGCTTGCCTCAAACTTTATTAAAGTGAGCAATTCTCGTTTTGTCCCATTGCTGTATTTTCACTGGGTTTTTGCTGTATCAGTGAAGAAGACAATACTTGATTGTCTGCTCACCCACTTCATTCTAGTTTACTCTTTAGGGGGTTTTTGCTGAGGCTTTTTTTTTTTTTAGAAACATATTTACCTTCTTGGTGATGCTTTATAATTCAGAACTATGACAGGAGCTTCATGAAAAGTTTGCATCTGTGAATAAACTTCTATGCATATGACAACATCAGTACAACCTCTTACTTTACTAGAAGCTATTGCCAATTACTGTAGATCATAGAACACAACACTACCTGATTTTTTTTTTTAGTCTCATTCTACCTTCAATAACATGCAACATCTGTAAAATGTCATGTCTGATGTTCCTGATGACATTCATCTGATATAAGTCTTGTAAATGTATACTAGGTGATCTACCCTAAATTCCTGGCAAATTTGCCAGCCCAGTCATGGTAATGTGAATTTTAACAACAGGAAGATGTCTAAAAGTGAATAATTCACGTTGGACTTTCTAACTTGACATGTTAAACGAGACTAAGCATTTGAAAGATTTCAGCAGTGAAGTAGGTTCATAAAACTCTAATGTTTTGCTCTTTCCCATCATAGCAATTAGATGCTAATGCATTTGAATTTCACTTTGATTTTTCATGCTAGGTACGGTATCTAAAAATTGGTACCTTTCATCAAAAAAATCAGTAATTTCTTCCATCTGAATTGTTGAGGCAGAGTACAAGTGACTGACCCAAAAAAATTTTGTTAAAGACATCCAAGACAATCTTGCAAGAAAGTTTGTGGCGCTTTTTGCAGCAGGAAAAGAAGCTTTTTCAAGGACAATGCATTTGTGGCCATTTTCCTTATGGAGAATTACAGTCTTTTGGAGCATGCTGACAATTTCTGTGCTGAGGTTAAATCTCTTGAAGTACCTTGTACTCAGCTTTTTCTCTTTTTTCTCTCCATAGCTTCTGGGCATGTTGTGTGCCTGTATAGTACTATGTAGGAGGAGTCGGGATCCTGCCTACGAACTTCTCATCACTGGCGGAACCTATGCCTAGAAGAGAAGGCGAACACGCCGTTCAATCTTATCTCACTTACGTGGAAGGTGAATGGGCCAGGTCTACTGCAATAGCTTTCTTGCCCTAAGCTTAGTCAAAGCACCCCTTTCACAGATGAGGACAGCCGTACTGTACACTGGTGACGGGCAAAACAGCTCAGCTTTACACACACCCATAGAATTACCTGTGACTTTTCACTGTTTTAGCCAGCTATTCATGTATCTAAATGTTTTAGTATAATAGTAAACTTTCTGATTTCAGAACCATTTGCAAGTTGAGTGTAATTTGGTTGATATGAAAGTCAAAGGATGTGTGCCTACTTTGGTAGATTACCTCTAAGCATTTACTGGCTGAATCTTGCATATAGAGAGAAGATTTTTTTTTTTTTAAACCTTCACTACATAGAACTTTTTTGGCCAAAGTTGTACAAAGGAAGCCAGCTGTATTTAATTTGAGGAAAAAATATTTTAATCTTGCCCCTCACCAGTGTCACTTTTTAAAAACACTTAAGTCCAGTACACTTTATATATAAAATTAAAAAAAAAAAAAGAAAAAAGACTAACCAGAATTTTAGGATCATGTGATTGCAGTTTTGACCTTCAGAGATCAAATCTTTCAGACATTAATAGTTTAAAATACAAGCTGGCTTTTCAGGAGTATAATGTATGCACTACTGTTCTATAATGAAATATTTCATTTTTCTATGAAGAGCGGTTTTATGTGTTGAGTGAACTGTTAGACTGTAGATCTTAAATTGGTTTGGAAACAATGTAGCCATGTAGAGTAGCAAAGTAGTATGTGAAAGTGATCTCAACTGTAAATAGTAAACCTGATTAAATAAATCTCTGTATATCCTCCCTACAAACATGTCTTGTTTTCTGTTTAAGGTTTCAGTGTGTTTGTTCAAGTGGAGTCCTGGCATGCTGGAAGCATAAGCTCTAGTATGAAAGCACCAGTTTTAAGTGGCTTCACTTCAATAGATCTGTATTTAAGGTTTGGTGGAAGCTTGATGGTATCGTACTTCTTTTTGTTTGAAACGATGCTGGAGAAACACAACTTGGTGGAAAGTTAACATCATGTGAATACAATTAAGAAAGAATCTGTCACCTCCAACAGCAGCGATGAATAGCTGTACTATAACTGCTGTATGTTAATTATGCATTAAGGTCTGTTATTTGGATGCTTGGTCACTGCTCTGCTTTCCATGGCTTCAGTTGAATCATTTTTTTGCAGAAGCCGGGAATGTTCAGAATTTCTACAAGTTGCTTATGTGCTTTATCAAAGTAGACGTGCTCAGCCAAACTGGCATCAACATAATATTCTCAAATACCCAAAGAAACATCACTCAGGAAAAGATAATTCTAGTATGCATAGTCTGTTGTTAAGGCCAATATACGTCCTGGGGTATTTTTCTCAGAGTTGTTACACTGCTGTAGCAGTTTACTTTTGGAATTCTATATTAATATCTAAAGGTGGGTTTCCGGCGATGTGCCCTTGGGGCTTAGATTTTCATTATTAGTATGGTATGTGGCTTAATAACCTGAAAGGCTTCCTGGGACTCTGGCGTTAAATTTCCTGGATGAGATAGCAAGCCTGTTAACAGAATCTACTATCAGAAGCGTTGACGAATTTAAGGATTATCTGCTTCCTGTTGTATTGCATATTTTACATGTGCTTGGTGGGGTCCTAGACCAGTAAGATTGAGAGTACCCTGGCTTGTAAGAATCGGACTTCTGTGTTGCACAGAACAAAGCTAAGAATGCTTCAAAAAAGTAGTCAGCTCTTACTAGCTACAAGGCAGAAAGAAGCTCCACAGTCAAGAGCCCGAACATACCTTTTTGAAGTGAGGGTAGTTATGGACAGGTTACAGTGCACGTACGTGTTAATCTTGCTGGAAGACATGGGTTTGTAATAGAGATGACTTGACGGTGTAGCACCAAGTACTTGCTTGTAGATCAGGGAAGTCTCTGCTTGCTTTAGAAAAGGCAGAGAATTCATGGTGGAACGTGGAAAGTTTTACTGAATCTGCTCAATAAATATTTTACAGCTTTTTTTTTTTTTTGGCATAAAACACAGTTTAAACAAAGCCAAACTGAACTTTTAACTGTAGTGAATTAGTTGTTCCTAGGAACCAGTGGCCTTCTTACATTGCGTGACTTGTCAGTAGGTCTTGGATGTGTGGATAGAGTTATGGTGTTATGGGTTGGTTTTGGTTTGTTGTATTTGTTTTTTTTAAAAAAAAAAAAACCAACAACACTACAGCACCAAAATGCACAAACTTGCAAGACTGTAATATATTACATTTTGTGTGACTCATTGAAGTTGGGAACAAGTGGTATCTCTTTAGTAGTCAGACATGAATACAGCTGTAGTATGAGTTGACTGGTTTTACTTCTTAGAGTCTTCAAATGATCCTGTGTTGTACATGTGCTTGGGTTGCTGTATGCTAATTAGTGCAAACAGTGGGATTCACACTCAAATAAGGAGGCGTACACAAGTTCTTGTGTAGGGAGATTGAGGCATGATTGAGATCATGTAGGCATGATTGAGATCATCCTCTTTTTTTGCTATCATACCTTGTGTCATCGCTTCCAGATATGTAGACTTCCTGAATTCTGAAGACGATTAGAAGCCAGACAGCTTAAATGCTTGTTACTGGCTCAGTATACTTCAGCTTGGTTAATGTTGAATGTTAGATAATACTAAAAGCCTTGGGTTGCCTATAAGTCTGTTTTGCTTGGAATTCCAGAACTGCAAACTGATCTGCCAGGCTTCTGACATTCAGTCTTTGGTCCTGGTATAACTTTGGAGAAGAATTTCTTAATCTTGAGTCCTGTAGAAAAGGTGACTGTGTGATATTAAAGGCAGATGATACATGTGAGACTTATCTAGCTCTACTTCATGTATCTGTGTCCTGTTAAAAGCTTTAAGCAATGAGAACAAAGCAGGCCTGTTCTGCTTGTCAAGGGGACGCTGCTACTGTGTGTTAGATTGTAAAAATGCAGGTGTAGTTTGTTGCACCCGTTCATAGAACTGCTGGTCTGTGTACCCGTTTCAATAGAAACTGTGGCTTATTTAACATTTAACTTTGCCTGTAGTAGAACAGTAGAACTATATCTGGGTGAATATACAGAGAGAACTTACTCCATTGTAAATGTATTAAAACACCAATATTAAAATGTGTCTTGATACACTGAGCTTCTTGCTCTTCATGTGAGGAATATTTCTTGCTTTTACCTAAAGACCCTTGAGTTCTCTTGGAACTAAAGTATACATTTTCAAAAGTCTGATGTCTGAGAAGAGCTTCTACTCGTCTTCTGGCCGAATTCCCACATGTGCTGGATTCAGGCTGCCTGCTACTGTTAATAAAACTCTGTTCTCAACAGACTATTCATGTGCTAAAAAAAGATAGTAGAAGACTGGATTTCTGCCCTGTGGCTGAAAGAGAGCGCTATTACAAACTGTTTCTCTTCAGGCAAACTGATGAATCCATATTCCTTTCTGCTTCATTCATTGCTGAAGAGTCTCAGCAAGGTTTGCATCCTGGCTGCTTTTCCACCTGAGTCAGAAGCTTTGCATTGCAATGAGGTTTTGTTTTTTAAATTTACAGTGTTCTTTGCTGTTGAACAAGGAACCAGGTTAGTATTAATAAACTGGAAAATTCTGAACAGCACGGGCCTGTCTCTCAAATAATACTCTGATAAGCAGGTTTTCTGCTTTTAAGTTACCTGTATGGGGACTCCTTTCTCTTAAATGAAGTTATACCATAATGAAGCTCAGGCTCCTGTAAACATTCAAAGTGATGTTTTCCAGTGTGGATGTCATTGTCATAATGAACAACGCAAAAAAAAATATAACAAGAAAAAACTAAAAATGTAGGTGTAAGATGGAAGAGTGTTTCTTTCCTGTAATACATTTTCAGTTGCTAGTTATTTTTCTAGCTGTTAGTGTTGAACCCTATTTAGCTTAGGAGTTTAATCTGCGCTGTAGTATCAAGTTACCTGCAATAGCTAGTTCAAGATAAGCTCAAGTGTCAAATGCAATTGAGCCATGGCAGCAGGCAGTTTAGTAGGGGCTACTTCAGATTAGTGAGAAAAATACCATAAATCAGCCTGTGCTTAATTAATGCTAGGAGTACCATAGGTCCATTGCTTCTCGTACTGACTAGTTTGGTTTGCTCAGTAGTGTAGTTCAGCAAATAATGCTCAAAACTATAGTTTGCAGTGTAGACTCTAAGCCATGTGTTAATTTGACTTTCTCAGTATCTCTACTCTGTGCTAGTGTCCTTCATGTTTCTCATTGCTCCTTCTGTGTTTCCTAGCTAGTTTACACTCTTGAAACTTAAGTTTGAACACCATTCTCATGAACACTTTAAACATGAGTTCTTAATTTCTCCTTCAAATTTAGCATCACTGATTATCTGCCTTTTTCTTTCTTCTTCAGGCACATAATCCACCAGTATTGACTATTTTTAAGGTCAGCGTTGTAGCAAAGGGAATATTAGGTTTCTTCCCTTCTTCGCGGAAGTCATGTATGTGAAGAATATATTTTCTGTTAAATATATTTTTCTGTTGAAAGAAAAAAAATCACGGGCTTAAGTTGTGACAAGTGAAGTTGGGTTGATATATCAGGAAATACTTTTTTTTTTTTTTTTCCACTGAAAGAATGAATAAGCTTTGGATTGCATTAAACAGGAATGTTGGTGTCACTGTAATTTGGCCTTACTAATATGCTTGTATCTGCCAGTACTTTTTAGGGGACAGGGGATGACCTAGTTTCATTCCAACTTTTTTTCTTGGCTTATGTGTCTGACATTTTCAATTCCTGTTTGGATTTCTCCTTGCCTATCTTGTAGCTGGGCATAAGGCAATCCTGCTACTTCTTTTGCAAGCAGTGTTGCATTTCTTAGTTCTCAGATGTAGCTGACTGCTCCTGAGAGGTTTCCCCTGTGTATTTTATGCAATATGTAGGATGTTCCTATCCCCATACTTTAATCTGATGCGATTTGTCTACTGTAGTGCAGGGTCTAGCAAAATTCAGCTCTGTTACAGTAAGATCTTACAGCATAGGAAATAAAGAACCAATAAATAATCTTTGGTGCCCTGTTGATAGGCTTGATAGAAGCTTTGTAGGACTGATTACACTGTAATACATTGATTACACTTTCACTTGGCTGTCAAATGCTGATAATGCTATCTATGAAGGCTTGTCACTTCTTTTCAGCAGTTACTACTTCAACCAGTGAAGCTGTCAATAGTAGCAACACTGGGTGACTGGGGGAGAGAGAAAGGTTTGTATCTTTATTTAAGGGGGAGGCTGGATCTCTTCTGTGTGTTGATTGCTAGAACTTTGATTTCTGCCCTCAAACAGCGAGCAGTGTGCTTACTTCACCCTGGCTGCACAGAAGTGGCCGCTCATCCAAACCACCTGGGTCTGGTGCCTTCTGCTGAAAAGAGGCACCGAGCTCTCAGTGCAGACTGCACAGGACATTATCCAAAGAAAGATTGAACATGTGTATGCTACGTGGAGCACACAAGCATGTAGCTTGCCTGCGGCAGTGAGCCTGACCTGATCCAGAGCTTCTTAACACATGGGATTAGAATTGCCTTAAGGGTGTTTGTTAATTTAGCTTTGTTTCTTCTTGCTGCTATTGGAATGACTTCCCAGTACATTGCAGTGCAAGTCCCGTGCTTTACTGCCTTTCAGCAACCTAATGTGAGGTTCATGAGAATATGAGAGTCTCATTGACACTGTAGTAAGGCATGATCAGGTGTGTGTTTGTCTTATTAAACAGGTGGGAAAAATGGTCTGACGAGCTCAATTTAATGTGGTTAGTAAAAAAGCTGTCTTGATAGCAGGAAGAGGACAGCTCGTGAGATTTTTCAGTAGCTTCAGTTGAAGTTTCAGTTGAGATTTGAGATAAGTACTTGTGATAATAGTGTTAGTGATAGCCTTCACAGTACAGAGTTAATAGATCTTGTAACTGACTTTATCTTAGGCCTGAGATAAATCCCACTGAAATCCAATAGAAGTCTTTTAAGTGCACTGGATCTTGGGTTTTTCTGTGTGCTGTGTCCTGCAGCACAAGCACACACTTGGATGAATGCAGTGCTTAGCAGACTGCTGTCTAAATCTTTCCATTTTTGTTCTTCTGTGCCACCCTCACTGATTGGAGCAGCTGCCCTTTATACATATAACAAGCCTACTTCCACTTCCACATCCTTTTTTTAAAAGTCATCTTGCTAACCTTTTCCTTGCTGATCCCTGCACCTTCTCATAGCTGATCTGTTTCCTCTGTATTGAGTAGATGGCAAGGTCTTTCGGGGCAGCATGTTTGAAAACATGTTGTGTGCTTGGGATGTTGCTAAAAGGCAAGAGAGCAAACTGACATCTGTAGTACATCTAAACTGGTGCTAGCACAAAGCTTCCCCTGTCTGCCAAACTGCTAAATGATGCTGTGACCTATAAAGCGGCAACAGTATTTGTGGGTTGCTGTAGGCTGTGTGTGGCTGTTGGGTGATAAGATGCTGGCACTCTTACCCTGCTTCCCGCTGTCTCACATATCATTCTTGTATTTCTAGACTGCTTCAGCACTGATCTTTCACTTCTGTTGTAGGGGTGTCTTTCTTGGATTTGCTGTTTGTTCATCTCTGTTTTGGTGACCCTGTTCAGTATTGGGACTGATAAAAAGAGAACAAAATTAGTGGCACATACCAGAATTACATTGCTGCTGCCTTTTGGAAGTCTAGGTTGACCTGATTTTGATGGGGCATTGTCAGTTTGCCTGTGCCCTACACAGCAGGAGGTGTAAACTTTGTCCTTCTCTTCTACTTCCAGGGGAAAGGAATATCTGCAAAAAACCACCAAGGTAGTCCTGCAACAAGTCAGGTTTCCTTCTGTACGGCATGTCACAAGGATTAGTGCTCACAGATAAGGCTAAATCACCAGGCTACTTGTCACGAGATGGTGGAGAAGGAAGTGCTGGGGAAGCACAGCTGTAAAGCTGCTCCTGGGCCATGCGTGACCCCCCCAGGCAGGTTTAATGGCCTGGCAGCTGCCTGTGGGAGCAGAGGTATACAGGAGATGTAGAGTTTGCCCACCTGATTCTTTACTTCCTCACTATGGCAGTTGCCTTCGTGGTACAGGTTTTGTTTTCATGATACATATTTAGTCCAGGCATATACCTTTGACTTAGTGCTTGCTGTGACTGCAATAATCTCTGCTGGATCTGTGCCTGGCAGCAGCTGTTGTTTCCCTCCGTGTCTATACTCCAGGATAGCTGTTCAGCTGTATTTTGTGTTGTGGATTTATGTTGCAGATGAACATCAAGTACAGTTTACCCATAACCTGAAAGCATGGTGAGGTTTTGTAGACCAAACCTGGACATGAACTTTAACCACGCAAATGAGAGATTTATCAGAGCTCAAGTCTGGTGACCTGAGACGTAGTTATCCTGCTGGAGCAAGCAAAAAAGCATTTCTACAAAATTTCAACTCTTTAGCGCTATGCACTGGACAACATTTTTTTTTTTCTTTTTAGTTCTCTTGACCCTGAATGGTCATGATTCACATCAAAGCTTTTGAGTTCAAACCTCTTCTCTCTTGGCCAGAGGGAAGCCTGCAAACATGGGTTACTACTGATAGCTGGTAAGCCACAGCCATGTGGGGCTGTTCCAGAGATATTCCTGTTGATGCTCCAGAGAATGGACAGCTTTGCTTTCATCTTTAATCTGGGTGTTCCAGGCAGCAGCCCCTTTCACCAAATGGGCTCCTGCCCCATTTCAAATAATAACTTCAGCTTTTTCCAGGATAACAGCGGTGTCAGACCTTTGCTTGCATCGGGCTGTGACTGCAGAACTGAAATTCATTTTTTTTCATACAAATAAAGTGCTTAAGCAAACCATGGACTTGGGGCCAGTGGGGGCTTGGGAGCATCTAGAATGCCTTGCATGGGAAAGTCTGTTTTGTAGACCAAAGTAGGAAACTGCTTTTGAACAGAATTCTGGCATTTTTCTCCCACTGGGACAAAGGAAGAAGTAAGATATAAAATTAATGCATGGTTGCCATGGAGTGAGGCTGCCAGCAAATCAGGTAAAGGGGGGTAGTGTTCAAATGCTCTCAAGTTAGAGCAAGAGAAGAATATGTCATCTTTGGCAGAGATTGCATTGTGTTGTCCTGTGCCAGGCCTCTACCAAACACCACACAGGCACCAGACAAGACTTTATTTCCTGGTACATAATGTAGAACTAGGCAGCTCTGGCACTTTCAGGACTCTGAGAATGCCCCATCCTAAGGAAGTGTGCTTGTTGCTAATAGTCCAGCACTCCTCTTGCTCTTTGAACGAAATATTAATTTTAAAAGCTTAAACCCACCGTTTTAGCCTGGCAGTATTTGTATACATGGGTGGGAAATAAAGGTGGCATCAAGAAACGGTACATTGAGGATACAGGACAGACTGAGCAAACACAAGTTAAATTTGGGGCCTGTGCTGATAAGCGCTCTGGTTAAAGCTGGCACAGGACCCTGCAGAGCAGGGAGGATGCATTTCTCAAGGTCCTGTCTATCCCTAGGATAAGAACTTCTCTTTGGCTTTGAATCACCCGCCCTGACTGCTGAATTGAGCAGTGACCGTAGTAAAACCTTTAGCTGCCACTTAGCAGAACAAAGTCACTGTCGCTCACGTCTGCCTTCCTCACAGGGGATCAGACACAAGAAGGGCTGTGCAGCCCTTCTCTAAAGACAAAGCATTTCTCACGTCTATCAGTGTATTGAAAGCTTTCTCATTCACAGTTATGTTAACGTTCTTATCCTGGGAAGGTTAAAGTTCACCAGTTTCCCAAGAAGTTCTTCCATGGACTGTTTTCGGCTTAAAATTTCAGAACAATTCTTCCATAGATGCAGCTGTTGAGCATTTGTGCCCTCGCAAAGTGGAAGGGAATGTTCTGAACTCCCCCACACGCTCCCTGCATTGAGTATGAGTGTTAGCTCATGTCTGCAGCCCCCTTCCCAAGAGCCATCCCCTCGTATTACTAAACAAGCAATGACACTGTGTACACAATATAATTTGTCCTTTTGTCTGAGATTTTTCATTGCAAATATTGATCTGCCCACCACCCAGTGCAAGCTAGTTTAAACTAGGGATTAGACTAGACTAGACTAGAGTCTGGGACTGAAAAATCACCACAATACTTAGCATGCCAGAAGGATTTTCAGCTCCTGACATCAAGGTGCTTTACAAACTGCCTGTGGTGCAGGGGGAAACTGAGGTATGAGGTATGACTTTGGAGAAAGTCATAACTTAGCTTCACAAAGTCAGTCCCTCTCTTATTAAAGGGTTTAGCCTATGCTCCATGAACAATCCAACTGTGTAATCTCACGCTCTGGAAATTTCATTCAAGTTTAGGCTAGAATTTCTTTAGCTGTACTGTGTGTCTGTTTACCCTGAGGCAGGGGCTGCAGCAAATGCCAAGATTTCAAAGTCAAAGAGAATTTAAGTCAAAGCACCACTGGCGCAGTTATAGTTCATTCACCAATTCACACACTGGCTACTTCTCCTTATGTCTGCCCTTGAGTTGGTGGTTTAGTTGAATTATGGTAAGGGCAGCAACGCTGGGATTATATGTGCTGTTCTGTGTGTTTAAATCTGTACAACACTGGCTCTTTTAGATCTAATACGCGAAATTCCTTCTGATTGCAAACAACCTCTTATGATATTTGTCTGTTCCCTCTTCACCCTCCCCAGTTGTCTCAGTACGTTCTTTATCCTCAAGAGGGTCTGTGGAAACCCCCAGCTATAAAACTGTAGCTATGTTCTAAACCAAATTCTCTTTGCTCAGTGATTTTGGAGGATTTTGTCTTTCCTCTTAAAAGTTTTGGGGATGTTGAGTTTGGTTTCTCCCAATTTTACTGGGAGGTCTTAGTGATCTGTATTAGAGTTTTATATCTAAAAGCAAGATACAGTCAGCTTTTGGTCAGAATATGACGACACTGTAAATCTGCCTTTTTGGGCCCTCGTGTCAGACAGAAATGCCGCAGCCGCATGGCACACAGCAGTGATAGGCTGCAAATGTGCTCTTAATGTTGCACCAAGCAGCTCTTTGTGCCGGATCAGATGTCAGCTGTCCTTTAATAGCTGGTGGAAGGACAGGATGAGCACTGTACCATGTGCACTGGCTAATTTGATGGAAATATGATTATCTGGCCTTTCTAGAAACAGATCAAATATGCACTGCGCGTGATCCAGGAGTGCACAAATCTGGAGATAACTGTGGCTCTGAGCTTCCCTCATCCAAAATGTGAGCTGGCCACTGAAATGAGGTAATTGCTAGTAAAGAGTAGATAATGGCTAACAGTTTGACTAAAAGTTCTTTGCCCTCTTCGTTGTTCAGCTTTCTTTCAGTAGAAGGGATGTTGTCATTTTGTTAATAACCTAGCTGCAGGCAGGATGCTAATTCCTCTTCCAATCTCTAGTTACTCCACACGAGTATACTTTCCCCTGCAAAAACCAGTCCATCAGCCCCCGCAGGTCCCTAGCAGCCCTTTACATTCCAGAAGCCCGTTGTGACCTCACTCACAACTTTATCTCCTTCTTCCTGGGGCGCAAAACCCCAAGCATTCTGTCTCCTGTCACCTCAGCTGCAGTGAGCATGCCCAACACAGCACAGCTGCACCATGAAAATACCTGTGGTGGGTACTGTCATTAATTTAGGAAGCTGATGAACGCTGCTGGTGGAAGGTAGTGACTGACTTTAAAGCTGTTTTTAGTTCTGTTTTGTAACAGCCAACTCTGCTTTACTTCAGAGGCTTCACCACTTGGTTGTGGCCATAATCCCATGGCAGAAAGGAGCTGTGAATCTCAGGGTGAAGGCCAAGATAAGGACACCTTCCTGCTCTCCTTGCTTACTAGAAAAGAGCGTAGTTTCTGTTTGAGGACACACGAAGCATGGGTAGCTATGTGGCTGGTAACTGCTCTTGCTTTCACTGTCCCAGCCCTGCAAGCTGGAGAACAACAAAGCAAGGGAAAAAGGATGGTATTGAGCTGAGCAGCAGAGGCTGCTTTTCAGGCCTTTACAGTTTATCCTGTACTGTGCAAAGTTGTTGCCAGCCCACGCTGAAGGTTAACAGTGACCTCTCAGTGCAGCAGACTGTGTTTGAATAGTACTGATGTAGAGTCCCCTGGGCTCTCTAAGCCTGTACAGTTAAGCCAGCTAGCAGTGATATGGCCAAGAGGTTACGGAGCACCAGAAAAGAAAGTGTATTAGTTATCCACCAGTGCTTAGGTTAGCTGTTTCTCACTGCCCAACCTGGCTCCTATTGGATACCACCTGATGCCTGGTTCGTAATGAATCTCCTCTTGGCATCTGTGTGCTTCCACTTAAACTGCATTCAGTAATCAGTGAGGTCCGAGCTGCAATCAGGAGTCTTTGCCTAGGAAATTACCTCTGGAAAGGAGACTCAGATCTTGAATGCACCTCTTGAAGAAGCAAGACGAGAAGGAATCCAAGGTAAGAGTTGCTGCTCTTTATGTCTTATGTATATGATATGTCAACACTTTGGCTGAAGTATGCTGGGGTTATTCATAACACAGAGTTCAAGCCGTGGTCCTCAAGGAGGTGGCAAACACTTCAAACCTCCTGCTCTTGCTGACTGCTCAGCTCTAAAGGCGTTGATTTCTTCCTTTCAACTGACTAGTTACAAAAAACGCTAGAAGCTGTCTGGCTGTAGCTATGGACCTGTGAGCCTGGTAGGAGGTCCCTGCTTTGTGGTTGAGCACTGACTGTGTTGGCTGTCCTAGAGCTGGGTTTCCTTGATCTCTCTGGTTCTAGTCATTACTTTGTTTGACTAAGTTTTACTACTGGCTTGTGGGCTCTTAATGCCATATGCTGCAGCTGAAATCTGTTCTGTGCAGAGATGGGCCTCACGCTGCTCTTACAGACGTTTCCCAGTTACATATGCTTGTTGGTTAAATGTTATTTTCAAACAGGTTTTCCTGTTCTGCTCCTTAATTAATAATAATATGGTAAAAGAGAATAATATGCATATCTGGGTTTGGTTTAAGGGTACTGTTGAGCAGGATTGCCTGCATCCAACCCTTGAATTCTTGTTGAGGGTAAAATAATAATAGAACAGATTACCACTACAGTTTTTTGTGTCAATCTCATGGCCACATTCCTCAAATCCAACATTCATCTAGAAGAGCAGCACGTGTCAACCTCAGTCCCTTTCTATTCTGTTGTGCTTTGTGAAGGAAATGACTCCCAGTCTTTCTTGCTGCTCGTATTTCATGGATAGATGATGCCTGTTTCTTATGGCCTAGGCAAAATTTCCAGAGTTAACAGTTACAGGTCTGAAATTGTTCAACATGAAATATTTGTTGTCTGTTGTGCAAACTGAAGTCCTGCAGTGCTAAGTCAAAAACATCTCAGTAACTTTATTGTAACTTTTCTTTAATTTGTCTGTATGTATATACCACCCACAGGCTATAGGGAGGTAATAAGGTTCCCCTCTTACAGAGCAGCTGGCAAAAAACATGTTCCTTGCTCTTTGGGACCAGTTTCTTGTGTGTGAGCCCACCCAGAGCCAGAGCAGTGTCAGTAAAGAGGTAATCTGAAATAGAAGTTAACTTGACAAACACACAACTTGGTTTGCTGCTGCTGTTTTATCCCTACCTGCTGCTTGGCACCTCCTTGCCAAAAAAATGGAAGTCAAAGTGAAAGTCAAAATGAAAGTGGAAGCTTATCAGAAGCATTTGTCCGAAAAGAATTTCACCCAAAAATGTTGTAGTTAGTTTAAGAATGTCTCCTAGTGGAAAGGGCCCGTTTCTGTTTCCCATCTTATCTGAAAATTAAATGATTACCTGAGTGGGTCAGTGTTGTTGCTGAAGTGTTACCAAACTGGAGAGGAAACATTGTTATTAAGGTAATATTATTGCTGCCGTAACCTACATTTGACCTTCCTGCTTTTCCTACTGACAAGGCGGGTGGATGACACCTAAAATGTGGGTGCACTCAGAGAGTGTGGGTATTTCTTGGTATCTCTCTTCTATTTCTGACAAGTGCTGCCACACTGATAGGGCAAACTGCCCTATGGCTTGGTAGCTACTTATCAGCCAAATTCTTCAATGTAAAGCAGAGGAATCAGGAGAAAATATTGCTGCTGCTTTTTCGTTTCCTGAAGAGTCTGGAGTTAGTATGTGGGACCCAAATGCTACGACACTGGGTAGATTTTGAAATATCTATAGCCTCTTGCGCTTGCAACAGTATTTACTCGACAGAAGAAGAGATAGGTAGAAAGGAAACCAGTTTCCTGAGTTCAACAGCAAAAATATGAACTGATCTGATGGGGTAGGAACAGCAGTCACCCTTCCACTAGTGTCTGTCAGTAATGTAGACTGTGTGGTACGCATAAGCAGAGATGGTCTGTGACAGGGTTTCAGGGTAACCAGGACTGGGTACGGCAGTGTCTCGTGTGAGGCTCTCTGGGCCCCCAGAGAAGCGAGGAGTCTTAGCAAAAATTCCATGTGTCACACATAAATAGAGGCGATGTATCTCAATGGTTTATTTTTTTCTCTTTAATTAAGATAAACTACAATTTATTTAAGTATTTGTTGGTTTATTACAGTTCTCTTTGTGGAAAACTGAGTGTTCAGGAGGCCAATACATTACATCTCTCATACTTCAGGTTTCCTCTCATCCTGTACGTAACGAGTGCTGTTTAGTTGTCTGTTTACAGTGTGGTGGCCAAGTTGAAGGCTGTTGTGGACCATCTCTCTATCACTGTTCAGTTCAGACCTGGTCACGGAAACCTGTCGTTAAAATCTTCAGCCTGAACGAGCACTACTGTTCGTATAACTGAGTGCCTTAAATGCCATTCAAGTTTCTGCAGTTCCTCTGAGCCTGTGCTAAGGCAAGGTACTAAGAGCTCTTCAGCTCTGATGCAGCTGTGCTGCATAATAACTTGGGGAAGTGTGGAAGAGACAAGTGTTCTTGTGCAAAGGACTGCAGGGAGGTGAAGAAAAAGGGCCTGCAGCAACTTTTATTCCATTCTTGAAGCAAGACCTTCATTCTGTTTCACTTAAGGAATAATTGCATTGACCACTATGGCTCTTTTGTCTAGATTTCTCTTTGTCTTTCCTGCTGTGTCTTAGCCAACAGTTCTTCCTGCTCCATGCCTTTTGGATAGCAATTTGATTCATTTTCATTGACTTGGTTCTGTTTTAAGACCTGAAACCTTGGTAAACAAGGTCATTTTGCCCCCAGAAATAGCACGCTCTGTTTCAGGTTAAATCACCAATTTTTTTATTTTTTTTTTTTAAACCATGACAAAATACTGAAAAGGGAGCAAGGGCAAAAAGTACCTATCGATCCCTTGGTAAGTACAGTGGCAGATGGAAATGTTCTTAAATACTAAACTAGAAGGAGTGATAGAGCCGAAATCTGTGAAATACAGTGAACCTGCACAGTGTGACCTCTCTGAAGAGGGTTTGTTGAAGAACAAGCACATTAAAAGTGCCTGGAGAGGAACCGGGACATGTCTGTGCCAGCAATCCCAGAGATGCAGAGGCTTTAGATAGCACTTAGAGACAGAAAAGCCTGTGGGCAGAAGAGGAGGAGAGGATCGGCCAGGGAGATGGAGGAGTTGAAAGGAGAATGCACTGATGGCATGGGTATGCAGATTGCAGAAGAGGTAATTGGCACTTCTCTCGGGCTCGGAGGAGAGGGATCAGGGCAGTGCAGCACTGCTGGAGGCTTTGCTTATTTGTTGGGTTTATTGTTGTTTTTTTAAAGATGAAAAATCCCACGGAGGTGTCAGGGAAACTATCCAACCAAGGCAAAAGCAAGCCTTGGACTCATCATCTGTCCGTATTTTGCTGCCCCAGAATGCAGTGCAAAGCAGAGCCACGGATAGCAGGAATTTCATTGTATTAGGAGATGGCCACTGTGGGGAGTGCCTTATGTTTTCTTGCTGCTGGTGCATCTCAGTCCTTCAGGTGCTCCTCTCCAGCTGCATTCATTGTCTTTCATATTTTCTTCAGTGACTCTGATAAAGAACAGTGGAGGGTTACCCACGTTTCTCCCTGGTTACCCACGTGCTGTAAGGGGAGCTTGAAAGGGGGCTGTTAAAAGGAACTTAAGAGAGCTTCTTCCTTGCTTTGTACAGCTAAGAGCCTGTGACATCAAAGCTATCTGCTTTTTGAGTGTGCTTTCCACCCCACTATCAAAAATGCTTGCATGGCCTGTGCAGTGAGAGGAGGGGATCCACAGCAGAGAACGTGGCTGCTGTGACCATGAGAGTGGCTCATAGGCTGCCTGGAGACGGTCCTCCATCCTGGAGAAACAGCACTTGCTTCCTTGATCTTTTTCCTTTAGTGCAGTTAAGTTCCGGTTTCCTCCCACATTTGCCAAGCTTTGTGACACTGGTGGCAGCACAGTGTGCTGAGGGTAGGAAGAGCTGTGGTAAGAAATGCAAGTCCTAGACTCTGTGAGGTGAAGACGGTTTTTGCAGACAGCGTGGGCCAGGAGGTGCTGGGATGAGGCAGGAGGACGAGAAAAGCATGGTCAGTTGGTTATTGTAGAAGACAGTATTATGGGTTGCCCTCGGTCAGCTGAAGCAGACCTTGTGTGCTGTTTGTTTTCCATAATAGAATATTTTTAAAGTCTGAGGACTGGGGCTTCTTTTCATCAAAGCTTTTCAAGATAAGACCCGGGCACAAAGCCTCGCTGCCCGTTCCTTTCTGCTGTCCACCAACCGTCCTCGTTTTCTTCAATGACAACTACAATGTCTCCTTCACTGATGTCCAGTTCATCCATATTCTGCAAGGAAACAGGGAAAGGAAATGTGATGAGCCTGAGAGTACAGGAGAGCCCAAGCATGTATCTGGTGGTGTTTTTTTACCCTGCCTTTCATCAACAGTCTGCCAGTGTCGTTTGGATTGGGAAAGAGCCTGCAATGCCAGACAACAAGAGATTTAAGCGCTTACTAAGATGGCTATTTCCATAAGATCCTCAAATTTCCCCGGTCTCCATGGTGTCTAGTCTTGAGCAACTTGACTATTGTATCATTGGGGAAGGCTGGAAAGGGTTAAATCCGACTGTCCTAACCCAGCTAACCATGACCCTTTTGTAGTCTGCAGGTGTTGCTAAATAAAACAGTGCACAGCTTAATTCCCAAGGGAGATAAAAGCAGTGTCTCTACTAATCCAGGCTTTAAATAGGTGTCTCAGTTTTTTTTAATGCGGAACAGAGGTGACCAGTGGAGGTACCAGGACTCTTCCCTGAGATAGGTAACTTTTATCTCTGGGACAAATGAAATAGTTGCAATTAAGCTATTGCTGAGCTCTCCAGCAGCTATCAGTCCATCCAGTGGTGCTGTCCTATTTTCCATAGGAAACCACTTTGCTACCTGCAGTGTAGTAAAATAGAAAACAGGGCAGGAGAGGCTTCCAGATATGTTTGATGCATCAGCTAAATCTAAATTTAATGTACCTGAGTAGGTAAGAACGGACTCGAAAAGTGAGAGGCCTCGATATACAATATACTAAAAGTAGTAACAGGCTCTTTTCTCAGCAGGGAAAATCCATGTGTGTCATATTTTGAAGGCACCTCCTGGAGTAGGGATCTGACAAAGAGATCCCGCAGTCTCCTCAGGGGAACTGGCATTAACAGTGAGGTGCTTTCAGCTGTGCTCGGATGAAATTTCAGGCAAATAATAAGAGAGGGTTTAAACAAAGCAAAACAACATAATAAAGGTGTCAGAACACTGCTGTACCTAGAGAAAGCTCTCCTTTTCAGCCCTTTCTCTGTTTTCATAACTTATCTGGCTACCTGATTTTGTCACATGCCAGCATTTCTTCAGTGTTGGCTATTGATGGCAGGCCCCTTGGTGCAAGGGTCTCTCTGCACTGTAAAGTAAGGCCTTCTGGATGCTGCTCCTTCTGCTAATCTAAAGCTAATAAAAGGAACCTTTTAAACTGCCATGTAATTAAATTGTAAAAGTCCCATTAGGGGAGGCTAATGGTTTAGCAAGAGTCCAAGAGGTTTTGGAGTTCATCTGAATAAGAAAATATTCATAACCAGTCCATTCATAACCTTTTGCTAATGGTACTGTGCCTGGGTAGGTCTGAAGCCAGTGAGAGCTCAATATCCCAGTTAAGGATGCGTGTTGCTCTTTATAACAGTCTTTTGGTACCTGGACCACATCCACTGTGATTCTGCAACTTGCAACATAGAAGTACAGGGAAAGAGTGTCATTTATGGGGATTCAGTCCTCTCCAGCATGGAGAGCACCTCAGGTGAAGCCAGGGTGTTAAACTGGAGCAGGACTCTCCAGATAAGTGAGATCAAATGGAGAAGAATTTCTTAGATAAGCATCTCCCACATATTCTTACACGAGGAATCTGTAGCCATTTTCCCTAGAAGAACATTTCACAAGAGATGCGAGTTCAGAATGCACAATATTGCTTATGTAGCCATCACCCCCTAAAAAAATAAAGTTTTCCTTGTGTTTGTGGTCTCCTGTAACTCTAGGAAGAGGTTGTAACAGCTCATCACTAATTTAGGAGTGATTACAAATGCGTAATCACTTGCAAAAAATGTTCCTGTTTCATCTCGAGGCAGCATGGTATAGTGATGTGTTGGGATTGCTGGCTTCTGCAAGTGACCTTGACCAATAATTCTCTCAGTGTCCCTGGCTGTAAAGTGAAGATAGCACCTCCTTCACAGAATTAACGTGATCCAAGATGTTTGGATCAACATCGTCTATTGTAAATCTGATGCTATGAAATATTTATTTTGCAATCTTTCGTTACCTGGGCTGTGTAGTCATAAAGTACTCTGTAGTCCTGTGATGACGTGATTCCAGCTTGTTCACTTACAAAAATCGGTGCATAGACTCTGTCTGTTTCCTCTGCTGGGCAGGACGGAGAGGGGGGGAACAAAACAAAAAAACCCACACAGAAACAAAGAGTTCAGCTGCTTATAAATGCATGGGATCATCTGCAAGAGTTCACAAATACAAGGGTTTCTGTTCTCTCTCTGTCTGGAGATGTACATGTATAGAAAAGCTGCTGTGAACTGTAGGTAAAGTCTCGCACAAGAACTGTGTCCCATTGATTAGATGACAATACACCCATTAAACTTTGTGGGAGGTCAGAAACTAGCTTTAGCCTCGTCCAGGTTGGGAAAAATGTTTACCCTGCTAAAGCACAATCCAAATGGTCCAAAGAGGGAAATGCTGTGACTAAACTGGTTTAAAATGGTTGCTGCTGGTGGTATAAAATTCTGGCAGTTCAGTGACTCACACAGGGCTTCACTGGACACTTTCCAGTAGTTTCTATAGTTCCCAGACAGCTATTTGTCACTGACGTAACTTTTTTTGGACGATGTTTTAATCCAGCTTGTCATAATTTGGGAAATCTCTTACTCCTTCCCAGCATCTGCCTGGGAGCTTCCCTTGCCGCTGAGGTGAGCAGAAGTTTCCCACATTTCACTCCTTGGTGGGGACAACTGAACCCATGTCCTGCTTTAAGGAGCACTGTCAGCTCCTTGACTTTTCAGATTTTGACAGACAAACACGGGAGCAGTTGAAAAAGCTGAACGCAGGGAGTGTTTGCCATTCCTGAAGGTCTTGTCCAGGGAACGCTCTCCCCTCCTGTCCACAGCCTACGGAAATTCAGGAGTGAGTACCCTCCACCCGCTCAATGCTGCATTGCTCTACGTGTGCCGGAGCCCGAGCTGGTGCCTGGCAGATGCAGCTGGTGTTGGGTACCACTGGAGAGTCTCCCCTGGCTGAGCACCAAACACAGCAAGTGAGATAGCCTGGGCTCGTTTCTGGGTACCTGAGCAGGCAGGCCTGGCAAAGGAGATTGATTTGGGTATGTTTTAAAGTTCTTCTAAGCCAGCTTTTTGTTTTCTTTAGGCAAGAATCACAGTTAAAATGTTTTTGTTTTAAATCAAACCAATAAAAGTGTCGTAAGCTATTACTTTCTGCATAGTCAAAATACTGTTTTAAATGTCTGATAAATGCCTAGTTGCAAGGGTTACAATAAGATAGTGTAACTGTGAAACGAGGGATATTTGCATTCCTAAGGCATGAATCTGGTCTGTTAAAAACTTCACATATTCCCTGGGGCTTTTCAGAGCTACTGTATTCTACCTTAGGAGAAAAATAATATCTCAGTCAGACTGTGGTTTTCTGGATGTACAGTTCCCCCCTTGCCTAGACAGAGGTTTTGAAGATTCTATGGATTATTTGGCACTTTAAACTGGGACATTTGTTTGATACCCATCCAAGCTAAATTAATTTCCAGACTATTCTTGCTCTTGACTGCCAACACATGAATATGTGTTGTACCATTTCTGCTCGGTGTCAAAGCTTGATTTAGCAATGTGATCTGAAACAAACACATCTGGTAAACTTAGTTCCTGGAGCAGCATACCAAGAGGAGGGGCTGAAGGGGTGACACCTTCTGTGTTGTTTTTGCTGCTTCCATGCAGTAGTCCGGAAAATCTGCAGGACCAAGAGAAACCAGTGACAAAATGAGTGAACAGGGCTGGGTATGAGCATTCATTCATCTCGGCTGCCTGACTCAACCTTCCCTCCATCTGCTGCAGCACTGGGTAGATGTCACCTCTTCCTGTGGCTGTCTGCCTTCATTTATGCTGTAGATATATTTACTTCAGTTTAAAATATATTTTTAAAAATGCAGCAGAATACTCAACCATCAGCCATCACTAAATTGTGCATAAAATGCATCAGATAGTATTTTGTTGTTGATCCAAAGGCTCATGGTGCAAAACTCCAATTATTTCACAATATTAATATGATGAGAATTTTCAGTTGTTTGTAAGAGATTACCATCTCTTTGTCTTTGAGGAAAACTCTGATACAATTTAAAATGCAAATCTTGTATAATGATCCTTTCTAAAAATGGTGAGTTTATTTGAATTTTTAATTTATTTTTTTTTAAAATCTATGCCTAGTTATTTTCTATATCACAGCTGGGTCCTGGAGACTAAGTAAAGTGAGACTATGGGTTAGGATTCTGAAGCACAGATAGAAATAGCATTGCATGTTTAAGGCATATTTAAAGGGTCTGATTTTTCAGCTGCTGAACGCTCAATGTTTCTGGAAAATGGGCATCCAAACTCAACAGTTTGGGAAAAACTCAGACTGAGTGTCTCTGGGCTGCTTGCCTATGCAGAGCATGCTTGTATTCTAAACGGCAGTGCAATTGTCTTCTGTAACTCTCTAGGATGCAGCATTAGAATTCATTAGTAGAGAAGATCTGGTTTCCGACTGAAAAAGTATTGTGTATAAACCTTATCAGCTCACTAACAAGCCTGGACCACATTTTAAATGGGAGATCACAGCCCACTCCTTGTCTTTCCCATGTAATGAGGCTTGTCAAAATATAAAGCTCTTCTGCTTTAAATATGATGCCATTCCCACTGTGAAATAGCCATTTAAGTATAAAATATTTAAAGCAATAGGTCTGCTGTGCTCTTCTGCTGATATAACTGCATCCAAGCTACAGCATTTACCAGCATAAATAGATCAGAAAAAGAAAAATCGCCTCCCTAATCATCACGGTTATTCTGCTAAGTGTTTTTTCCTTTGGTTCTAGCTATAGAGAGCAGCTCTTTGTTCCACTCAGCTGGGCGGTGCGGTGAGCCAGGAGGTATTGCTGGAGAAGACAGCTCTCCCTAGCCTCTGCTCCCAGCAAGATTCACCTTTGCCCTACCCTGAACAAAGTGGTTTTGTTGCCGTGCGCCATGACTCACTAGGAAAGAGGAAATAACTGCATGCAATCCATTGCTGGCCAACTAATTGTTTGATGAACTCGTCCCCTTGTCTCTCTTCCCACTAGGCCATGGCAAAATTACCCTGACCCTGCTTTTAATAGGTTTACTTCTTCTGTCAAGTTATATTTATTGATACGTAGCTGCCTCTTGCTACAATGCAGGAAGTAATAACTTTCCAGGTCCTGGTTCCTGTCATCGTATGTTGCTCTTCATACGGAGAAATAACTGTTCTTGGAACCAAAGTTTCCCACTCACCTCTTCATCATCCCACAAGAGTGGGTTGGGCTGCTGTTGCTCCTGTTTGGTTCTCTGCTGTAGTAGTTCTCATAGCCTATTGCATCTGCATCAGGGCAAGAAAAATGAGATGTTCAAACAGGCAACACTTTTTTTTTTCCCTCACCAGAATGCAGCCGACCGCTGCGGCCATCAGAGGTGGCTGAAGCAGCTCAGGGGGACCTGGGGACTTGACAAAAGCCATTCAAGTGATTGTAAGCGGATATGTCCCTGGTAGAAAGGCATGCGTGACCTGAGATGAGCACAGTCACGGCTCTGAAGAGCTATTCTAATAGCTGTGGCTAACCCTAAGTAAGACGGCAGTTTCCTCCATGGCTGTTTCCTCTGTTGCCTTAAAGCTCAGAATTTGAGAGAGCAGAGCGTGGTCACTGGGAGCCTGGGACCATGCTCATGATACAACTGGCTGCAGTGTGTTTTGTTTATTTTTTTCTTAATGTATTGAGTCAGGGATTTTTGTCAGAGCTGGGGACATTTCTGAACATTATTGCCAGCAGCAATAATGAGCAATTTCCTGGTCTGTGCTTGTGCTTGAGTGTCTCCCTACCTTTCCTATCTCCCCCATCCACCTCCTGAGAGCTGATTTGCTGTTTACCCAGAGATATTTGTTTTTGTTCTCTCAAACACAGTTATGTTACAGTTCCTTCACTCTCCTCTACGGTGTCGTTAAGGGTGAAATTGAGACCATTTCCAAGCCTAGCTTTACAGATGAAATGGTTACAGATGGATTTGTTTATTTTACATCTAGTAACTCCCAGTGTAGTTGCTTAGAGCTGGTGGCCACACACCCTTTCTTCCTGCTCTGTGTTAAAGCCAAACAAACGTGAGTGAAGTCTGGGATTATCTCAGTTCTGATATCAGCCAATTAAGAAAGACATTGGACTTGGGCTAAAAGTTGTGTTGACATTCTCACACTGGGTCAGCCAAGATCATAAGCAGAGCAGGCATGTTCAACTAGTGAGTGTGAAGAATCCTTACCAATAAGATTTTCAGTAATTAGGGACTTTTCTGTCCAATTTAAGGGTCTCCTATTACCTTTCTAGAATGTCACCTTGGTATAGTTTCTAGTCTAGAATGCATTGTAAGATTAGGTAGAAGAGAAGAGTGAACAATAGCATCAAAACCCAAAAGGTTTGGTCAGGATGAGGGTCTCCCGCTACACAATGCAAAACCACGCGTGGGTTTCCTCCTGCATCTTGCAAATAATAAAAGAGATCAACAGCTCACTGTGTGCTACTGCACAAACTCATTAGGAGAGCTGTGGAGGTACCAGGATGTTACTTCCAGAACATATCACCTTCTAGAAGGTGGCAAAAAAAACCACCAAAAAAGCATGTCAGTGGTTTCTTTGCCTTTCATAAAGCTCTCAAGTGTTTTTCCCACCTATTTCTTATTAGAAATGAGTCCTGACATAGCCAAGAGCTGTTTGCAGAAAATTGCCTAGGCGACTGGGGAATGAGAAATCTCACATAGTGGGGGGGAAAAAAAAAGGAGAAAAAAAATCAAACCAAACTCTAGCTGAGAATTACAAATTTCTTAGTATGCAGAAGTCGTTTCACACTGTTGCAAGGCACAGTTCTCCCTTCTGCCAGTGAAAATGTAGTTTTTTCCTTGGTAAATGCTCCCATATCAGTGAATTTGACTCCCCTATGTGAAGAAGAATAAACTATAGCAGCAAAATGGCATCCAGTGCACCAGTATCAATATATTCGTTTAAAAAAAAAAAAATCCCCAATCCCAATTCTTAATCATTATAGGTGTAATGACAGGAAGGCTGAGTGACAAACAGGCCCCAGACAGCTCAGTGCTGAGTTAGGGACAGCATCCAGCTCTGCTGAGGATGTTCCTAGGGTGTAATTGCCACCAGCTCTGAGCTCTGCGATGAAATCAAAGGGGGATGTAAGCTGTTCCCGTACGAGATAATTATCCCTTGGGACAGGATATTCATACTGCTGATGTTTGTACCTGTACAGCTCCTAGCACGGAAGGTTTTTATGGGTATAAAATTTTCTTATACCAGTATAGCTTATTCCCCATGCAAAATGGAGGTAAGCTCTACTGATACTGCTGGGGGCATGCTAAGGGGATTTTCTCTTTGGTGTAACAGTATGGTGTTAGAGCAGACAGTGGAACTGAAACAGTAGCTGTGCACAGATTAAAAAAAAAGGAGGAAGAGATCTTTTCAGCATAGATATGCATCATCAGCTAATGAAGAGATGAAATAGGATTATTTTTTTTCTCTCCTACAAGGGCTGTGAATCTTTGTTTGCTGCGGCAGCTGCACAGAAGTGCAAGCATTCACGCAGTCTCTAAAAATCTTGTATTGCTTGTTGAAGTAAGAGAGTGTGGTTTGTGTTTGGCCACTTGAATCATTAGATAGCCTCCCTTCTGGTGATGTTTTTGGAGAACTCCTACTCTGGAGCAGCATGTTTTCACTTTACAACTGCTTTTAGCTCTTGCTGTCCCAGTCTCCATTTCAGCCCAGAGGTTCTGATCACTGAAGTCGTTGAAAAGGCTGCTTTGGCTTGAATGGGCAGTCTGTGAACCTTACATTGCTTCTGCGTGCTGGAAAAAAGCCAATTTCATTCAAAATTTCCCCCAACTAGGGTCTTGCCCTTATACAAAAAAACTTCCTGAAAGGACAAAAGATGTTATTCCCAATTGGGCAGGTGGAACAAAACAGAATACAGAGTCTGGTGTTCTCTGTGCTGCAAATGAAGAGGCAGCATCTCTGTCAAGGGGACACCAGGGTGCAGTTACATGGTAAGTTGGCTCTGACTTGTCACCACTGCAGGAAATTGAGGTTGCCATCTCTGCGAGGCAGTTTGCCACCTCCTTAGCGGTGCCAGTTCAGCTGTACTGTGAAATGAACCTAGTTGAAAAACCAAAACAATTCTTTTTTTTTTTTTTTTCCTTTCTTTCTTTTTCGGAGGGTTATTTTTAACCCGGACCATTCAGCTATGCCACCGGCAGTGCTGCACAGGGAGTGATGGCAGCACAGGGAGGGAGAAGGGAGCCATGGTGGGTGGGAATGAATCGCCAGAGCAGAAACTCCTCCAGCTTTTGGCTTCACCTCCGAAGGACATGTTCTGCACAACTGCAGCCTCAACCTAACGGGTGGCTCATCTGATGAGACCAATAGGAATAATTACCTGGAGGTTGTGTTCCTGTCATTTTAGTCTTAATGAAGTAGTCTATGTCTGACTCTATGATGCAGTTCTCCAAGCTTACTCGAACCTCTTCATACAGCTAGAAAACAGAATCCAAGAACTTAATTTAATTTTTAACATTTTACATTGAATTAACAATTGATGCTCTTCTAATACTTTTCCCCTTAAGAGGCACTTTATACTTGATATATGTCTGATCTGGATGGGTCCTTGGCCTGTCCCTTGTACAAACATTCTTGTAAACACAATTGTTTATTTGTGCTCTGGATATTCTTCTAAGCAAGGAGGACAAAGGCAGTCCAGGGCTTTTCAATGCAATAAAGAAATTAATAGCAGGAAACAACCATTCAAAGGCAAAATTAGTGTGTTCTTTATGCCTTCCAACTTTGAGACCATGTCTGGATGCCTTTCTGAAAGTTGTGCCTGTGCCCAAATATACTCGACTGAGCGTTCTGGTAGCTGGAAGCATTCCCCAACAACCCAAGGGGAGGAGACATCTAGGTGTCACCAAGTGTGACACAGACCATCTACATCCAGGCATACATCTAGTTTACATCTAGGGGGAACAAGCTAGATTGAGAGTACTCCCCCCTCACTGAACATGCACAGCGGCCGGTTTGCTGCAAACCGCCAGCACACGCAGAGAAGGGCAAGCTAGTGCTGCGTTGTCAGAGCACTCTTCCTCCTCCTCTTCCTCCTCTGCATGTGAAGCTACTTGGCAGGTGCCCCTACCTCGTCATCCTTCACACACTGCATGGAGAGCTGGTTGCAGTGAACCCACAGCGAGTTGCGGAGGATGGTGATGCGGTCGCATTCCTGGAGCTGGAAGACCTAAAGCCAAAGAGGAGATGTGAGGAGGCCTCATGGTAGTTACTCATTTGCATTGCTGGCAGCGACGGGGCTGGGGGTCCTCTGGGCCACGTTCGTATGTCTGCAAACCGTTCTGAAGGATCCTTTATAAAGGATTTCAGAGTCAGGGTCCTGTCTGCCCATCACACTGAAATACTGATGTTTAACAGATCAGTAGGGTACTGGCATGAAAGGGTTGTATTTATGCTAAAGGTAGAGACAAAAATATCCATCTCTGCCATCTAAAGCCTCTTTCCAAACTTTTCTCTTTTGAAACTACTTGAGGCTCTCTGGAGTTGTGTCTCTATTCATTTCTAAGGTTATTTTCATGGTAAAAAGAAGGCATTTTTCTTCCTTTGGAGTTTACTCCCCTCCTTCATCTGTCTGATTTTCTCATGCTGTTGCACAGCTTGAGAAGAATGAAGGAGGAAGAGAGAGGAAATGTGTGAACTGAGTTGGGGGAAGAGGCAGATAAACTCTTTCTGTAAAAAAGTAAAAAAAAAAAAAAAAAAAAAAAAAAAAAGAAAGACGACCCTGATCTCTAAATTGTGCTGTTATAAGTAGAACATCAATTTTTGGTTTTCTATGAGGTGTGAAAAGCTCAGATGCTTCCAGCCATCTGTTTCCATCTCCATTTGCTAGTAATTATGTCCAGAACATCACAAATGTATACAATATTCAGCATAACATTCAGTTGGGTACGCTGCCTGCCATCTAACATCTTACCATCTTAAAAAAACCCAGAAAAAAGTCCATCAGGGAGTCAGCTGTCGTTGGGACCAGTTTCTGAGAGAAAAAGCTCTTAAAGAGAATCTGAAGGGTGGAGAATGAGTGTTTCAATATCCATTCTGAACAAAAAGCCTGTGGCTGGAGCCTAGACCTTACGGGGCTACTGAAATAGCACAAGAGCCAACTGGGAATTTTCCAGGTAAATGGTGTCCTGTCGGGAAATGGAGCTCATCAAAGAGTCAAGTGTTGTGACTCGGCTTGTCAAGTCCTTTGCAAAGCTGGCCCTTGTTTTAGATACATCCCTCGTGCCCCAGTGGCTTGTGCAACAGACTGCTGGTGAGCCTGGGCATCTCGTGCTAAGGGATATGGCTCAGCCCCTGTGACAAAGGTCGTCCCAATGCTGCCACTTGTCAGCCAAGATTCTCAGGCTGTGGATGTCCAGAGCTCAGCTGGAGACCCAAGCGATCTCCGCATTTCCAGATTCCCCACTGTGCAGCCAGAAGTTTGGGATCTTAAGCTGCTTTTGTACTAGTTACCAGTTTTAAATGCTTAAAAAAAACCAAAAACCACTATCAGTTTTCCTGTCTACAAGCACTTTTGAAAGAAAGTGTTAAAGATGCCCTTCCTTTATGAATGGTTCTGTGGGCTATTCAGAATTTAGCCATGTGGGAGAAATGAAGTGGTTCAGGTTGTGGAATGCTCTGTTTCTTTGTTGGCTTTTTAATAAGGGGGGAAATGTGCATCTTGGGAAAATTAAGGCTTGGCACAATTTCTGTGGAAAGTCTGCTGTGCCAGTCGTGGGACTTTCCAGTCCTCCCAGACAGGGAATATTTAAGAGGAAGCAGAGAACTGGAAAGCTATTCTCCTGGCATTTTATTTTACGTGGAAATAAAGCTTGCAACAGGTAAACATAGCAAAATCACGCTTCAGCAGATGGTCAATTGAAGGATTAATATGACCAAGCGTGTGGCTGATTTGGATGTCAACCAGTTCCTGTAAACCGTTGTGCAAAACTTACCAGCCAAGTGCAAATCTCCTTGTCCATCCTCAGCATGGTGGAAATAGAGACTTTTCCACTACCGCCTTTCAGATGGAAGATTACTCCATGGCAGAGGGCAGGTATTCTTGCAGGTGAATATGAAGCACTGTGCAAAATATTCTGAGTGGCTTGGATATCTGTGTTCTCAGAATGCTATGGTACATACTTTTTTAGCTTACCCAGAAAAATTTATTTTTAATCTCCATTGAACTTGTGAGAAACAAACACAAAAACCTCTCCTGCATTACAAGAAGCCATTCAGGAAGCCTCTTGCAAAACATAATCTAAAGGGAATCTTTTGTTTGTTCATTTTTAAGGGATTAATTGAATTCTTCTTGTTTTGATTTTGAAATTCATTCTTTTAAACTAAAAAATATTTTTTATGCCTGCATTTCAGTTGATTTTCTACTGAAATTACATGTCACAAAGCAGTTATTTGAGAAACAACCTTATCTTGGCTGTGATAGAAGACCCATCCCTAAAGCTAGTGTATTCTTACGTCGTGGGTGAAAACTGGTAGCAAATACTTGTGAATATATTGTACCAGTTCATATATTGCTCCACTTCTCACACCTCTGCACTTACTCCTCTCCTTTATGTTTGCCTACATATGCTGAACAAGCAAGGGCAGTGTAAGCAAGTGAGATAGCAGCTATTTCTAAATCAACTCATTTTTGCAGTATTTTTGCAGACGTCTACCGAGACTCCACATAAAGCAAACAGCAAACCCCTTGGGACGGTATCTCAGGTCTTAGACTGGTATCTGCAAGTAGGATAAAATAAAGAGTGCACAAATATATTGCTGCAAAAGTCAATGTTTACCTCGCAGGTTTTGATATGTTCCTGTTCCCACTCTGTCCTGACCTTATCCAGCTGCTCAATGTTCTGTTTGTACACGTTCTCTGTAAACACAGACACACATAATAGCAACCCAACAGTTAGGAAAAAAATTACACAGCCTTTCTCTTTTTCTTCCTATTAGGACTTTCTGTGGTTCTTGCACCTTAGGCCTGTGATTTGCTGGAGTACCACTGGAATGTGTGAGCTTGAAACTAGTGGGCCGTGAGGATATTTGGGGTTTTTTTCTTTGCGACTTTATGCCAGAGTAAGGATTCTCCCTGTATGGTTTGCAGATCATCTATAAACTTTACAGTGGGGATAATGCAAAACAGAGATGAAGAGCCTGGACTGTGCTTGGGCACTGAGCGTCCTTAGGCTCTTTCTGTGCTGAGCCAGCCAGGTAAGCCATGGAATTTGGTGTAAACTTTTACATGAGCAGTTAGGGATGATTGTGAATAGGCTCAGATGTCTGCTGGCCTCTCCTTGTGGTAATAGACGGTGTTTCTGGCTGGAGAATTCTACCATGCTCACGTACAGGGAACCTGGGGACTGTGTATCTGGTTTGGGCCAGATGGGGGCAACCCAAGTGCTGTTCTTTTGTGCTTTCAAACTTGCTTCAAGAAGAGCTTTTCTTTCCTGGGTGAAGTCCCTAGAGGAAGTCTTGCATAAATTCTTTAACGAAAGCAGGATGTTTGCATTTCCAGAAAGGAAAGTAAATGTAGATGACTATCACGTTGCTGTTTTTCAGAAGCTTCGTCATTAATCTTTAGGTAGGCGACTGGGAAACCTGACTTCTAACAGAGCCAGCCTGGGTAACTTGGATGGTGCTCTATCAAAATCAGGGTGCTGGTTGCAAATAGGGCATCACCTGCTTCATTTGCTGCGTCTCTGCATTGCTTGGCTTTGTTCTGACTCTGAAACAGGAAAAGAAACACCCCAAATTAATTTCTGACCGTATTTTTTGCTTCTGCTACAGGTTTTTTGCTGCCTGCTCCCTTTCCCCTTCTAGAGGAAAGGCTCAAACTTGCAAACACTTCTTGGCTGTCCCGGCCTTATGAAGGGACCAGAATTTCACAGGTGCAGCCACAGGTTCACTGACTTCAAGGGAAACCTGGCAACTTGCATCTTTCCATTCAGACACGCCTGCCATAGGAGCTCAGCGCTAGCGTGATCCAGCCTGAAGCTTGTGTCTGCTGGCTGAGTTGTTTTTTTTCTCAAGTGTTTGATGTGCTTTTCTAATAGATATTTATAAGCAGAAATAAATGGCAGTTAAAATTCTTCATCTGCCGAGCTCCTCATGTAACACACAGATGAAAAGAACCCAGCCTTTAAAATACTTTGCAAATGCCAGATTATTTCCCGCAACAACTCAGAAGCCTAAAAGCAAAATTCACTCTAAGTAGAACTTCTCTTTTTTTAAAAAAAATCCTGCAGCTTTTAACAAATGAAAATACAGCTATTATTGACAGCTCTGTACTCCCAGGTCTTTCTGCACAGATGGTGATGACAGTACACTAATGCGCTGCTCTAGACATCAGTATCACACATTCTTCCCTTCTGCCCTTCAAGACAAGGCTCAGGTAGGGGTTCTTATGACCATATTCCTCATCACAGCTGGCTGGAAAATGTGTAGTAAGCTGGGAACATAAGCTTCATTCTTATTTGCTTCCTGGCCCAAACTGTTTGCGAGCGCAGCACAGAATTAAACAGCTGACATGTTTCTTGTGAGATGCCTCTCTGCATTTCAAATGTGCTGGCGTGTGCGTGGAGGTAACGGTAACGAAGCACCCTGGGATCCTTCTGCATGAAAGGAGCTGGGTCAGGTTTTGATGCCAGTGAAGCTGCTGAGTGTTCTGACAGAATTTCACTAGGGCCAGGATTTCATCCCCTCTTTACAGCTAAGCTGTGGAGGGTTTTGTTCATCAAAGGTTAGTGAATGCTGGAAATAAAATGTAAAGTTCTGATGCTGTTTTTAGCATCTCCATCCCCCCACTCCTTGAGATGATTTTTGATCCTTTTTGCTTACACTGCACTGATTTTTATCGAGCCAAAGGGAGTTCGTTTATTTTGTTTTCTCCATCTGTTCCACTGTAAAATGTTCCCATTAAAAGTTAGTGAATTGTCAGCTACAAGTATCAAGACGATGCAGTGAAGGACTGCAGTGCCTTAATTTCCAATGATTTATTTTTGAGTTTGTAAATTTAGTTGAAATTAAACTAACCATAAGGAGAAAAATGTTAAGGAAAATATGCATTTTAATGTAGGATCCTATGCCCACTAAATGTAAGCGACCAAAAGGCAAAAGTAACTGCATAACATACTTCTGACTTGTTGGCTTTTTTTATGAATAATTCTGGAGAAAAATCTCATTCAGTTTCCCTTCAGGATTCACAGAGCAATTAGATCATAGCCTAGGATAAATTAATTAGACAACTTAGTCCCTTCCCATCATTTTTAAAAACCTTGGCCTATTGCAGAACAAGATTGCAGTTACCAAAGGAGTTTGTGAAGGAAGACTTCCTCGGGAAGGTGCTTTGTTTTAATTTTGATTCCAAGGGGTGGGTTAAAAGGGAAAGCAGCCCCTGGCATCCTGCAGAATGGGTTGGTCAATTGTATTCTCTTGTACCTTGAAAAGGAAAAAAACCAGAGTTTTCTTTCTAAATAGTGCTGTCATCCAAGGTACCTTTTCTGTTTGCTTTTGATTGCCTGAAGCACTTGTTCGTTCAAAGGACTGCTCGGCCTCGTCCGCTTCCTTGCACTTCTGTTCATAAGTCTTCTTTGACTGTATGGAAATGAAATCAAATGTGAGGGCTTGGATTAGGGAACAAGTCTGGGTTGTTTCCAGCGTGATGTTCCAGGCATTTTCTGTTTTGCAGTCGGTCTGGGGGAGCAAATCAGTGCCCAAGTTTGGGCAACAGAAAAAATTCCCAATGACACCGTAAGGAGATAGAACAATAGACCTGAGAAATTAGGCATAAATTGGGCTCTTTCCTCACAGCTCTGAAATTTTTTGCTTTGTACGATTGCAGCCAGCTCCCAGCAGGAGTGGTTATGAATACACAGGCAGCACTAGCACCATCGGTGCATCAGGTGTTTGTCTGAGCTACAGGGTAGAGACAAAATTAGGGGCCCACGTCCCCAGGGTGCCAGTGGGGATGGGTTGTCATTTCCACAGCCTGACCTGGAGCATCAGGTGGCTGAAGTCAGTGTGTTGCCTTCCCCATTGCTCCAAGCTGTGATGCAGAGCCAGGACCCACAGGTAAGAGTCTCGGTGCAGTCCTCGAAAGCAAAAGAAATCCTTATTTGCACCAAAAGACCTCCCTGTCTTAGAGCTTCACTTAGAACAACCACATTTAAATAAAAGCTGCTAGTACGGTTCCAGCTGTAGCACTGGTGGGTCTGCAACTTTACTTTAGAGGCAATTGCCCACTGGAAATCAAAACCAGCTGCCTGCAGTTCCTGTACCTGCAAGCTTTCCAGTTGGAGAGCTTTCCTTCTGTTTACAAGATTCCCTTGCCGTTTTTAAAATTGTATTTACACAGACTGAAAAATTGCATTTGCTCCTGGAAGTATCCTTGCCTAGAAAGAATGAAATCCTGTGTGACCTGGGGCATTGTTTGTTCCACATTAACTTTCTGAGTTAATTCTGACTCTTCAGTGAGTGCAGCAGGGAAGATTCGCTTCCTCCTTGTAGGAGGAATCTCTCACACACACACTTTTGCACTCTTACACACTCACACGTTCTTTACATAGGTACATGTAATACAGATTTCATCCAGTCTCAAACGGGAGCCAGTTTGCATCAAAAAACCTGCACAAAACCTCCTTGCTTACCTCCATTGTTTTCTTGTAATGGGACAACTTGCTCTTTTGCATGCGCTCCATCGCAGACTCATACTGTAAGACACACACAGAAGTAAGCATTTCTTGCTTTGGACTCCCCCCCTCCCCTTCATCCCCCTTTTTTTTTAGGGGCAGAGTTAGAAAAGCCATTGTCGGAGCCTTTGTGTGAGCCACGTGCCTGTGGGGAAAATGACTTCACTCTGCTTTTATAAATGACAGGTTTCTAAGTGACAAAGAGAATCGAAGTGCCAGGTAAAAAAATAACCCAAGATAATTCTGCTTCAGTCATTTCCATTAATAGCAGAGAGTATGTAGATCTTCGTTTTCTTCCTCCCCCCCCTTTTTTTTTTTTTACCTTAAGGAGATTAAGTAGCATAACACCCAGTCACAGTGCCCATCAGCTCCGCCAGCAGAGCTTCCCTTTCCCTTTCCCTTTCCCTTTCCCTTTCCCTTTCCCTTTCCCTTTCCCTTTCCCTTTCCCTTTCCCTTTCCCTTTCCCTTTCCCTTTCCCTTTCCCTTTCCTTTCCCTTTCCTTGTTCAAGAGCTTGATCCCGCATCTTTGCAGACCAAACCACTGTCCCATCCACGTGAGCAAGGGTAGTTATCCATTTTAAGTACAAACAATTCCTGTGTAATTTATATTCCATCGCTTCTGGCAAATTTATGCTCGATGCAATTTGATTTCCTTTTCATCCTCTGGTCAGCGATGGAAGGACAGTGCTGAATTCTCTATTATGGTTTTTGTTGTGATATGCTCAGCCTTATGTGACAGTGAGATATGCTCTTACTTGGCGTGGGTTTCTTCAATGGGACTTTTGGTCCTTTAATCTTTATATTCTGCTCAAGTGAAGCTCTTTCCAAGGCTACCCAGAGGCGTGCTTCACATTGGGCTAAATAGCACAGCCCTGAGAGCAGCTACAGTGAAACACAAATCACAGCATTTTGGGAAGTTACCAAAAATGCTGACACCATCTAGCATGTCTAATGTTGACTTCCTCACAGCCACATGCTGGAAGGAGGAAAAAAAAAGCTTGCCTAAGACTCCAAAGCAGGTTTTCCCTTTATTCCAGGCCCAGCTAACTGTTTCCAGTTGAGTTATAGACTTACTGTTTTTAACAGGAGAGAAAGCCTCTCTCTTTGCAAATCCTAGTGGCAAAGTGGTGGGGGGGATACAACTGCTGATGAGCTAGGTGCGTGTTATCTGCCTTTATGTGCCTTATTTGCTTCATCAGATTGCTGTGGACCTCAAATCTCAGTAGCAGCACTGGTTTTACCCACTCTCATATTCAGAGTTCCCTGCTATTCCAAGTTCCTGTGTGGCAGGGTTGTAGACACCAGATCTTTGTGGCATTGGATACTGGTCATATGCATTTTCATTTGTTGAAAATTAGAAAAGAACTGGATATTTTATTTTACCCCTCCATCAATCAGTGCTTTCGGTATTAAGTGACTGTCCTGTCTTTGTCTTCAACCACGTGGAACCAGAGAAGGTGTAAGAGTTGTCTCTACTGTCACTGTTGTCTCTACTGAGAGCTGCTTTTTCAAGGGACTTAGAGCTTGGTAAGATCACAGGGGTTGAAATGGCCTTAAATACACTCAAATTTTTATTATGTCCTTTCCCTCCACTCTACAGACTGGGATAGAACAGTTGGAAATAGAGGGAGGAAGAGGATGAAAGAGCCCAGAGGGGATGAACACATAGCTAGATGCTATTTATCTCTTGTATTTGTAACTCAGCAGACATTGGTGTTGCATTCAGCATGGTATTCATTTCTTTTATGTTTTTAAACATTTGTGCTACCCCTTCATTTTAGTACATGTGGGAGATCATGCAGGATCATACCAAAGAAACCCAATTAGCAAGTGTATAAAAAAGAGAAAAGGAAGGATTAAGTTCTTACAGGAATAATAATAGTATCTACAGTTACACCAGAGAGAGTAAAAGTGACTAAAGCCTCTGTCTCCTGAGTTCAGAGCACTACTGTATTTTCAGCTGGGACCAGAAAGAGATTTTCTTCTGCAGTCTGGTATATGGAGTGAAGAGGGCGCACTGGGCATGTTTTATCATCTTTTGCAGTATTCACAGTTTATGGCTGGAGACAGGTCGTCAGCACGGCCCATTGACCCAATCTGTTTCAACATTTCTCTAGTTTCTCACCTTTTTCCTTTGCTCCTTCTGTCTTTCTCGGAACTCCTCTATTCCTTTCAGTTCATCCTTCAGCATTACTGCCAGCTGGATATGGGAGTTTCCAACGCTTTCGATTTCTAAAGCAAATCAGAATTTGTATACGGTCAGGGGACAGGTCTTTAAACATGAAGTCACATTTTTCAGGAGATGCTTCTGGGATATGGCTCCTGTACGACTTGTCATGAACAGGGCAGCCTGAAAAAAGGCCTTCCTGTGTTTCTGCATGCAATGATGTAGCCGAGGGTTCACGCAACCTGAATAGGGCTTATTGCAGGTCCTCCCAGTGCCTACAAAATGCACGGGCAAGGCTCCTCCCTGCAGAATGGGAGCACCCGCTCAGAGCAACCTTGACAAGTGCAGAGCCCCATTTACCCCCCTTCCTTCTGGGGCTGGAGGTCAGATGTGATGTGGAGGGAGAGGAGCTCTGACCTCCATCATCTCCTCCTGTGTCTGCTTTCCCTCCCCTACGCTGCTGGATTGTCATTGCTCTTGGGAGCTGCTTGCCAGTTGTGTCCAGCCTTGCACAAATGTCATTAGAGAAGGTTGCAAGCTGAGAATTTCCAAGGGTCAGGAAAGACGGATTGAATTTCAGAGCACCTGGCTGCTGCTGTTTGAAGTGCCTGGTAACTTCTCACATTTGTCGGCTTTGGTGCCCTCTGAAATAGAACCCCCCATTTTCCAGAAGTGTTGAGCTCCCCCACCCAGACACTAAAAGTACCTTAATTCACCAGCTGCTTCTCAAAAGGGTGTTTTAATCTAAACAGCAGGTGCCGGTAGCCAGGTATGCTGTCCTACGGGCTGTGATGGTGGTGCATTTTCCGTGTGTGAAAGGTTTTTGTTCGGCTTTGGGCCCATTTAGAAAACATGCTGGTTTCATGTCAGTGGTGTGCAGGAGAGAGAACAGAGCTGATGTTTTGTGGCTTTATTCAGATGAAGCTAACTTGAGGAACAAGCCATTTTCTTTGCTACCAGAGAGTGGGTTGAGTGCCCAGCCTTGGAGGACTCCCAGTGGGAGTCCTTTCCCTCCACTCTACAGACTGGGATAGAACAGTTGGAAATAGAGGGAGGAAGAGGATGAAAGAGCCCAGAGGGGATGAACACATTGTGTGCCTGTCTTACCCAGGTCAGAGAGGAAGATGTAAATACTTACGTTGCTTGAGCCTCTCAAATGCTGCCTTCAGTGTGCTGTGGGGCAGAAACAAGGGCACTTTATCAATATAGGCTTCTAAGGATGGGTTGTGAATCCACAGAAAAAAACTTTCCCTCAGAATCTCAAAGATCCACACAGAGATAAAACTCTTAATAGTCTTGTAATAAAAGTTGACCATGCTAACAAGCACAACAGCATCGATCCGTTACCATCAGGAAATGCAATAAAATGCTCCATGAAACAAGGAATTGCACTACTCCTCATGTACACCCTCTTTTTTTAATCCCACTGTATTTGTGGCTGTGGATGTTAGCAGACGTTTCTCTATTCTTGCACCTTTCCAATGGATACAAGTCAACAGAAAGAGATAAAGATGGTCAAGGGGAATTGGGTTTTGGAGCATTAATCTGAAAGGTAGAGTGAAACCAGCTCCACCCTCTGTGTTGAATGCAGCACCAGCAATTTTTTCCTCCTCAGTCACCCTTGAAGCTAGAGCAGCTCTGCTATGCAGCATCCTCCCTACCATGCTTTCCGAGCACCCCCGTGTGGCACAGCTTGCTCTCCTTTAACAGGCTCACAAATGGTGCAGAGAGCCTACAGAAGCTTTGAAACCCTCATGTTCCCGCGGGATTTCGGCATCCCAGAAGCACAGCATGAATAAACCATGCTGTGAAATCCGGCCCCGGTGCTGGGCTGGGAAGTATAGCATGGAGATGAGCAGAAAGAGATGTTATGCTGCTTGTCCAGATGGACCTACGTAACTAAGTGGTCCTACAATGTAGAGTTGCAGAAGGGCACAAAAGGGTAATGATAGATTGTCTGATGTCCTGGGTTTTGGCACACCAGAGTCCGTTTTAAGAAAGCAGCATTGATACCAGCATGGAAGTGATGGGAGAGGAAAGAGCATAGGCTGTAAAAGGCATTTTCAACTTAATAATTTCCTCTAGCTCCAAGTTTGCAGGCTGGCAGAGCATTTGTATATGCAGAAGCCGGGGCTGTGGTATGATTTGGAGGTTTTTCAGATATAGGAATCATCTCTTCAAGACCCAGAGTCTGTTGTTCCCTGAGGGAAACAGTTCTGGGATCTCTGTGGAGCCCTGGTCTACCCCAGGAGGGAGCCCAGGGGATAAGCTTGTTAATGGAGACCCTAAAGTCTCCCTGGCTGAAGGCTGGGTACCAGGAGAGCCTAGAAGAGGACGCACAGCACTTCCCAACCATGTGCGACTGCAGATGGAGAGGGAAATCCTGTATCTCATGGGCCATTTCAGGAGTCTTAAGAGACACATGAAGGATCCTAATTGTCCTATGTTAATTTAGGCTGGACATCTGTTTCCTAATCAAAGCTTGCTCTCCCAGCAGCAAGGCTGCCTTGCCAGGCATCAGAAAAATGCACAGGCGAGGGGAAAGGCTGGGCCTGTCCTCAGCGATAACTGCTCTGCAATCCACTTCCAAACCTAAATTTGTAGAAATGTAGAAAAGACTTTCAGCCAGAAAAGATGAGTATTGAGCTAACTGTTTGATTCTTCCAGCTTTCAACTAGATTTGTTGTGGTGAATCTCCTGAGACAAGTCACATAAAACATACTAGATTGAGTATTTCTCAATGTCGTTCTAATAACACTTAAACATTCATTTTGAAAAAAAAAAATAAAAATGAGTCTGGTGTGAAATTTTGAAGGAAACTAAATTTTCACAACACTAAGGAAACAAACAGTATTCTTTCCAGCTAAGTTAATTAAAAAAATTAAATGTCTGAAATAGGTAACTACTAGAATTTAAAAAATAGGGGATGCTTGCAAACTGCACATACCCTTTGCACGCTGTGTTGATCTATTGTTCCCAGAGATTTTTTTTCCTTTGCTGCTGGTGATTCAGGTAATGTAAAGACTGGCAAAATTGCTGTCGTGGAGACTGAAAAATAGCGCTTTCTCAGTGCATATCAAGGACAAAAGCAATTTGCTGCTTTTTTGGTTTCCAAGCCTCTGAGCTAGCAGAGTAGTTCTTGATCATAAGCCATACGTGAAGCTTTTCTCCCTTTTTGCTGGCTCTCTGTAAGGACGAGTGTTTCTTCTGGTATAATAATGCATCTGGCTATGAGCTGGAGAGAGACCAATTTGCCCCTTGCATGGTCTCTAATGGCCTTTTCAGAAAGCTCTGGCCTTTTGCTCCTTATATGAAAGATTTGCCCAGCCGGTTCCCCAGCTGCTGACTGGGGCAAGGCCATAGTCCATAAGTAGATTGAAATAGACTTAAGCCATTTCCTTCCTTATTTTTATAATAATTTTCTAAAATCAGTGAATCGGTTCCCTCATCCTTATGGGGCTTAAGGGAGTAGCAAATATGTCATTGTGCCGAGCTAGGTGTGGGAGAGGTTAAATAAATGAAAATTTGACCTGTGGATCCATCAGGTATTCCTTTATGACCTGTGGGCTGCCAGGGTGTGCTGGCACTCAGCAGTGCTATAGATTAGCTCCTCGTTAGTGCTAGATGCTCTGATTATATCGGTGAAATATATCAGTTCAGTGCTTTGGAGGCTTTAATGGAAGCAGCTCGTGTAGCAGACATACAAGCAAGTTTTAATTTTGTCTGTGCTGGTTTGTGTGTACAAGTATCTACTACCTATTTCTTCTGGGTGGGTTTGAATTTCTAATAGGGCTTTATTCTGAAGCATCCAAAGTGAGGATGTCTCACTCTCACAGACACTTCAAAAGAGTGTTTTATCCTCTCAGTATATTATGCCACTTAGCTTTATAGTAGTAATTGATTTTTTTGTTTGTTGGTTCTGTGGCCAAATCAGAAAACCTGGGCTTGCAAATTTTCAGTTTTGCTTGAATTATTTTCAATATGCCTCTTTTTTTCTTTTTAATTGCTCACTTCTGACATTTCCGTGTGAATTCTGGAAGACTCTTTAACTGCTCCAGCTAAAGGCAGAGCACCAGCCTTCCCTTCGGGCATCCCCGCGTGGAGCCTCCCGCAGATGTCTTATTGAAAATAGGGTTGGACACAAATTTACTCTACATGTTTGTTAAATGACTCCCCATCGGACATTTAAAGATTGGATTTGTCAAAATTAATTTCTCATGGAAACAGGATTGACTTTGAATCCGGAATAACGGGGACCAGATAGAGCCTGTGCAACAGCTGCTCTGCAGCAACTTCTGGTGATTTTTGCCATCTAGTGGCTAAAATATTCTTGCTGTTTTCTGAAATTCCTACCCTGGCTGCTGCCTTCATTTGCTGTAGTCTCCCGCTACTCGAGTACAGCGGAATTGAGCTGCTCTTATAAAATATACATGTTTCAGTGTTGTTTTTTTTAAAGTGGAGGGGAAGAAGGAGAAATAGCAGAGCTTTTGGGAAACAGGGGAACCAAGGGGAGAAGCTCATTACAACAAAGCTCACCCATTGTTCAACATTCTTGTTCTGTAGGCTGCAAAATAGTCTCCAAAGCAAATTTATCCAAATTTACCCAGCACACCAAAGCTGCAAAGGCAACCCTGTCTCTCTAGGGCACTGACCACTAGTCCCTGTGGCTCTCCTCTAACAGGATAAACATTTACAGAATGCATCGTTTGAGAGCTTCGTTTGATTTTTCTCCCAGCAGAACCTGTCCCCTGCTTTCAAGGCAGAAAATGCAGCCTGTATATAAGCAGAGGTGCCCTGTTTGGCATTTGCCCACCACTTCAGTACGGGTATGAGGAGCAGCAGGGGACCACTGCATCTGATCATCAATCCATTTTACTCAGTCATTCACTATGCCAAATTATCTGATAGTTGATTCAAGAGGGAAACTTGGTTGGAACAGCATGGGATGACAGCACTTCAGAGTGAACTTGTCCTAGCTGCTCTCTCTGTGTTTGCATTCTTTCCCTTCTGTTTTGGACCTTGTTTTTGCTAGAGAACTGGGCTGTTGCTGGAGAGCAGGCTGCACTGGGCACCTTTCTAACGGTGTCACGAGGACCACCAGGAAATGTACTGTAGGAAGGGCTCTGGTGCCTTCTGCTTCACAGTCATCACAAGCTGAATTTATGGCACTAGAGATGTAATTAGCAGAGCTCTATCAGTGGCAGCGCTTAGATGACAGGTATACTCATTATATACACTACATGCACTGTTGACCACACTCTTTTTTTTTTTTTCTTTAACTGTAGTCTTGATGGTTTGGGCATTTTTTCAGTACTTTGCCTTTAGAGACTGGTTTAACTGAGTAATTCAGAGAGTCTTTTTACATCTTGTACACAGGAAGGTAAACCAGGTCCTTCTAAGCGGAAAACCACAACCCTTATTTAATTTTCTTTCTTTTCTACCTTTGCTTGGTGAATAAAAGTGTGAGATAACCCCACCTTCCTTGCTGGTAGGTTTCCATTTTAACATCAGCATGATCTACAATGTTGTGTTCTTATTGTAATCTTTAAAAATATTCTTTCTGATATAGAGAGACGTCTCTGCCAGATGAACTCCACAGCCCGCGTTGCAGCAGTCCTGTTCACTCTCTGCCCTCCGGGAACTTAGATTCTCATAACATGGTTATGAAACCAACCCAATGCCAGTCTTCTCTGAGAGGTCATGGGTAACATCTGTCCTTCCTCCTGCCACACAGGGAAGACAAATGTGGTTTTACCAACATTACTTTCTGTGAAGCCCAACGGTGATAGCAAAGTGTGGGGAAATAAGTTCAGGAGCATCTGGTCTCAAATAATTTGCACCTGGGACTCTTGTCTTCATTGCAAAAAAAAAAAAAAGGGGGGGGAGGGGGGAGGAGGTGTCGTGCTCTTAACAGGGAGGTAACTAAGTCACCCCCAAGTCCTAGGCCAGGCACACAGCAGCGTATTTCACATGAGAATCATGTCCAACATGGCTTAGTGGGGATGTGGTGGAAACATCACAGAATTAATTTTGACGGGATTTTTGTCTTCTTGTTCTTAGAGGAGCTATAAACGGAAAGGCAAAACCACTTAGTGCAACTGGGAAGACTTTTGTAGAGGTCCCAGCTACGGCATGATGTCTAAGCCACCTGTGGTGGAGAAAAGGCGTGAGCAGCACCCTTTCTCTGACCAGGGTAGCCCAAATTTCTGTCTGTCTATAAATTAGCGACAGCAAGGCACTCGCTACCATGAGTAGTCGTGTCAGCTATGGTGGGAGGCCGCACTGTGCAGCGGGCTGGGCTTGGCGTCAGGTCGGACGCAGCATATCTTTCATGAAAGTAGCAACAAATGTGGAGAGTTCCTCTAGTGCTGTGGTGCGTCTGTGTTCATGTTTTGCTTCTGGTTCTTGGATATTTTCAGATAGGCATTAGAATCAGAAGCAGCCCCAAGGTGAATGGGAAGGGGGCTGTGTCATCACTCCCAGGGCTGGTTACAGGGGGCACATCACCCCAAACTTTACTGGGGCAGGGGAGTAAACAGGATGGCATCTCCATGTACCTTCTCTTCCTTGTAAATCTGTGCCTGTAGACTACAAATTAGACCTGTGTTACTCCGGGATGACCTATGTCATTCAAGTCAAAGGATAAAACAATCAAAATAACTCTTATACCTTTAACATAAAACTAAATTTCCTCATGTCTCTTGGAAAGAGAGCAGCACTGCTCAAAAATGCCTGTCCTCATCACCAGAGAGCTTATCTAGATTGGATTTAACAAGAAATGAGCAGAGGCTTAGTTCTTCCAGAGTACGTGTTTGGGTCCATTTTCAGAATCCTGAAAATTCAAAGTGTATAAACTCTGTGCGGGTTCAGAACATCTGGGTGGAGAATAAGTAACCATGAAAGGATGTGACCTTCCAAAATGACTTATAACTCGGGTTCAAAAATGCCTGCTTTGTGTGAATAATACAGAGGATTGTGTATATTATGTGACAGAAGCACTATATTTATACACAGGAAGAAGCAATTGGCATTTCGTTACAGATGCCCCCACCTCACGCTCCCTGAAATATTCTATTTCAGGCACTGCAGAGAAGGGCAGAGCAGACATGGGCTTGAAGGAACTACCCTTTCCTGAGGTCTGAAGGAAATGGTAGTGGAAAAGAGGGAAAGAAAAAAGTAGGAAATCATCTACATGAGAAGAGACAAGCAGCACAAATGACAAAAATAGCTGTTGTCAGACTAGGCAGAATTTAACCAGCCACTGCATGTTTACATCAGTTATTTTACGAAAGAACAGATTTCCCAGAGGCTCTATTTCAGCTGAAGCTGAGGAGGTATCTGAAAACTGGGCTCTCTAGTGCGTTCTGTTTTCATGTTGTTCTGCTGAAGAGATGCCCAAAGCTACTGCATGGAAATTCCCAGTCGCCTTGCAACCTGAAAGGTGTTTCCTCTTTACAGGCGTGAGCTCTGCTGAGAATCATCTAGAGTGTATCGAGACATCATTACTGTGTGCGCTAACAACAAACACTTCCAAACTCGATCTCGGTTTATAACTCAGCTGCAAATCCCCGGTTTCTGTGCGTCCTCTCCCATGTGTGCAAAACAGAATATGGAGAGTAAAAAACAATACAACCGTTTAAACTCTCCCCCACTGGATATTGATGCAACCTGGCATTTGCCAAGAATACACGGCTGTATTTCTTTTATGATTAGAGGCTATGAAATTGTGATTCAGATTTTTGTTGTTGTTGTTAAAAAAGTGGTGTCACAGAGCTTTAAAATTAATATAAAGGTGGAATGAAGACACTTTAAAAATTCGGTTTAGCCCTGACTTCTGGTAGGTGAGCACCGGAGCTCCATTTCCGTGCAGCACCCATCCTTCCACCCAGACTGCTGCAGTCCTCACGCCTCGCCCTCTCCTAGGTCTGACCCGCTCAAAAGGTACATTTACAACTGATTTTCTCCCATGGTCCTTTCCAATACCTGTTCACCTCCCAGTGCTTTCACTAAGACTCCCCAGCTACCTGTACTCCCAGGCATAGCCTGTATCCGTGACTGTGCTGGCACATCCAGGTAATTAGCCTGAAAGAAGCAGCTAGTTTTTTCTGTAGTTTTGGTGTTATTATGGACCTGGGTGTGTTTTTAAGAACCAGAACGGCCAGTGGGACTGCAGCTCACCAGTGCAGAGTGTGTTGAGGAACCCCACTGTAAGGAAGCTACTCTGCCTCTGTCACATGTGTCTGATCTGACACAGCAAGTGTGGTGAGGTGGGATAAATATCTACAAAGAGAAAGGCACTTCTGCACTTAACAGGAAAGTACCTTGCTTTACCTTAAGACTCAGTGGATGCTAAAATATTTTGGGCTTTCAAATAAGAAAAAGACACAAGAAAACTCCAAGGGGGGGCTGCTGGTGTGGCAGCCCCTGAACTACCCATGGCTAAGGCTAGAGGATTATTTAGGAGAAATATCCTCATATGTTTGCCCTGTTCTTCTACTCTTCCCTCGGGATTTAGTGCCGGGGACAGAGTATTAGGCTGAAGGGATTTTGGTCTGAGTCTCTGTGACCCTTCTTGCAGTCTTGCACTTAGATTCAAGTGTGTGCATCCTTCTGTACGTTAGCATGAACTCGCCAAGACCAATGCAATTGCTGAGCTAGATCTGTGTCATGGGCTGGAAAGAGGATATCTCCCTTCCCTATAGGAAGTAGTTTCTACCAGCTGCAGGGCTTGAGGCACGGGCAAGCAGCCAGGACACCTGAATTTGCTTGAATCAGGCTGGACTATTGGGTGATTGTATCCTTTGGCTGTTAGGCAGCACTTACAGGGAACTTTTATTTCTTGAGCTGGAAGCTGGAGTGTTTGTTTGGTATGCCCATGGTAACCAGCACCAGCTTCTTTTAGAAACCCTGGCTTTGCTTTTTTTTTTAAAAAAAAAAAAAAATTAAAAAATGGTTCCAGCGTGACTCCTTCATTATGGCATGACTGCCTCTCTGATTTTAGTTATTAGATATTTTTCTACAACCATAGGCTCACCATGGCCATTTCCAATACTGGTTTGAAAAAGACAAGCAAGGACCTCGCTGAATTCAGTGGCACCTTCTGTAGCAGCGCTAAAAACTTGTCTCCTACTAGCTCTCAGGTCAAAGTGATTTCTGACATTTCTGGTGCTAAGGTCTCTGCAGGCAGAGACACACTTTCCCAGGTCACAACGTTACATTACCTCTGATACTCAGTCGTGAAGTGTCCTGGTACACTCTTGGCTTGTAGTTGTGTCTGCCAAGCACGAGCAGTGCCAGGCCCTGAGGGGTCGGTTCTCCATCTGAGGAGCTGTCACGATGCCGAGGGAACAAGCACTGGACAGCATATGGGATTGGGAACCTGATGGCTGCTGTCACCTAGATTTTTCTCAAAGCTGTGGAGAGTGGGTCCCAGAGTTGCTGCTCCATTTCAGCGGAGCCTTCTCTACTATCTTTCTTTTGAGTCAGCAGCATATTTCTTCATCTGTGTCTCTCAGTCAAATAAAAATGTGCCTTTGAACATATTTATATGTTTAGCTGAGTTCAGCGATTTGTTCCAGCTGAAGCAAATTTTGGGGGGAGAAGGGAGGAGCCTGAAGAAAAGGTTGAAATTGTTCTTTGATTCAAAACGAAAAGCTTTTGAAATAAGCTTTTTTTTTTTGAAAGCTTGGGAGAGAACTGTTTTCTCCAGCGATGGCCACTACCTGGTGCAGCGTGCCATAGACTTCTCCAGGCTTCTCCCCGCTGTTTCTATCTATTCATCGTGCTTATTCTCTTTGCCTTTTTTCATGCCAGTCCTGAGTGTGCTGAAGTAACCACCCGGGCAGTATCTCCCCACGGCTGCCTCGTTTCTCCCTTGAGCAGACCCCCTTCTCTCCAAGCACGGGCTTTGTGCTGCTTCTCTCCTGCTCTGCTTTCCACAGCAGCTACAGAGCATGGCTTTGACCTGGGGGGAACTGTGAGAGGTTTCTGGAGCCAATTCATTAGGCTCAGAAGTTGTGCTAACCAGAATTAATTGGCCTGGGTATTTTCTGATACTGGAAGTTTTCAGGTGGTCGTTGCGGAAAGATTTTCTATGTTCTTTTTATCGATTTTTTTTTTTTTTTTTTTTTTGAAAGGGTATCACATATCTTCCTGATATTGAGAACTACTGGGGTGTGAAATAATTTCCCAGGAGAAGTGACAGAAAGCCTTAGTAGCTGAGATGTTTAAAAGATGACTGAATTTAAAACTAGAGGATAATAATTTTGCATTAGCAAGAAAATGAGTGAGTGATCTAAAATTAGTAATTTCTGCTCCTTTGCAATATGTAGCATGGTACAGGAAGTTCTGTAAAATGTTCTAAAAACAAACAAACAAAACAAAACAAACCTGGAAGCTCCTTTTTTCCTGGTGAGTGTCAAATGCAGGTTTTAGGTACAATGCCTCCACAACACCTTTGTTAGAATTTATTTGAGAAATACTGCTGCCCAAAGCTGCGTTCAAAGATGCGAACAGCCCGGTTCAGCCTGTCAAGTATTTTTAATACTGTTAGGACTCAGTGTGCTGGTCAATAATAGGGAGTCCTATGCAGAGGAAGCATTTGGAGTGATGCACGGCGATAAGTGTAGCATAGTCATTTCAAGCTGTTCTTATTATAGGCAGTACGTAGGTTCCCTCCCTCCCTCTGGCCTCCCTGAAGGACTGACCTTGGGAGCAGAACTGCTGTCAGCAACCAATGTCATATAAACAAACAGAAACTTCACACCGTGTCAAAGATTTTAAGGCATTAAGACCAAATATTTAATTTTCATGAGTTGTTCCAGCCCTGAATAGACCCTAGTTTTCTCTGATTTTTGAAAGTTTACTCTGGACAAATGCCTTTTACGGCCCATCTGTGTAACTCCTGAAAGAACCAGAGGATGCTGAGTGACAGAAAGCAAAGTGTCCTCTCTCTGCTTCGGAACAGATACAGTGAGACATTTGCTCTGATAAAAATATCAGCGCAAAGCTGGTCGCTACCCAGACCTGGCGTGGGTTTATGGAGATGTAGTAAATCAGCTCTGCCGCATGCTTTGTTGGTATATTCAGCCTTCTCTCTATGCCAAGCTATAAAATTGCTGGATCAAAGTGGAGCTGGGCCCGAGTCCAAACTTCCCCCAACTTGAGGGGCACTTGGATCCATATCCCAACTCTGGGACTTGGCTCTGCCTCTAAATCAAGCTCTTATAATCTCTTAGGGAAAGACAGACCCATGAATTATCCACTAAGTCGCAGAAGGGTAGCCAAAACTGTCTTGTTTCTGAACACGTTTGCTCTGCCTGCCTGCATTGCCAGTACAGAAATTTAGGTGGAGCCTTTCGTTAATCCTGGAACACTGATCTTAGCCTTTGGTTTGGGAAGATGCCATCCATCCTTAATCTGCTATTTTAATTTCAAAATGTTTTTTCTTCTCCTTCCCTTTTTCTCTGATTAGGTCTGTAAATTGAGACAGCGGGAAGGTAGAAGCCATCTCCAGCAGCCTTTGCTGGGAACCTTGCTATGTTTGCATTGCTTGGGGCAAGAGGGAGATGGAGCACTAGGGGAGGAGAGGCTTGCACCGTCTCTGGAGTGAGCCTTGGCGTGCTCCCCTTGGGTTAATACAACAGTTTCCCTGTCACCCTGGATGTGCCACCGCCGAATTGATAGCAAGTGCTACGGGTGATTGCCTGGCACTTGCATGCCGTGGTGGTGCAAGGGTTTGAAGGTCAAGTTTTCCCATAAAATATGAGCAGGAAACCACGCTCATGCTGAGAATGATAAACTGACATAAAAAGGAGATTGCAATTAAGAAATGAGATATGGGGTGGATGAGGGTAGCGGGCCCCAGGGATCAATAGAGCCGTTTTGTGTTTAGATTGAGGTCTTCACTTTCAGACTTGTCTTCTATGACCCCAAATCTTCATCCTCTGCCACCTTATTACTGTATTATTACTTGTTACAATAATGACAAAATGTCTCATTATTGCTGCTACCATCAATAATAGCAGCAGTTTATCAGCAGTGTTTATTAAGTTAAATTCCACGCCAACATGTATCTTCCCCTCCCAACACAATTTATATGTGATCTAAGATAGTAGTAGAGGAGACAAAGAAAAATATGTGTCATTTTAGTGTATTTCAGTACTTCCATTGATTTGTTCCAAATTAAGTCCCTTCAGAGAGGTTTAAAGTTTGCATTCCTAAGCTAAGCCTTTTTCCTGCTGCATTTTTGGTGTCTTTGCACGTTGTGCTTGTTGTGTCCCGTCTCTCAGTGTCCACCAGCTTGCCAGAATTGCCCAGCCACCATCCTAAACATTTGGAATGTTAATATTGCTTTTGGAAGCCAATATTAAACATCGTTAGGAATCCCGAAATTAAAACATTTCTCAGAAAAGACCTACTGGCAATCCCCAAATAGAGATTTTTTTTTTTTTTTTTATGAATCCTGCTTTGAAGGACTATGGTGTTTCCCCATTTTTCCTGTACTTCGTGAAGTGCTGTATAACACACTGAAGTGAGCAGCTTATGCTCCCATTCGTAGGCAAAACACAGCAGTCTGATATGGCTTCCAAAATATGTTTGTTTACACTAATAATAAAATAATTCCTTACTTGATTTCTGTTTGTCCTCCTGCTTTTCGGGCGATTTGAATCAGCTCTTTCCCATATCTCTCTTCTGCTTGTGCTCTGTTAAAAGAAAAACTTATTCAGTTTCTCTTAGTGGTACCAGGATCACGGAATCACGGAATTGTCAGAGTTGGAAGGGACCTCTAGAGATCACCTAGTCCAACTCCCCTGCTAAAGCAGGGTTGCCCAGAGCACATCACTCAGGACTGCATCCAGGCAGGTCTTGAAAATCTCCAGAGAAGGGGACTCCACTCCCTCCCTGGGCAGCCTGTTCCAGGGCTCTGGCACCCTCACCAGAAAGTTGTTTTTCCTCATATTTGAATGGAACTTCCTATGTTCCAGCTTGTGCCCGTTGCCCCTCGTCCTATCGCTGGAAACCACTGAAAAGAGTCCAGCTCCATCATTCTTCAACCCACCCTTTAGGTACTTTTAAGCATTGATAAGGTCTCCCCTCAGCCTTCTCTTCTCCAGGCTGAAGAGCCCCAGCTCTTTGAGCCTTTCTTGTAATTGCATCCAAGGAACAAAACATGAGAAATACAGTTTCTTTAAGTTCTCCATCTTCTCAAACCTAGAGCTGTTAGTTACCTGTGAAATATTTTGGTTGAGCTATTTCTAGAAGAAATGAAGGTAAGGTGAGGCTGTGACAGTTTTGTGGAGGGGACAATGTGATGTAATGTCTCACCTAATGGGGAACTGTAACTAGTGACTCAGGAAAGCAGTTCTGTTTCTATGGTTAATAAAGTAATACAATTATTTCTTTGTCGTTTCCCCCTCCCCCAGCTCTGGAAGAAATTTCTGTTCTCTGTTTAAAAAAAAAACCCCGAAAAGTATTTGTACTAAATGTGTTATTTCCTTTTTCCTGGGTGCAAGACCAGGGCAGAACTGAGTTTTTAGTCTTTGAGTAGCTGCTAAGAACTATCGAATGGCCAATAATAAATCATGAACAGAGAGCCTGGGGCTAGGATTTGGGGGGGAAATTGGGGGCGGAAGGATGTTTAGGGTAAGTCCGGTTCTCAAAAGGGGTTTCAAAGCATTTCAAACAGTTCTGAGCCTGAAACTTGGCACCTTAGAGAAACATGCTCTTTGTTCGAGAAGACTTTTGATGTGGGTGCGAGGCCGTGCAACCCCGCTGGTTTGTTCTTACATCCATCTTCCCGCCCGGCTGCAGTGTGCATTATTATTGAGTTCCAGCAGTTTGAGAGCTGGTCTTTCGGTTTTGCAGCGTGGCAGCTGCTGGGGTCGGTCTGTCTGAGAACCCCCCACCACCCTTTCCACTGTTCCTCTGCCCCTGATGGCTGCGAGCACCTTGCGCTGCAGCCAGCCTGTACAGGTGGCTCTGGTGCAATTCCACTGGTTTGCAACCATCTTCTGTGACCTGAGGCAGGCTGGGCCTGGGGGCTTTCCCCCAGTCCAAGGAGATCCGTTAGCATGATGGAATAGCAGCGCTGGTCGTACAGTAGCCTACAGTCATCAGGGCCTGGAGCCGAGGCTGTTTGTGGCCTCTGTCCGTGGCTCCCAGGTGTCTAATGCTGCATGTGGGGTTAGCCAATTGCTGTCATCCTGCACTAGATATTGCTGCATTTTAACGGGATGTTCCTACGTCACTGCTTTGGGATTCCTCCTAGAAGAACAGGCTGGAGAGGTGGGCTCACGTGAACCTCATGACGTTCAACAAGAGCAAGTGCAGGGTTCTGCACCTGGGCCAGAACAATCCTCGCTATCAATACAGACTAGGGGATGAGGTATTAGAAAGCAGCACTGAGGAAAGGGACTTGAGGGTGCTGATGGACGAGAAGCTGGACATGAGCAGGCAATGTGCACTTGCAGCCCAGAAGGCCAATCACATCCCGGGCTGCATCAAAAGATGCGTTGCCAGCAGATCCAGAGAGGTGATTCTGCCACTTTACTCTGGTGAGACCTCACCTGGAGTACTGTGTGCAGGTCTGGAGCCCTCAATATAGAAAGGACATGGACCTGATGGAGCAGGTCCAGAGGAGGGCCATGAAAATGATCAGGGGGTTTGAACACCTCTGCTACGAGGACAGGCTGAGGGAGATGGGGTTGTTCAGCCTGGAGAAGGGGAGGCTCCGGGGAGCCCCAATAGTGGCCTTCCAGTACCTGAGGGGAGCCTGCAGGAAGGCTGGGGAGGGTCTGTTTACAAAGGGGGGTGACAGGACGAGGGGCAATGGTTTTAAGTTGGAGAAGGGGAGGTTTAGATTGGATATTAGGAAAAAGTTCTTTACTCTGAGGGTGGTGGAACACTGGAACAGGTTGCCCAGGGAGGTGGTTGAGGCCCCTTCCCTTGAGATATTCAAGGTGAAGCTCGACGAGGCCCTGGGCAACCTGGTCTAGTTGGGGGTGTCCCTGCTGACTGCGGGGAGGTCGGACTAGATGACCTTTGGAGGTCCCTTCCGGCCTGGACCAATCTATGAACAGGGTGCAAAATATGGTGACAGGTCACACAGGGGCACCACTTCATTTTCATGTTAGATGAATGAAATATCATCAAAATGGACATATACTCCAGAGACACATAACACTGCAGAAGCAGAATAGATTAATTATCTTTTGATTTTAATAACAAGAAACACTTTGGTGTCAGAGGCTTTGCTTGGTGCCAGTGGATGTACAGCAGTGAGAATAACTCCAGGGCTACAGTCCCACTCGGGACACAGTATAGCACAGGAAAAAAGCATTGCCTGCTCTTTAGCCAGTCCCAGCTCTTGCGAAACCCTTGGGTCAAAAATTCTTGAAACCTCAGCCGTGGGACCAGACTAGCCCAGGGCCAGAGGAGTTGGAGAGGAGGCTGACACCAGCTTTTCACATCTCGGTGCTGCCTTTCCCACTTCCTGGTTCTCTTGCACACAGCTTCTAGGTTTCCCTGCAGCCGTCAGGAGCTGGAACACATTTTGTGTTTTAAATCTGAGGCTTTGATCTGGAATACAGCTGCTTTCTCACTCCCCAAACCCTTAGGTCCTCCTCTGGACCAGGCAGGGGTATTTGTGAGCAAAAATGACCGGGGTGGAAAACTGATAAAGCAGTAAGTGTAGCCAGGGCAGTTGGTTTCAGGACTCGGGGCAGCTGCTGCAGGAGTCCTTGTTGAAATTCTGGCATGAAGCCCATGATACGGGCAGCCTCTAGGAACAGAGATTCATCCTATGCTTTGATCTCCTCCTATGTCATTCCCATGAGGGACGTGAGGACAAGCCAAAACAAAATCTTCCAGAAATAAACTGGATTTAGTACATTCTTTCTGCAACTCAGTGCCCACTATCTTTTCTTCTATTCCTCCTCCCCTAACATGCGTGTACATGCACAAGCACACACATGTATGCATGCTCACTGGAATGTTTTAGGGGTGTGCAAAAGTTCATGGAAACATTTGTTCTTGCAGCTTTCAGATCTGCAGAATAACTGTACGTGTATTCTTTCTTCTTTGTGGAAAGTCCTTCGTGCCTCCACCGCAAACCATGAAGAGCCTTATCCTGCAACTTGCAGAAACCTATGTCATGTTTTGGAAAGAAACACAGGCGAGTATAGTGTCAGACACACGCTGCAGTGCAGAGCCCTCCTGAAGCCTGCAATTAATTCTGATCTCTGTAAGTTATGAGTCACAAAGGAGCTATTTTAAACAGTTGAAGCTGAACTACCCTCAGACAGGTGTGAGACCAGGGCTGTGTGATATGCAGCAATAAAATACGCTTCTGCTGGTGGTCAAGAAAAGCAATTCAAATAGTTTCAGATTTTGATGGGAGATTCTTCACACTCTGTGAAATAGCCAAATTTCAGTTTGACAGCTCACATACCCTTGAAAGTCCCAGGGCTTGAAAAGTAGCCTTCAGAAATCCAGCGTAAAACCAGAAAACTAGATGGGGACAGCATGGGAAGAAAAAGCAGGCTGTGACTGAGGAAGGCAGAGCAATATTCCTAAGGAGGCAGTTCTGAGATGAAGTGTTCTAGGATTACCTGCTGAATATACAACCCATATTGTGTGGTCTTTCCTACAGGTGACGCGTGATCATGTTTGTGCCCCTCATACTATATGTTGAAACTGTTGAAACCCAGCCACTTAAAAACAGAATCAAATTTCAGATGTATTTTTCTAAGTCAGAATTACAAAAATGAATGATAAAGGGGTCCAAGCAGCTGTGTAGTGTGTGTTTTCTCACCTACAAAAGTGTCAGCTGTCCGTAGCTGTTGATGAGTGCCACCCGAGAGGCACGTAAAGGATGGACATAAACTACAACATTGCTATTCAAAGTCTGGTAAGGTTGGCAGACGAAGCAGGCTGCCTTGGGTGTCTGGTAAAGACTTTTGGTAGCATCTTGTTAGCTTTGTCCATATTTGAAAAATGGCCTGGTTTTGGTAGTTGCAGGAAACTGAAACAGTACCTGTGGCAACAGCGTGTTCAAAGAGAAAGAAAAATGTGCAAGTCATTTTCTCCCTGTAAAAGGGGAAACTCAGTGATGTTACTTGTGGGTGTATGTGCTACCATGTGGCTCGGGACCAATGATGACCTAGATCTTAATGGAGCTCTGGATTTCTGACTCTTTAAATCTTCTCTTTAAGTCTTTGAAATTTCAATTTGTCATCTACCTCCACAAATCACATCAAAAGGCTAGGATTCAAATCGCTCAGGCTTTTCTGTGTAAGCTAGTATCGCTACCAAATTCAGAAACAGCCTACTGTTCCTTTCCAGATGCCGAACAGAAGAGAAAACGGAGGCTGTTCACACTTTTTTCAATCTGACTGTCTTACCTCTGCTTGAGCAAATCCTCCACATCTTTGCACATCTTCCTCCCATCCAGCAGTCGCTGTACGAGCACCTCATAGCCAGTGTGGAAGGTGAACTCCTTGCACTGAAGACAGAAAGATAAAGAGTTCAGCTGATTTGTATGCATAGTTTGCAAGTTTACCGGAGGCCTGCTGTCAGTCATATGGAGCAAATTAACTTTCTGGAAAACCCAAATGGACCTTTAGATTTGCCCAGAGCAATGGCAGCTGGGACAGGGCTAAGGGTGCAGGCATGGGTGAGGTTTCTCCAAAGTGAGAATCTGTAAAAGCTTTTATTAAATCAAGTTTGGTTTTCTTAATACTGAAAAAGTGAAGCGAGTCACAAATTTTCCTGTGTGGAAAGCAGCACTAGCTGCCTTTTTGGGGAAGTCGTGTTTAGCATTGGATGTGAGACCTCTGCAGAGTTGTATAGTAGCTCTTAAAGACAACAGCTCCTCTTCCCATACGTTTTCTAAAAAGAATGGCCAGAGTCCACTCGCTGCCAGAGGACTCTCAGTGAGACAGTGACCTGCTCTCTAAATGCAAGTAGACAAGTGAAGGAACCTTGTGCTCATACCAATATCGATGCGTGGGATAGTGGTTGTGCCACCCCATCAGTGGTGGGGTGTTTTAATGAGAGGGTTCATAGCACAGGGAGACGGTTTGCCGTGAGACAACACTTGGGTTGGGATGTGTTGGTATGTCTTCCTTTGGGATTGCTGTAACAATTCCTCTCACTGTTTGAATCAGACTATCTCTGGTGTAAATTCAACGTGACGGTTTTTGGAAAAAGAAGAAGACAGAAGAAGAAGACAGAAGTAGAAGACAGGCATGTGGAGAGCTTAGGAATGTGGAAGTTGGATGTGCAGAAAATGGGAAGTCTGTGTTTCTGAGATGCTTGCCAATGAGTGCTGCTTCCCTTGCTTTTGCATTTGCCACCCGATCTCCTGTGCAATACATGGGATTCACTTGAGCCTTTGGGTGTTTTTGCAGCCATCCTGCTCTGTGTCCCCACATGGGAAATGAAGGCAGCCAAGGGTATCTGTGATTTCCAGCCAGTGACACTAGACAGAGGAGGCCATGGAGCTGGGTGAAGTTTGCTGCCCCAAAGCCAGGGCTCTCCTCTCCCACCGGGGCTCTGTGCCCTCTGCAGCTCAGGGCCACGTTCCTCTGCTGTGGTCTAGGACCACGGGTCCCTCCACATCACACAAGTCCATGCATCAGGCTCATCCCTGCCCACATAATCCATCAGAACACACCCCTCTGCGTCTCAGACAAAAATATCCAAGTAATAAGAAGAAAAACAATTAATCTTGCACTTCTTCAGTCTTTTCCCCAGCTTCCAGATTGCACTGCAGCAATGGTAAATGAGAGCCACAGCGAAGTCAGTGCTGCTGAGGAAATGCTGGGAGCCCAGAAAAGGAGAGGAATAAAATTGCAAGGTGCTCTGAGTATGACACTGGGGGAGGAGTTCTGTCTTCTACTCCTGGTCCTCCCACTGACTCTCAACAGGATCAGGACAAGCCATTTTTACTTTGAGAGCCTCATTCAACCAGTACATAGTGATAATGTTATTGAAAATGTAGGCGTGAATGTTATCTGAGCTTTATGTTATAGCATGATGGTAAAATCACAGACTCTGTACACGTAAAGAGAGTAAATATGTTCATTCCCTCAAGCAGTTTATGTACAATACAAGTGCTTATATACAAACTGAATGCAGTTTATACATCTATCCACTGTCTCCTGAGCAGTTATCGTCTAATAATTACTTTAGTTTATTGCTTTCCACCATGACTGTGAAGAATACAGCTGTTTAAGTTTTGGGACTCAGGAAGGACCCTTTGGCAAGCAACTGTTGGGCACTTGAGCTTGTGGCTTTGCTTCCTTATCACTGGGACTGGAGAGGAACAGGGCGAGCTCTGGAATGAATGAGGGTGGCCGATGGCAGCCTCTGTGCTGCTCACCCAGGCCCTAGGGCTTCTGTGATTTGCACTTCTGGGAGTGGGGTTTTTTTTGCTTCTTCAAGAGCTAGGATAAATTTCTGTAGACAATCTTTGTAAACCTACAGGTTGTAGTAACATTTCCAGTATTACAGTTTCTTGACAGCTGTAATTCCTTCTGCCCTAATGGACACTCTTATCAGGAGCAGTGGGGACAAAGGAAAGACAGCAGGATAACGGGTCACAAGAGACAGACAAATGCCTCTCCTAGCAAAGTGTCTGCACTACAGAGCCAGGCGAGGTAATAATGGAGATGAAAGAATATGGCAAGAGTGCAAGCGATCCACTGTTATCACTTTTGCAACCCCAGGAAAATGATAGGATTACCTATGCTCATCTGATGCATATGATCACCCCTTAAGAAACAAGATCTCGAAAACAAAACATCAGTTTTCCTAATGTTTCCAAGGGGAAGTTATACACACACATCCCAGGGAGGGATCCTGCTGTGAAATAAATGAAAAGAAGCAAGTTTTTGCCATTCATAGAGGAAGGTAGGAAAGGTTCTTGATAATACCCTGGCAATAGATTCATCACTTCCCTCCTCCCCCTTTTTTTGAGGACATCCTAATGGCAGAAGGCATTGCTGCTGTAAAAAACTCCCATAAATGCCTGGCAGAAACAGCTCTGGTCAGATGCTCCACAACCAAAACACAGTCCAAACATTTCGATTGTATATTTCCAGATGCAATTAACTACATCCCATAGCTGTGTACACAGCTTCCTTGTCCCAGGAATGCTGCCCAGGGGTAAGTGAAAATACCATACGGTTTGTATCGCTGGTCAGGCATACGGCCACAAGTACACTGTAAAGTTACTCTGCCACTTCTGTTCAACATATCTCTTTGTTTAGTAAATGCTAAAACTCACGTAGTGTCTTCCCCCACCTCCTTTAAGCTGGCGCAGTTGCTATAATGAAAGGATGGCAAATTCTGAACATCTCAGAGAACCATTTATTAAATCCCTTAAATGGAGAATGCAGCATCAACTGGTTATCAACCCAAAAACATGCAGATGAACCCAACAGTGTGCTGGGGGTCAGCCTGCTGATGAGCAGCCCTTCCAGGGGCCTGATAAAGCTACCTAATGGACTCGACTTGGCCATTTGAACATCTTGCTCTAAGCCATAAAAACGCAAGGGGAAGAAGCAATGCCATATTACAAGCTGCATCAAGGTTCACTCTGCCTTGGTGGCCAAGAGAATTAATTTTGCAGCATGTCTAACGAGATACCCTCACAGCCTGAGTTAAAGGACCCTCTGTAAGCTATGCTGCCCACGTAGCACAGCACCACAGTCTCGTTGGAGCCCTGCAAACAGCCTTGTCTCCAGGACACACATCAGCATTTTTACTGGCGCTAATGCAGAGGGAACAGGTTAGTGCTGCTTCCCACTGCTCGCGACACATTCTGTGCTCCATCTTTTTGCCTTCCTGCTGCCTTACTGCAATGAATTTAGAAATGCAAAAGCCAGATTTTGCTTATTATAACTATAGGAGTATTTTAGCCCTTTAATGCATATAGAAAGACAGCTGTTTAAATGTGAAATCTGTCATAGCACTTGCACATTCCTAGATGGCAGGCTTTCCACCAAGCAGGGTACGGGAGCAGTGTTCTCACCGTTTGTTCTGTGCGCACATGTGGATGCCAAGTGCAGACAGCCACTGCCTTACTCAACAGTTTTGCTTTCTCTCCGTTGCCTGCTAACGTGAGCAAGACTTAAACTTGTTAAAAATGGAGCCTCTGCAGCTGCATCTGATGGAGAGCTGGAATCTCCTCTGATGGAGGCATCAGTTCCTACCTGCTAGATTAATCGGGTTTTTGTCCCTGTGGCTGACTCTTGTAGAGGGATTTGAGTCCAGCCAAATGCAGGTCTAGAAAGGACTTCCTACCACAGGCACTCATTTCATCTTTCTTTGTTTGGGGGGATCCATCTCAAAATTTACTTTATTGTCCTCACTATGTGTTCCTGAAGAACATGGACACTTGAACACTTCCAGGGATGGGGCATCCACAGCTTCCCTGGGCAACCTGTTCCAGTGCTTCACCACCCTCACAGTAAAGAATTTCCTCCTAATATCTAATCTAAATCTCCCCTCTTCCAATTTAAAACCATTACCCCTCGTCCTGTCACTACACTTCCTGACTCTCCGGCTCTCCTGTAGGCTCCCTTCAGATATTGGAAGGCTGCTATGAGGTCTCCCCGGAGCTTTCTCTTCTCCAGGCTGAACAACCCCAACTATCTCAGCCTGTCTTCATAGGGGAGGTGCTCCATCCCTCTGATCATCTTTGTGGCCCTCCGCTGGACCCGTTCCAACAGGTCCATGTCCTTCCTGTGTTGAGGACTCCAAAGCTGGACACAGTATTCCAGGAGGGGTCTCACGAGCGCAGAGTAGAGGGGTAGAATCACCTCCTGTGACCTGCTGGCCACACTTCTCTCGGTGCAGCCCAGGATGCGGTTGGCTTTCTGGGCTGCCAGTGCACATTGCCGGCTCATGTTGAGCTTCTCATCCACCAACACCCCATTTCAGAAACCGCAGCATCTGAAATCTACACCAGGGCTGCCTCAGCCTCCCAGGCAGCAGATCTGGCTGTGGTCTAAATAGTTTGTGCCACTAGCATGTCACAGGAGAGGAGGGAGAGGGAACATAGCCAGGTGACAGCCCAGGTTGAGACAAGTTTAAACTGCTATGGTCACTCATCCTGCAACATTGCTTCTTAATTAATTTCCAACCACAACCACAGCCACCATAGACATAAATCATTTAGGGGAAGTTTACTTACACAAACATTTCCCTCTCATTTCAACAGCTCTTTTTCTTTTTTCATGTGTCATATAACTGCCTCCTCTCTCAACCCCTTCTTGAATCCAGACTAACCTCCTTTGCCCTTTCCTGAGCTACTAGTTTTTCATTCCGTTGATTCCCATGTGTTCTTATAGTACCTCTTCAAGGTTGAATAAATCCCTGTTGGACAAGGATGATGCTCTACTACTTCAGTAAAGACTAAGGGATGCTTTGTACCGTGGCATTAGTGTCTGCTCTCTAGGAAACACTTCTGGTACATCAGAGGATCATATTTGCCTTCTTCCGCTATCAAATCATACCAGTGGTGCTGAATTGAGCTACGATTTATAGATGTACCTGCAATTTTCTCCTCTCCTGCAATTTTACTTAACAAGGTCCCAGAGTGTACTGCTACTGATCTCTTACTCCCATTTTGCACTTTGAAACTTTAATTTTATCTGCTTCCTGTTACCCCAGCCTTGAAAGTTATCAGATACGATATTTTCTTTCTACCTATATGTTTGAACAACAGCTATTTCCAGCCAATTCTTAATGTCTTATGCCAGTATCTCCAATTAATATATTGAATAAAACTAATCCTGAGGCCAGTTCTTGAGATCCCTTCCTCCAGCTCAGGTGTTTCCATTTTGGCACAAGACACCAGCATCTCCCCAAGACATGTCTTTGCCCACTTTACAGTTCTTCTTCTCCTGCTGTGCCTGTTCAGTCCTGTTCTGTTTTCCTTCTCTAGTTTCTTAAGGATTTCCTGTGTAGCACCATAACAGACCCCACATTTTCTTGGTCAAGACAACCGAGACAGCGAGATTGTATCATGTTAAATAACTATCTAGCCTTGATGTCTTGCATTTCTTCTATTTTCCATCTACCATTTTATGTTATACTTAGCATTTGCATTGAATGGTTTTGTAAAGGCTGCTGTGGTTGCACTGTTCAGGTAGCACTTGGGCACCTCAGCTGGGACTTTGTAGTGATTATCAGAACTAATGAATAGTCAAAGAACTATTTAATTTTTTAATGAATTTAGAAAAAAAATGCATTAAATAATTAATGTATTCGTTAAATGTGTAAAACATAATTTGTTTAGGTAGTTGCTTGGAAGAGTGTGATTTGAATCACCACCAGTAATTTGTCTCATTGCCAAGAAAGTGATTCCACTTAGTCAAATCATGTGCAGCTGTGAAAGAGGATTTACTCATCGTTACTTTAATAAAAAGGATTAGTTAATCTGTGTTGTCCAGCAGACCTATAATCACTCGTAAGAGTCTGACAAAGGGATTTCAGTGTTGCAGACAGATTCATATTGTCCTGAGATTCTTCCATTATGCGTGCTGGTTTCTGCCCCGGAGCCCGGGGATTTTCTTCTCGTGGGGAGAATCACAGCTAAAGGAGAGGCAGCATCTCGTCTCTTCCCGTTTACAGAAGTTGCTTCCCTCCAGTGCAATGAGCAACACTGTTCCTCCAGAGAGGAGAGAAATATTAAGGGGAGTATATGACTGAAAACCACAAATTTTATGCTCTATTTTAACCAGAGTAGCTTTTCCTAGAATACTTGAAAGGCGGCACGGAAGACTGCAAGCAGAGGTGTTGACAGTAAGCACACAGGGATATGCTTTCTTCTTTCCATTTCTTTTTTTCCTCTGAGGCTTAATGATGCTGCTCTTTCCCATTAGCACTTTTCTGAAGAGATAGGTGCCTTGGGACTGCACCGTCCTGCCTGGCAGATGTTTCTCCATAGGCACTCATGCAGGTAAACATGGGGAGTTAATTGTGGGAGAGATGATTCACGGCTGGCCCTGAGCTGGTTTCTGCAGCCACGAGGGAGAGGCTCTGAGGATTTTGGTTTGGTAATAAAGGCTGCTGGTGGGAAGACTGATGGTGTCAGTTCCCTGCCCAGAGGGTAGAAAGTTCAGTACAAAGATAGCTGGGGGGTGACGTGGTCTCTTCTTACCTGCTGGTGGCACAAAGCTGAGTAACCTTTTGCCAAGTCTTGTGTCTTTAACTAGCTGAGAATCAACCTTACCGCACATCTCTTCTCTGAGCCTTGTGCTGCCGGCTGCTCAGAGGGGGCTGCAAGGCTTTTTGAAGAACAAGCATCTACGTTTCGAGTCACAAGGGGTACTATTGCAGTAACACCAAGTAGGAAAGACTGAAATGCTTTACTGGTTCCTGAAGCATGGGTTTGGTAAATAGCTATTTGCAATGGTCTGAACTGAAGCAAAAGGTCAGGGTGGATGGGACTTTGAGCAACCTGTTCTAGTGGGAGGTGTCCCTGCCCATGGCAGGGGGCTGGAACTAGATGATCTTAAAGTTCCCTGCAACTCTGACCGTTCTATGATTCTAAAAATATCCAGGCTTGTGAACAAAGCTCTCAATAGATCATACACCCTTGCGTGTCTGACTACTCATATTCAGAAAGTGACGTGAATTGATCAAGTCACCACAGTTGTGCTGTAGGAACTGTGGGCTTTTCTCTTGTGGCTGATTTTCTTGGAGCATTTCTAACACCATCCTGGGGCCTGGCTTGCCCACCCAGAACTCTTTTTAGAGGTAGTTTACATACCACAATTCATACCTCTGCCTGCTCCTGCAGGATAATCAGAGACAGTCATGGAATCACAAGCTGGCTTGTCAGCAGCTTAGCATCTCAGCCGCTTTGCAGCTGAAGTTGTGTGTTCTGTTCCTTAAAGCGCCACTGCACCTCCACCTCAGCTTGCTCCATTGCTCAGGGGAGCTGCCCTTCTGGCTGTCAGCAAAAAAGGCCTCTTCCCCAGCACCTCCAGCTGCAAAACTGCTGACTTGATTTCTGCAGGCATCCAGGTCCTAGGTGGTACACAGGGAGAGTAACCCCCAGGACACAGCACGGCAACTGTGCTACCCTGATGGGGAAGAAAGGCTGGAAAATAATAACAAGGGTGCAGAGATTGGGTGCATTGCTTAGTACATGACAGGATAGTGCTGAGCTACCGTGGTGATAGAGATAGTATCAAAATCTGCACGTTAACTGGTTTGCACATCTACGGTGGGCCTGGCTGCAAGCCTTAGTGGTACGAGCACTGACAGTTATAGAGTAGCTATGAGGTATTCTTTTAGCCCAATGATCCTTCTTTTAGGAATTATTTGAAAAGTATTACCTGCAAATATTTAAAAAGCCAAACCACATTCTCTTAATTTGGAAATATTTAACTGTAAAAGTGCATTGCTTGTCTTTGTTCTTAATCATATTTTCCCAAGGCTTTTATCAGAAGTATTATCAAGATGGGGTTTGGACTGAAAATATAAATGTTGGTAAATCACCTAAAGTGTTCATACAGATTTTCAAAAAAGAAAAAAAAAATTACACCAAATCTTGATAAAGGTATCAAACTTTTTTTGCATCATAGCTTATCTTGTTTAGTTACGGTAAACTCTTAACAACTTCAGTAAAACAAAAACTTAAGATTCAGTTTTGTATGGTCAAAAATGAAATAACTACTGGTGTGAGGAGGAATTTTAGAGAGAACAGAGGACAGTGAGTTTTGAACAAGCATCTTTCTGCCAGTATCTTTTTCAGCTGTCAGAAAGAAATCCTTTCTATCCACAGTTGTATTGCACATGGTATCTCAGTGCTGGATTGAAAGCAAGTTGTTCTGAGTGAGTTACATCAATGAATTACACCATTGCATCACACCGCTGTGTGCTGGCACTGCTTGAAAAGAGTGTTTCTAGATCTTGATCTCTTGATCTGCTGACCTCCTTGTCAAGGGCTCTGTCAAGGGCTGAGTGTTTACTGTAGGTGGGCAGCAAACAGATTTAATAGCCGACGGTCAAACATGATTTATAATCTCAAAGTACATTTGGCTGGGCTGGCCATTTTCTATCATGTCATGATCTTTCACTGTAAGTGAATCACTTGCTTTGTGTTTTCTTTTTTTTTTTTTCCCCTGGGATACTTTAAAATGTCCTAGTATTTCTAGGAATATCTTCATATGATAAAAAGTGTTTTAGGAAGTTTACTGCTCTTTTTTTCTGTGCCACCCAAGCTATCCTGAAATAAAATGGGCTAGCAGTAAGCACCACTGATTTGTATATCTGGTGTCCAAGTGACTGTTCCAATCCCAGCTCCAGCTGAGCCGTGATGCTGAGGAGCGGTGCCTGGGCCTTACGTGGCCCTGGTGCCACAAGGAGTGGTCAGGAACATGATGGTGCTGTCCCAGTTCTGCTCTACACCAGTGAGACATGAAACAGCCTTTTTTCAAAACAAAACCCCAGGTTCCCAGCTTGACCCTCTGCTGCCTTGTCCTGGAAATGTGTTAACAGCTGAAAACCCAGCTGTGCAACCTAATTAGTAGGGGAGGTCATAAATGAGGGAAGGTTATCAGTGTCCAGAACAGAAGGGCATTGCAGTGGAAGCCTCTAACCAAAACAGTCTCCTCTGACTAATGCTTGGTGGGATGAGAGTCCTTTTCCTTAAGTTTTCATTTGATAACAAACTGGTTAATGAGTTTAAAAGTGTATGTCCATGCTGCATACTGCTGTAGCATGTAAGAGCTCCTTTTTCTTACTGGCTGGAACTGGTTGGAATGGACGGGAATGGGATGGTTGTTTGTGCTTTCCTGGATCTAACTGACCACAAAATTTATATAAACTTAAAAAAACCCCAGTACTTATTTTTAAAAGTATATGATTTTTCCACATAAGCAGAAAAATGCAAGGAAGAGTAGATGGGCTGGAGCTGGCTGTGTAACATTTCTGTCACTTCTTGTAAATTCATTCTTTGCGCATGAGATACATAAATGTTTGCTGAGGATGTAGGTGTCCCATCTCGGGTCTTCTGTGTGATAATTTCAGGAGTTGACTTGGGCATTTTCAACATGAGGCTTGGTTTGCAACTTCACTGCAGCCTCTTACCTAAATCTGCAACACAGTACTTCTCATGGGGAGCAAGTAGTATTTATTGCCAGACATAACATAGATGTGAACCTTGAATGGCACCTTCAAAAGTCAGAAGGAAAAACCCATTGCATTTGTAGCATTCCAATTGCTGAGCTGCTAGATTGCCATCTTGGGCTTCCCCCTGTAATGAGGGAGCCTGGAGAACTTCAAATGAGAGCGGGGATTCTCATCAGACCTCAATTCTGCAAGAGACAGGATATTCAGAAATAAATTGAAATTGAGATTTCACAGGCTTCACAGGAGCATTGCAAAATTGGTGACATTGAGCAAACCAGTAGCTTCCCAGTGGTCTTTTCCTCTCTTTGACATTGCGGGTTTTCTCTGAGAAGAAAATGGTTGGTTTAGAGTTCTGCTGACGAGAGGAATTTGCTCCTCGGGTTCCTTAGCCCTCGCCTTCCTCACTGGCAACCTGGACTGTTTATGCGTTATGTATCAGGTATTCTTGTAGTCACGGCGTGTTGTTTGGCTCTCTTCACGTTTTAATCACCCCATGATTTGCATAGCTACAAAGCTATGGCTGCACAAAAGCCTTCTTAACCTTTGCAGGTGGTTTGGTGGCTGGCAAACTAATGGAACACAGGGAACAAGCTTGCAAAGTCTCAATTCCAGTCTAATAGAAGGACTCTGCTGGTACTTATTACCTCTGCTTTAGCTACTCATCTTCATACTTTAATTAAATCATATTTATCCCAGGGAAGAAAAACTGTAGCTTAATTTTTCCTCTCTTTGTAAGAGTGCAAGATTTTATGGTGGTTTTGTTTTGTTCTGGTTTTCTTTACATAGCAGTGTTTCTAATCTCATAACATGATTAATGACAAAATCAGTCCCCCGAGCTTTAGCCAGAGGACTGGAGAACATGACAGTGATCTCTGAACTTTCAACTTCTTTCAAAAGTTACATGGAAGGAGCTTTGCCTTTTGGAAGGCAGAAATAGAGTTTCAGAGACATGCCATGATATCACCACCTCTCAGCTGCCCATCTGCCCTGTCCTCATAATGCTTCAGTTCAGGAACTTTCCACAAAGGGCATCAGCAAAGTCAGGAAAAGGAAACCTTGTGCTGCCCTTTTTCACCAGAACACCTTCTTCATCCTGAGTAGAAGAACTTTGAGGTGCTGTCATTTATTGTTTTATTCCAAGAGCCTTGTATTGTAAAGCAGCCAGGAGAAACACTGCATCCTCTCTTGAATTGCACATATTCTACCAGGTTGAGATCATCCTTTTATGTGCCTGTTTCCACTGGTTTTCACTGACTTCAGCCTTGACCTGAAGTTTCTGCAGGTGGGGTCTCAGGATGTTTCTGACCACCTTCAGGACATGGCATGCTCCTACTGCGCAGCAGTTGAGCCCTCTGATGCTTCTGTCATAGGAAGAGGACAAAGGGGCCAGCAGCCAGATGTGCCTCACAAGAAAAAGTGTGACAAAAAGCTAGGAATCCATTCAGGAAATTCAGATATAACAAACTTGTGGAACACCTTTGTGATGGGGATAGTGAGAAATGGGACAGGAGGAAGGAAAATCCCTTGCTAGTTTGACATCAGAGCTTGAGGTGGCTATATGACACAGGCTTGAGGTGGCGGCATCCCTTTGTATTTTTTCTCCATGTGGTGAGACACAGCTAAAACTGTCTATTTTCTCCATGTGGTGAGACAACAGCTAAATCCATAAAGTGAGGTGGCTTCTTCCCGGGACCCAACAGAGAGGCCTGATGTGAGCGTTTGCGCCTGCCTTTCACAAGGCACAGCAGTGTTATGTGACCACGGTGCTGTGGTCAATGGTGAAATCAAATGTTGCTTCAGTCTCATTGAATAATATTAGACACAGAATCACAGAACAATATGGGGTTGGAAGGGACCTCTGGAGATCATCTAGTCCAACCCCCCTGCCAAAGCAGGTCCACCCAGAGCAGGTTGCACAGGAACGTGTCCAGGTGGGGTTTGAATGTCTCCAGAGACGGAGACTCCACCATCTCTCTGGGCAGCCTCTTCCAGAGCTCTGCCACCCTCACAGGAAAGAAGTTCCTCCTCATGTTCAGATGGAACTTCTTATGTTCAAGTTTGTGCCCGTTTCCTCTTGTCCTGTCATTGGGCACCACTGAGAAAAGACTGGCCCCATCCTCCTGACACCACCCTTTAAGTATTTATAGGCGTTGATCAGATCCCCCCTCAGTCTTCTCTTCTCCAGACTAAAAAGCCCCAAGTCCCTCAGCCTTTCCTCAGCAGAGAGATGCTCCAGGCCCCTCATCATCTTTGTAGCCCTCTGCTGTACCCTCTCCAGCAGTTCCCTGTCCTCCTTGAACTGGAGAGCCCAGAACTGGACTCAGTGCTCCAGGTGGGGCCTCCCCAGGGCAGAGCAGAGGGGGAGGATAGCCTCCCTCGACCTGCTGGTCACACTCTGGAAATAAAACAAGGAGAAATAGAATCTTGAAAGTAGAGAAAGTAATACTTCTGTTTTATATAAAATAATAGTAAGAGTTTATTTTTGTTTCTATTCCTCTATAGTTCATCCGCTTCCAGGTCTCTTCTCTTTTGTAAGAGAGCTCCTGACTCCTCCTGCAAGCGCTGTGGGGCAGGTCCCAGACTGCTGGGAGCGAGGCAGCATCAAACAGCCCTGACTTGCTCAGGCACAGAGACAATTGTTCAGAACGTCATATGGAGCCACAGGAACCAGACCTGCTTAGCTGGCACATTAATTCATTTAAAAAAATGTGTCTTTCTCCTCTCTGTCTCAAAAAACTTAGAATTGTTTCCTGTTAGGCCTGAAAAAGGCACTAAATGCAACAAACTGCTGCACCCACACTCTCTGCTTCCCCTCTAAGATGAGCCAGGCGTTTTGTTAGGGGTCTTTCCTGGCACACAGCGAAGGGTAAAGCTTCAGGGAATATTGCCAGAGTCTTGCTGTACAAGGGGAATGAATTAAAGACTTAGTGATACATATTACCATTTCCATTTTACAAGAGATCTTCACCACTTAATAATTTTCAACATATCCTGTTACCCAATATGATGCAATGTATTCTTACGCTCCGTTAGTACAGTGTATCACAGAGTCCTGGGATATTGTGCAATCCAGCAGAACAAAATCAACTTTAGGCTTTTAGAAATTCTTAAAGGAGGATGGGATTCATTTAAGTGAAGTTAAGCGGTTTGTCCAGATGGGACAGCCATGCCAGTATTACATTTCCTTCTGGGAGGCATTTCTCTGTGTTTTCTCCCAATCGCATAAATGTCTCTCCTGCCTTATACAAAAAAAAATTAAAAATGGGTTAATTCTGGGTTTTTTAGGAATTGCGGAATAAATGAGGTATTCAGCTGGATGTACTGGCTTTCTGTTGCAGGCTCCTAGGGCATAGGAAATGGGCAAGATCTGCAAAAGGGTGTGCACACTAAGAGATTGCACCAGCATAGCTGCTTTTGAACCCTTTGAGCTGTTAAAAGTGTTGCATCAGCCCGACTGTCACACACAAGGTGTCCGTTCACTCAAAACTACCTTGCCTTTGAACCAGCAAGAGTAAAATTCTTGTTCCACTCGCAAAGAGCCTCAGCATTATCTGCCTTAGCAGTGTTTGATGTTCTCAGGACCTTCTCTCGTCCAAAATGAACAACTATCACTTCTAGAGCAGGGTGGGAAACAGTTTTCGTGCCCTGCAAATTTATATAAGATTTTAGAAGTCCACATTTCACCTCTTGACAACAGCAAGAGAAAACAAGAAGACATTCACGTTGATAAAAGGAAGAAACTTGCTCTGAATGAGGCAGATCTGATTGAGACATCCCCCTGCCTAGGCTGGCACACAGTTCACCATCTGCTCTCTATATAGGGAAGAGGAATTTCATTTTCATCTCTCCTTTCTCTAGCTGTTTTACTTGTGGATGAATCTAGGGAGGGAAGGCATGCCTGGACTCCAGGCTGGAGGTAGGGTAGACCTTAGGCAATGAAAGCTCCAGCTCCTGTTCCAGACTATGTCTCCCCCCTGCAGAGCTCCCAGCACCCCAGAGGGCTTGTTTTTAGGAGTTTGGTCTCCTCCATTTTGGTTAGAAATTTCACCTTAAACCTCCATCTCCAGAGGAAGCCTTCACCACATGTGAACTTTTTCATCAAAACCCACCTTTATCTTCCAAAACAGCTCCCCTACTTCTAGTAAAACTGTGTTTTTCCACAAAAAAAAAAAAAAAGGTTTTGTCAAAAACGCAAGTCCTGGCTAAATGTGTGGCCGGGGTCTTTCAATGGCAGGTGCTGCTGGGGATTTCCATCCTTTCCATCCTTCCCCCCAGGGCTGTTCGTCAGTCCTGACTTGTTAATAACCCTTCAGTAATTACAGCACCTATTGCAAATAGGATGAAGCGATGCGACTCAGACCCCAGTGTTTTTGACAACCTATTTCACTGAATTTCACTGAATTTTTAGAGTTGGAAGGGACCATAAAGATCATCTAGTCCAACTCCCCTGCCGAAGCAGGATTGCCCAGAGCATGTCAGAGCATGTTACTCAGGACTGCATCCAGGCGGGTCTTGAAAATCTCCAGAGACGGGGACTCCACAACCTCCCTGGGCAGCCTGTTCCAGTGCTCTGTCACCCTCACCGTAAAGAAGTTTCTTCTCATATTTGAAGTTTCTTCTCATATTTTCTTTTTTCCTTTCCCTCCACCCTGTATTTTTTATTTTTCTTTCATTTTAGGAATTAATTAGGCCTGGACAAATTGAGAGCAGCACCAAATAGCACCTTGGTTTGAAGAATTGTGTTTATTTATATATTTGCTCTGAATGGAACAACAGAAGCTGGTATCTCTAAGCTAGCCCAAGCTGGTCAATTTTCATTTAATTCTCGAGGCTAAGAGTAAATAACTGTGGCCTTTCATTTCAAGTAAAAATGAGATTGGACCAAGAGTCTTTTACCAAGACCTATGGAACTTTTCAATTCCTCAATCTTGTTCAGTGACGTTTTTCCACCACTTTGGAGAAGTACTACGTTCTATTTATAGTAAGGGAGCAATTCTTTGGGGAACTGAAAAGCTGTTAGGATCTAGATGCATATTTTCAACATTACTTTTTTTTTTCTTAACCTTGACGCTCTGAGAGTGCTGAGTGATCCCCGTGCAGAGCCATGCCCCCAGCCCTCACCTTGTCCCAGCCTCAAATCCCCAAATTCTTACTGAACAACACAGTGAACTTTGTATGTTATTGAACTGTGGCTGCTGAGAAGAGTTTTATTACAAAACCTAGATTAAACAGGAGATGAAACAAATGTTTTCTATGCCATCTGCCAGCCAGAATCTACCTTGCTGCAGTATGGCTTGAAAACAAAACCAGAAAAAAAGATGTTTTTGAGCTAAAGGGAGCTGAACAATAACAACAAAAAAAAATCATAGAATCATAGAATGGTTAGAGTTGGAAGGGACCCTAAAGATCATCAAGTTCCAACCCCCTACGATGGACAGGGACACCTCCCACCAGACCAGGTTGCTCAAGCCCCATCTAGCCTGGTCTTGAACCCCTCCAGGGATGGGGCAGCCACAGCTTCTCTGGGCAACCTGGGCCAGGGTCTCACCATAAATCTGTTTATGAAGCAGCCTAATTTGCCTTCATACAAGTATGCAATGAGCATCCCCGGATTGAAATTCGGAGCCTTCCCCTGTGCCTGCAAAGCAATGCAAGGTCAGTGTCCCCAGCTGGTGACTGCAAACTTTGAAGAAAGAGAAGCGGTGCAGCTCTGCGCTGCGGGACTGCAGCAGTGCTCTCCCTCGTGGGAGGAAAGGGATGGGCCATGAATCACCCAGTCCTGCAAGGAAAAAAACATGTTGAAATGAGATTCACAGGGAGATTTTGAGATTCACCCTGGAGAATCTGTGTTGGGAGGAGAGGCTGGGAGCTGGGATTGCTCAGCCTGCAGAAGAGATGGCTCAATGTGTATAAATACCTGGTGGGAGGGAATAGGAGAGACGGAGCCAGGACTTCCCAGTGGTACCCAGTGACAGGGCAAGAGGCAATGGGCTTGAATTGAGATACAAAAAGCTCTGTTTAAGCATTAGAAGGCTTTTCGCTGTAAGGGTGGTGAGACCGTTTGCCCAGAGAGGTTATGGACTCTCCATCTTTGGAAATACTCAAAACAAGCTGCTGTATCTGGCCCTGCGCTGAGCAGGGGGTTGGCTGGACAACCCCTTCCAACTTCAGCTATTCTGTGACTCTGCCGTCAGAAAATGCACCTCAACGGGCTGCTTTAGCAAACCAGAGGACACCCTCCTTCATCTTTGCATGAAGTAGTGCTGTTACAGATCCCCAGGATCCGTTTCAAGCTGTGTGCAACAAATACTCATTTAGCTCTCAGTGGTGTTCATTAGACGTGCCTGTGTACGTGCGGGTGAAAATAGAGTCGATGACTCACCTATTCCATATTTAAAATGCATACCCGTGGCACAGTTAAAGTTGGCATAAATAAGAATCCTCCATATCTCTGAGCACAAGCAAAACCAAACAACTGTTGCAGAGCGGGATGGGTCAAAACAAACCAGGCATAACTACATAAAAATATGAACAAAATTATCACAGCGACTTCATCAATCAACCAGTTTAAGCGGTCAAAACCCCTAGATAAGATACTTAGATGTAGCATGCTCATCAGAAAATGTTAATAACATGTAATTATTTAACTGTCTAATTATTTTCAATCACTGACCTAAAATGAACTTTCTAGAAACCCATTAATCTACCTGGTCTGGAAAGCCCCCTGTGACCTTAGGACCAGCCCACTGTGTTTAAACCTACCCCAGACATTTTTCCTTCTTGTAGGGAAGACACTCAGCCTGACATCAAACTTTGAGGGTGGCAGAGCCCTGGAAGAGGCTGCCCAGAGAGGTGGTGGAGTCTCCATCTCTGGAGACATTCAAACCCCACCTGGACACGTTCCTGTGCAACCTGCTCTGGGTGGACCTGCTTTGGCAGGGGGGTTGGACTAGATGATCTCCAGAGGTCCCTTTCCAACCCCATATTGTTCTGTGATTCTGTGACATGCCACATGCAGGCAATAGCTGAGCATATAACCAGAATTTGCAAAAACAGAACTCTAGTCCTTCTGTTTGAGCTCATCACCAAGGAAATGAATCACCCCCGATATGCTGTACTTGGTTCCTCACACACCCTCCCTGCTGCTGCTTTAGGAACACGGGAGATGGAAGCAGCCATTGAGGTGTTTGCCTTGGAATCAATATCTGTGCTGGTTCATTTGAGCTTCACTTTAGCTGTTGTGCTCTGCTCGGCATGATTCGTGAAGCACCAGTGTTTCCATACCCACAACAACTAATGGGGTGTTCTACTTGAGGTTTCAGTGACTGTTGTGAGATTGGACCCCCCTTCACAGGTGCTTCTCGTTGCCCCAGTGAGGTAAGCGTCCTTCCCAGATCTGCTGGGGGAATGTAAGTAGAAATTACGTGTAAAAAAATAATAGAGCAGCCTCTTCTGTGGAGACGAGGTTGACCGTGCCTCGGTTGCAGGGCCTGGCAGGAGCCTCCCCAGCCCAGCTCCCTCCCTCCAACAAACCTGCCCGCTCTCGCTTCCTCCTCAAACCTGCTTCAAAACAACAGGCCCTGCAAAGCTGAACCTCTACAGGAAAGCAGGGTGGCTCCTGGCATGAAAAAGACTTCCTTTTTTTGAGTAAAACAGTTGATACTGTATTTCTTCAGTACGTTGCCTAGTAAGTCTAGAAAGTAGTTTTACTGTGACTTCTGTAATCATCTCTGCACTCTCGTGCCACAGTTAAGAGTCTTATTAGAAGTTGAATTATTTATTAAACTAATTACATCCTTTTTGGCATATTTAATAGACCGTTGTGTGAAAAGAGCTACAGTAACCGTTGGGAGGCTCACCTTACGAAGTCAGCTTTCCTTGGAAGCTGATGTAGAATATAGCCTGGAGTCAAAACAAGATTAAGGAAGCATCTTTGTTTGTAACAGGCTCTTTATCTTAAGCACTTCCACGGCTCCCACTGCTCCAGCGTCTGACCATAATTGCGGGCACGGCACAGGTCGGGATGTGGGCAGGAGAAGTCCACAGCAGGGCAGGGAGGCAAATCTTGAGATCTCTTGTTCAAGGCCTGCATCGTATCTGCTAACCCGTATCTCTAGCTCACTTGAGCTTTTAAATCTGAGAATCCGCAAGCCCTGAGCTCATCCCACGGCTGCGAACAAGCAAGCACTTCGCACCTTAAGCAATTTTTTTTTTTTTTTGAATCCTCAGCTCCTCAGGAGCCCATGACACATCTTTGGAATTGACGTGGCCACTTGAATTTGATTGAAAGCTGCCTGAGGGAATAGATTTGCTCCTGCTCAGCTCTGGGCACTTTGGGGCTTGCCCCAAAACCAAACGTCTCCTTTGAAAGTCTTCCTTGTTCCCCCTTCCCAGGTGGGCAAGGCAAAGCCACTACATGATGACAGTAAGCACCAGCACCTACCTACTTCTTGGCTAGAAATAGCTGTGTTTCACACGATTGTAGCTGGAGGGTTGAGCAGCATAGTTGGAGAAAAACAAAATAGAAGGAGAAGGCCCTGACAAGCATTTGAGAGGAAAAGCAAATGATGGGTACAGGAGCATAGAATGAGACTAAGACAGAGACTCAGTATTTGTGACAGAAGGGGAAAGATTTTCTTGGTTAGTGGTTTTTGTCACCAAAAAAAAATGATGTTGCTCAGATCTCCCTATTAACTTAACCCTGTTAACATGGAACTCAGCTGGTATCACAGACACAGTCCCCATGAACACTGGAATTTACCTGCCTGTCTAAGAGGATGCTGTTACATTTGTAGGGCAGCCCAGCAGAGTATTAATCCATTAATCCATCCAACTATCCTGCACTGGCTATCAAAACCGATCTGTATTTTCATCTCATTGATATTTTCAAAAAAATATCGTCAGAGGATAGAAAAATTCTGCTCAGAAGCACATTTTAGGTGGAGGCTTTGAGTAACTTTGCCTTAAACCATTACGGAGTGTGTGGGGGATATAAAAACATAAATTGTAATTAAAAAATATACTAGTTTTAACCCAGGCCGTGATACAAAGAAAATTAAATAAAAACAGCACAAGCGTGAAACTTTTAGTATAGTACTATCTCTGCTACATTTAATAAGGGAAAAGAGAGATTAAAATTTATAGCTGAGGGACAAATTTTATGAGGGACAAATTGCATCTTCCTGAAAGACAACACACCCTGCTCTTAGGAAATTTGTGGTGCTTTGGGGAGGAATGAATGGTGCTCTTATCTCTGCTCCTTGGGGAAGCTTTTAGGGTTTCTTTACGTATTTTAACATGGCGATAGGTACTAAAGAAGCTGCTGCCTATCCAAAAGTGTACTGATGGTAAGAGCAGAGTGTTGCTGTGTGAGGGTGAATTACAGGTGGGGAGGGGGGGTACAGCGGTGTCCTTAGGCAGGTCTTAGAGAGCAGAGATCTGTATTGAGTGAGCTGCTACGGTGCAAACACTCGTTCTGGTTTTTAGTCATAAAGATGGTTTCCATTCACGGTTCAAATCGAATAAGGGAGATAATTGCTCACTGAAGCAAACTGAGCAAATACATTTCCCTCTCACTAATGGGCATAACAGAACCTTATGAATGCAAAAATAATTGCTGATCTTGTGATCTGGGGGGCAAGCTGTACTCTTTTGCCTCATTGTGCAATATCCTGTAAGCTTTAATTTTAAAAGACTTATTATTTCATAGCTAAACTACCGTCCTGCAACCGGATATATTTCTGCCCTGTTAATCAGGCTCGACGGTACGATGTTTTCAGCCAAACTATATTAAAACCAAAGATGCTTTCCTTTAGGGAAGGTGTTGTCTTCAAAGCCAAGCAAGGATTATAGTCATGTTAATGTGACTAAGCACAAGAGAGAAGTTTGGGGAAGAAGAGCCACAAAGAACTGGCCTGGCCAGATTCTCAACTGACATTAATCACCCTAACCCTGCTCCAGTCCGTGGAGTATGCCTGATTTATTCTCACTAAAGACCAAGATCTTGAAAAGTAAATATACCAAATGTCCCAGTTGGCAAAGTCAGATGGCACGTTTGTGAGGGAAGTCCAGAAATGCAGAAGCTGAAGCTCCCAGCTGTGTCCTGCCCCACACCTCGGACTGTGCAGTCAGTAGCTGTATAAAAGCCGTGGCACAGAGACTCTCATGTAGGTGTGGTCTGGCTCAGTTGGGGTTATTGGCAAAATTAACTTTTGTATTTCCTCATTACATTTTTTTTTTTTTTAACTGTTCAAATTTGGTATGGGAGTGGGGGAAGGGAGGGCTTCCTGGAAGTGCCGGGAGGAAGGTGGTTCACGAAAATGTGTTCTTGCCCCTGCCCTTCTATTTCAGACCAAGAGAGGGTTTACCCTGAAGGGCGGGTGATAGAAAGAAAGCACAAGCAGCAAGTGCACTGTGCAGGGTCTGTTCTGCTCGGCCTGATAGGAAACTGTCAGGAAGAATTCATACGCCTTCGTGTCTTTTTTTTAAGTCAGTCCTAAATGCTGGAAAAATGATTGCCCAGACAAGAGGCAACCACATAACATCCTGTTTACCCAGCTTAGCAGTGTTGGGGTTTTGTTTTGTTTTCTTCCTTAAAATCTCTACTACAGAAGAAATTGCTAAAGAACCCCAGATTACCCTTGAGAGAGAAATAGCTAGGGTCTTTTTACCTTGTAACTGCAGAGAGAGAGCTTAAAAACAAGACACCAAAAGGTTTTTCAAGCAAAAGTCAAGTAACAAGATCAGACCCTACCGGCTTGCTTTAGTATTCACTGTTTTTAAGCCAGTTGTGAGTGCTCGGGCTTAGTTCTTGAGTGTCATAGCTAGTGTTTTCTACCTGTGCTGCTGTTTGACTCCTGAGCACCTATATTTTTCACTCTGAGGGTGGTGAGACCCTGGCCCAGGTTGCCCAGAAAAGCTGTGGCTGCCCCATCCCTGGAGGGGTTCAAGACCAGGTTGGCTGGGGCTTGGAGCAACCTGGTCTGGTGGGAGGTGTCCCTGCCCATGGCAGGGGGTTGGAACTGGATGATCTTTAAGGTCCCTTCCAACCCAAACCATTCTATGATACGCATCTTGTGCAAGCCCTTCTGCACCTAAAAGCAGGACGGACTCTGTAGGTGGGTGAGCAATAGCATTTTGCAGGCAGCGGCTGGCTTTGCTCTACAAGCAAACCAGGGAGAATGCAGCCTGTAATGAGGAACCGATCACCTGCTCAGGGGAGCCGCTCCTAGGACTGAGGACACTCACTGCAAGCAAGTCCTCTTAGGACTATGCCACAGGGAACAAACCCGTATCCCCTTCACAAGCAGTTCCTGGACCTAGCGCAGGAACTGGGAATGTCAGTCCTTTTATGTGGACAGGATATATTTTTTACGATGCATCCTTCTGCCTAGGATCAAACACTTGCTACCAAACAGTATGTTTTTCCTTGGAAACAAATTTGGGTTTTTTTTTTACTGAACTAAATTTAGAACACAGAACAGGATTAAATTAGTTTTAAGTTATAGATAGAACCAGCCTGTATTTTAAAAGATTTTTAAATACAGCTATATTGAATATAGGAAACGCTCACTTACCCAAAATGCATCTTTAAACTGCATCTGTGTCATTATTACCGCTCTGTGGAGAGGGAGGAATCCTTCAGCAAGTTGATTCTCAGAGGAGAGCAGCAGCAGCAGCCCCAGCCCTGAGCTTTGCTGCTGTCGCTTGGCCAAAGCAGGGGGTGAAGCGCAACCACAGACCCGTCCCTTCTGAAGTCAGGCTGGTAAAAAACAGCATTGGGCAGTTTCAGGCTGCTCAGCGTAATGACCTGTGGCTGTGAAGGTACAGCAGGGAAAAAAAACTCTTGCTCAGCCAGAGAGACATGCACGCACTCAGCACCCTAACCCCAAACCTGTTTCACTTCTGGTAAACAGTTAATATTGAAATGAGGAAGCAAAGAGATGTCAAATGATGTCAGGCTGCTCCTTGCCACGGGTGCATGTGAGCTGCTGGAAAATTAAAAAAAAAAAAAAAAAAAGGGAAAAAAAAAATAAAAGAGAAATTCAAAATTCAGTGCTATGATTTGATCAGCTACAGGAGGAGAGGAAGCAGCTAAAATGCAAAGGAAACCAGCACAATACACAGCAGAAGAGATAAGCTATGGAGGGAATTAGGGTCAAACTATGATATATAGCACTGTGGTCTTACGAAGGAAAAAGAAGCAAAAGAAATACGTGTGCCACATTTCTCTGGTACCTTCTGGGGCTGGCAGAGGCCCGTGTATTTGCACACGGGAAGTTGCATTTTGCAACTGAAAAGGCTTTTCAAGACTCTGGTTAAATTAAGAACACTAAAGTGTGCAGGTGTCTCTACACTTTTAGATACCTGTATGTCTTTATAGAGAAAACTTCTGATTTGCATGCCCTCCTGGAAATGTGTATAGGAATAAGCAAGATATGTGAAATTTAGAAGTAAAACCCAAAGTCTTGAAAAAAAAAAAACACTTTGTGGTAAGAGAACTAAGAGTTTATTAGTACCAGGACCTGAAGTGAAGCTTCACAAGCAGACATGTGAACCAGCAGCATGCCCAGCAAACCACTGTTTCCAACCAGTGTTTCAGACACCTGGTTAAATACGCCAGCCAATCTGTCACAATGCAGCTGCAAATAATTGGTGGTAGGACAGCACGTCTGATGCTTCCATGAAACCCTTTTCAAAATACCTGTCCTACAGGTGAGGTTGTCTCTATTCGCCTCCTTAGGAGGTTTTGAGGATTCTTAAATTTGTGGTTTTGAATACTGGCGTTTTCAGAAGTTAGGAAAAAAGGAAAAAAAAACTCCTACCATGGTTGCCTATGCAAAAATGTGTCCTTGCACACCAAGAGCACATCAGGACATAATTAGCTATAACTAATTAATGTTGCTGCTGATGCCTGGGTGTTGCTTTTTTCCCCCTGGCCCTGCAGCACCTGCCAGAGGGGCAGATGATTTGGTGGTGAGGATGTTTCACAACTTCACTGAGCTCCAGCTCCTCTGCTCCGAGAGGTCTTGGAGCAGCTGGTGGCTGGAGTTACCAGTAGTCACTCCATGAGTGATTTGTAGCCAGCATTTTAGAGAATAATTTAGGAAGCTTGCTTCCTGGTGGTCTGAAGAAGACAGAGAATGTGCAGAGACTTTGAAAGAGAAAATGAAGCGCAAGCAAAGGAAGTCAAAAGAGAGGGTTTGCAGGGCCAGAGGTGGGAAACTGCTTTGGTTGTTGTGAGTGACAGGAAAAAAGCATCACCACGTGAGAGGGGGAGATGTAGAAATGCGAGGATTCGCTCGCAGAGGGTGCTGAGGAGGAATGGGTGAACTTTTCTTCCACAAGGGAAAATTCCCTGAAAAAAAATGTATTTTGAGGGCATGGGCACTAACCTGATCTGTAAGAAAAAAACCAAACCACCTTGGTCTTTCTAAAATTAAATGTTTCCTCTTACTATCTCTAAATCTCAGCTTTGTTTGGAAATGGATAGATAAAAATGCATTGAGTTCATTTTGGCCCTCCAAAATGATATGCTACTTTCTTGTTATTCGTAGTCTGGCCTCCAACCAAAAAAACAATTATTTGATTGAATCTCAGGCTGAGCTCCGTGCCTGCATCTGTCCCACCCAACAGCACTGGTGTAGCACAACCACCTCCCTTAGGAGCAGCCAGGGATGTCTCTCTAGGTACCATGGGCTTTGCGCCGTGGAAGGTTTGGCCGCAGAAGAGCCCAGACCAGCCGCGTTCCTAGCTCAGGGATTTTGAGGAGCTGTTGGAAATTAGTAGCCCCTGGCTCTGATGAAGCAGAGCTGTTGGGCAGACGCTTGATTTGGAGCCGTCACTGCTCATGTGTCCCGGTGTCGCTGGGTTGTCCAGAGGGTGCTGTGCCTTGCAGGGGTGGTCGGGCTCTGGATGAGGGAGACGATGATCTCCACCTTGCAGCTGAAGGAACCAAAACCTGCAGCAAATGGTCTGTTCGGTGCTAGAGGTGAGGGTCTGGGAGGGGGGGGTTCAGTGGGATGCTGACGAGGGAGTCTTCTCCGGGTGGCTGTGCTTCGCAGCTGCCCCAGATGTGAGTAGTGTGTCATCTGCCAGCTGTGCCAGCGTCGGGCACAGAATCCATAACCACACACAGCCCATGTCCTCTCTGCGCAGCAGCAGCACTGCCTCCGCTGGGCCAAGGCATGAAGCGTGGCTCTGCAGGTGGTGACTAGCTCTCTGCAGAGCCTCGGGCACACCTCCCCGCTGCGCTGGCCATGGCCAGGGGCAGAACACTGGAACAGGATTATTTTCCTTTTCTCCCATAAGCCATAGCACCAAAGAGTACCCAAGTACCTTGCAGTGGGCATCTACTGAATTTATACTGAGCTGGTCTGCTCCAACTGCTGGTTTGTAGGATGCAATTACTTGTTGTAAGCTTGTATCATTTAGCAGAGCTGGAAATATTCCCCAGAAATAGCAGTTCCCAATAGCTGTCTTACTTCAAAGACACATCAGCCTCTGATCGCTCCAGAAATTCATCTTTGTCCCTTTCCCAAGCAAACATATCAGAACAGTCTAGCAAGTCTTTTGTAAAACTCTCGTGATGATGCTGCACTCGGAGAAGTCTTCCCAAAGCGTCCTCTGCACAGGAACATCATTAACAGATGCTCTATCTCATGATTGGGTTAATATTTTGATGTGAGATCCCTGAGTTGTGGGAAGGCTGGAAAGGCTGAGCCCCGGAGGGAGCTCTGCGGGGCTGAGGGAAGGGGAGCAAAAATTGATGAACCTTGCTGTGCTTCTCACAACTACAATGCCACCTACTGAAACCACCTTGAACTTCACGAAATTTTCCCCTGCAAAACAGTTCTATAGGTACGTTTGTGCCAAACAGAAGCATTTTCAGCGGGTGAGTGAGTGGGACCAGGGTGGCAGTGACAAGTGATCAGCGGCTCATTCATTTATTTGGTTATTGACAGGCTGGATCCTTTGGAAACCTGCAGGGCTCTTCATCCCCCCTTCCTCGTCTTTATAACGGCTTTTCAGCCAACCTCTGCGTACAGCTCCACTCAGGAATTCAGAAGTGTGAGTAACAAGCTTCCCTGACGGACACTGCAGCTTCCTTCCCACTCCTGCTCCCAGGGGTTAAAAATCACCGGGTTATCTCTTTTATCTGTTTGAGAAAGCCAAGAGTCAGTTCCCAGGCCCAGAGTATTGGGGGTTTCTTTCAGTAATGAAAATTGTTTGGCAACAGAATGTACTTTTTGAATCTGCTCTGTAGTGGAAAATGATGAGAAGTTTGATTTTTATTTTTTTTAAAAAAGTTCATATTTAAAAAACCCTCAAATTTTAGCGTGCATCGGAATGGAAGTGTCATTTGGGGTTTTGTTAACTGTATACTGCTTTGAGCAAAGTTTTTTGTTAGGGATTTGGGTGGCAGGTTTGGACCTGGCAGTACTTAAAATATGAAAATAGCATCTACAAACAGGGTTGTGCTCATCCAGGGCTTCAAGCAAAACATTCTTCACAGTTAATGCTTCTGATTTTTGGGTAGTCTGATGGAATAGACGGTAAAGCTTTTAGTCTACATAGAAACAGCATGAGAGGGTCTATGGAAGGTACTAAGGCAGCATATAAAGAGATACTCTGATAATTCAGGTATTTAGCTGGTTGTATTTTTCAAAACTCCCCAGGTATATTGTGGTCCCCTGGAATCACTGTGAAATGAAAATGGAGAATAGAAGGCACTTCTATGGTTCTTCAAAGCCTCTGTAACAATTACATCTAAGAGAGACGGCTTCACAACGGTTGCGGTAATACAGCCATGCTCAGAATGAACACGGTTCAGCCTCTGGTGCCTTACTGAGTCCTGAAGCCTGGAGACACCAACAGCAACGAAACAACTTCCAGAGGAAAATCACAGCTAAAATATCCAAGCGTTTTAGCAGGTTCCCTGCACCTGCTGCTCCTATTTCCATACAAATGGCTATCCGAATTTCAACGCGAGGGATGTTAGGGTCTTTCAAATTATCTGCAATCGTGCCAATTTACAAATTTTTAAATCCCCTTGCCTTCTGCGAGGAGCCAATCTCTGTTCCCATGGAAACAGAAACGGCATCCTCCGAGCATCCTCCTTGCTTTGTGAGAGCTCCTCTGCAGCCACTGCTGGCTGGGAGCTGGTTCAATGTGCTCCAGAGCCCAGCACATCAGCCCTGCTCGGCCCCCAGACACGCTCCCATTGCTGCTTCTAGAAGGAACTGTTGGAACATCCTTCCAAAAGCCCTGTTTCACAGCGCAAGGCAGTCCTGCTGGCATTTCGCTTCAGTGAAATGGAGAACTAGCATAAAGATTAATTGTGTATACTCCATTCTGAACCAGTATCTAACGGAGCTGGTGAGGGGTCTGGAGCACAGGTCTTGTGAGGAGAGGCTGAGGGAGCTGGGGGTGTTCACCCTGGAGAAAAGGAGGCTGAGGGGAGACCTTCTCGCTCTCTACAACTCCCTGAAAGGAGCGTGTAGCCAGGGGGGGTTGGTCTCTTCTCCTAAGTCACAGGCAAAGGGACAAGAGGAAACGGCCTCAAGTTGCGCCAGGGGAGGTTTAGATTGGATATTAGGAAAAATTTTTACCTTTATTATTTTATTAAGCCTTGGAATGGGCTGCCCAGGGAAGTGGTTGAGGCACCATCCCTGGAGGTATTCAAAAGACGGGTTGACATAGTGCTTAGTGACATGGTTTAGTGATGGGTTTTATCAGAGTTGGGTTGATGGTTGGATTCGATGATCTTAAAGGTCCCTTCCTGGGACAATTCTATGAATCTATGATTTCATAGCAGTTCCCAATGGATGCTTTCACCGAAAGGTGGACCCAGTCCCTGATGAGAAATACAATCATAGTTTTTGCCATAATTATGAAGCACATGAATGGTTTTCCTATCAAATTAACATCGTGATACTCTGTATATCCTAAAATTACCGTTTGTATCACAGAAATGTGGGGTCTTTTTGTGCTTGGTACAAATTTAAACATGGTTAACTACCATCCTTACCCCCGAAAGGGTTTCAAAGACAAAAAAAGGAGAAGAGAAACTGTGTGAAAGTGCAATGTCACAGGAGGCTTGATGAACACGGGGAGTATCTGGTAGCTCTTTGGAGAGAAGTATAACCCTTTTGTGAAAGAGAAAGTGGAAAGATGTGGGTTCCTCTCTCCCTTCTTGCCACAACTTCAGGAACTTGCAGTAAGATGCTTTTTATTTCTCTGGCACCTTTTGTGTGTTTTCCCAACACGCGTGCTTTCTCCATCCCATTACTTCAAAGGAAATCACCGTTCATTTGCAAGTATTGCATATTCATTAGCCAAGTAGGACCCGCCTGCAGTGCTGAAGGGGTTTCCACTTCTCAGAAAGGACTCCTTGAATACTGCAGTTCCGGAAAGAAAGCGGCTTCAAGTTCACCGAGCCATTAGACAGAAGTTTAGGAGATGCTTTGCAGACAAATGATCTTACCTGATGGAGACTGCAGGGGGTCCGCGCACAGGCAACAGCTGTTCAGGCTGCCATTTGCAAAAATGCTGCTACGTTTTGGGGAAAATTGGGGTGTTTTCAGTTGATCTTAAACCATTGGACCTTTGTCCAAAATGCAGCATCTCCAGCAGGTCTGTTGCTGTAGCAGACGTCCCTTCTTTCGTAATACAGCGGATTGGTCAGTGTCCTGGGAGGCACCAGTTTAGATTCCTTCGGCACGTTTATATTCTGCGTATTTGCTCATTTAGGAACATCGCTGATTGTTTGATAATTTTTCTTCTGAGTAGCAATGCAAAACTGTAGCAAGTCAACAGCGAGCATCTTCAAGAAGTCTTCAAAAATCTTTAAAAGGCAAAACTTTCCTAGATACATTATTTGCAAGTCAATTAGTATAAACAGTCTGAAACATTAAAGTGTTTTAATTTCCAGACTAAACACAACTTACCCAGTTCAGACAAACCAGTTGTCGGTCTCAATGAGCTCTGTGATCCTCCATCCGTTTGAAAAAATACGTACTGGGGTATTTTGCACATACTCCCACCATGACACCCAGAAAGAGGAATAGGATTCTGCTTTAGGACCAAATTCTTGTGGGATTACCCTTTAATGTCACTTTTCTTCCTGTGAGAAGGGCACAAAGCACTTCACGAGGGGCACTGCCCTCTGTATAAAGAAAGTATATTTATATATACTTATATGTGTTATAACGAGAATAACTTCTGCCTTACAACCAACACTGAGATCAGTGTTCACCTTCTGAGAGGTTTTTCTTGTTACTTCTAGCAAGCTCTGAGGGTTTTCAAGATAGAGGAGGAAAGCATAGCCGGTAGTTGGAAATGCTGGATATTCAGAATAACCGATAATATACAGGAAAATAAAGCCACCTTGCCAAATGGTGTAGATAGGGCCACTTTGAAGAGGCTTATTTGTGCCTCCTGGTCTGCGCAAGGCAGGTCTCCGCTTCCATCTCTCGCTCCAAGCAGAGCCAACTTCAGTCAGATCACATCCCCCGGCACCTTTTTGGGCTCCCACCCTCTCCAGGGTGGAAATTCTTCCACTGCCTCTCCGGGCCCGTTTCATTGCTTACCCACCCCTGCTGTGACATCTTCATCCAGGGAGAATCTCCCTTGCTGGGACTTGGGACGTGGCTCTTGCCACTTGTTCGTGTACCTCCGAGAAGTCTGGCACGTTTATCCCAGCAACGTCATCGCGCTTGGTCTGTCACCCGCCCGCTTCCCTGTGGGGAGCTGGGCTTTCCGTAGGACATGGTTTTTGTAGATAGTAAAAGTACGAGCTGCTTCCTGTCCTGGAAAACTTTTCAAATCCAAGCTCTCCAATATTGATACTTCACCCACTTGCTGTCGTACTATTCTCCCTTTTTCCCCTGTTCACCTGACATTTTGACATTTTTTACATGCATTGTTTGTTTAGAAATCAAATTTTGCTAGACTCTTGATTTTAAAAATTGGAAGAATTTTGGAACAGAGGAATTTTGTTCATGTCATTGGGTTTTGCTAGTATTTGCTCCTCTGAAAGTCTCTCTCGCTTAGATAGCATCTGAAGAATTGTCCTAATGTGCATTCCTGCAGAGCTGGGGACTGCCTCCGAATTAGGGATAACTAATTTCGAGGACGAGAATGTGGTTACCTTGCCCACAAGAGCCCTCAGTCTCTCTCTCAGAACCCTGACTGGTTATTGGAGGGAGACAGAGTGCTTTTACCAGCTTTAATATTTGAATTGGGAATACTCTGCATGAGCTGCTTACGAAGTGAGATTGGATGTAAGAGGCCAGAGACTCAGTACAACGTGCTGAAGCGGGATCCCTCTTCCCCTCAAACCACAGTGTACTGACAAAGGAAATAAGACACTTCACCTTCGCCGTCTCTCTTTTTATTCTTCCTGTAAGTCAAAGCTAAGGTTGCAATACGGAGTCTGATCTTTTGGGGTTTTTATTTTTGGACTGGTTGTTTTGAGCTGTTCCAGCTGACCATAACCCGAGCTGAGCTCATAAAGCTTCCACTGGTAGAAGTTGCGCCGTTTGATAGAATAAAGCCTGATTCTTCAAAAGGGCTTCTGGGATGAAGTGCAGCCGAATCTGCTCCTGCTTCCTAAAATAACCTGTTTTCATTTGTTTGGCGAGGTTTGTGATTGGAGAGAAAATGAGAAAGGAATGGAAGTCGTGCTAGCGGAGGGACAGACAGGAACACACAAGAGACCACTGAAGTATTACGCCCTGGGGACACACCAGGCGCAAACAGTCCCCCGGATTTTCAGCCTGTGGTCTTGGCCTCTGCGCTGTGTGCTGCTGGAGTAGACAGAGGGACGTGGAAAGAAGAGGGTTCGTTAGTGTGCCATATCGGTGAGGTCTATCTGATCGGTGGGATAGCGTGGTTGGAGGCTTTTTCAGAACAAAACCTCAGTTTTATGTGACAGAACAGCACAAGCCAGTCCTTTGTTCCGAAATGTCTTCGCGTTTGAGCACACGCGGTTATAGCTAAAGTTTGGATGTTGTGGAAAACCACCTGTAAAACCTGGCAGAGGGGAGGGAGCTACCGGACACTGCTCTCAGCCTTCACCAAGCACAGAAACTCATGAATTTTCTGCAAATAACAGGGCCAACAGGAAACATAAAGACCAGGCTGCCCTGGGTGTGACTGTCACAGGCTCTGGTAATCCCGCAGTCAGTACCCCTCCTTCCTTCTAGAAATATAAACTGTGCCACGCTGGAGTGCTGAAAATCTGACTCGTTAAACCTAAAGTTTCCATTTGATTTCTATCTATAGTGAAATAGAGATAAGAGATACTGTGCTTTGTTGCGCTTTTTCTCAGTATAGTTAAAAAATGCTCGGTCTATGCATAACCCTGAAAACCCTGGAGCTGCTCTCATGCCGAATACTTGGACAGACATGAGCGGAGGCAAGTGGTGGGTTGCCAGTCTGGGCAGCCTAAACGCTAGATTAAACTATCAAAAGCCACAAATCTTCCCAAGACTGTGAAAGCACTATTAGGCTTCTAATCCTAATGTGAAATAAGTCTAATTTTAAAAACATTATCAGAAATCAAAATGAGCCTACCTTAATTTACTCTAGGAATTACAGAAACGTTCAGCAGAACACAATATTATTAAAGGATGGAGTTTAGCACTTCTCCAAATCCACATTTCAGTTACGTTAACGACTGTATTGTTTGCTTTTGAAGTACTAGTTTTCTTTGCCCATAAAATTACATCAAGAGCTGCGAAGCGACGAAAGCTGTAGTTCTAGTTCCACCTTACAGTGAGCTAAGCTCTAATAATACCTACCATGATCTGCTTAATACTGAGTATGCAGCTGAATCTGTCATTGAGACTTGTTTAAAAATGCCATAAATAACAAGAAGTGGGCAACTTTGGGTTTATTTCAAACCAACAAAGATGACAACTGTTTTAATACTCCTGGACACACTGGATTTAATTAGGTTTTTGTTTTTTTTTTTTAAAAATCAGATCCCACCACCAACATGGCAATACTTGTATTCGCATTCCCAGGAACTAAAATAAACAAATACGGGTAGAAAAAACCCCAACCACTAAAATTGAAAATGTGTTTTGAATTTCTATCACTCTGATATCTAAAAAAAAAAAATATGATAAAACTATGTAGTTTTGTTCTGAACCGAAATTGCTAGCCTTCTAATGGTGAGACTTCAACACTTATGTCAAAAGGAATTTCCTGTTTGTTCTGAGAATAATGAAGAAGTGGTATATTGGTAAAAAAACCAAGGCAGAACTAGTTGCTTTTACTCATTAGAAGAGAGTTGGGAGGAAGGAAAACGTTGGGCAAGGAGAACACTGCAAGAGCGTTGCAGGAGTTAGGAATTAAACCCAACCAACCACAGTCCACACGATCTGTTCCGTGAGGCTGTCTCTTTGGATAGAAGACTCGGCTGATTTCTGTACCTTCTAGGAGATAAAAATATTGTATGTACTTCCTAATATATATACTTTCCTAAATTGAATCTGTCGTGCCATGAAGCTTTCACACTATTTCAAATAATCCCACAATGGGACAGTTTCTAGCACGGGGGAAGCTTCGAGCAGGTTCTCACAGAAGCCACCGCTGTAGCCAACCCCCCGCTACCAACCAGTACAATCCTGTACATTGTCTACGTTGCTCATATTTCAAGGAGTTGCTATGGGTGACCCACAGTAAGTAATAAATGGACCAAACACTGAAAGACAGAATATTTTAAAGTTTTAATCCAACAAATGAGGAGGGTCTTAGCACTGTAAAATACCATTGTATTGCTAATGCTGTAGAATTGTACATTAAAAACAATTATTGTCCATAGATGTAAAAATAGCAAGTTTTATGATACAATAAAACACAGTATGGAAACCATTTAAAATTAAGTAGAAACCTCTTAAACAATCGAGGCATTAATCTACGTGTTTCTCCAAACGCATTAAATAAAACACAGTTAATACTGACCCTGAACACCCCCCCATCTTCCCCACTCCCCACCCTAATTAAACTGATTAGAAAAAATAGTAGTCTCTCAGTTACTACGTTTTGCATTCTTTCAGAATCATTTAGATTCTCCATTTTCTTCAAGTACAGTAGAACAACTCTTCACAATACCGCACTACCCCTGAAGTAATTCATTTCCCAACGCTGTATAATTTTGGAAGTAAGTATTTAAGATTAATTTTGATAGCTAGAAGAGGCCCAAGGAAGTCTGCAGGAGGGCAATTAAATTTTGAATGCAAATTATTTACACAAACATTAGTGTACTGTAATTACAGCATAAAACTTGCAAAATAGCTGATGGGTGCTTTTAACAAAAGCTCCAAATGAAAGAAAGGGAAGAAAAACAGATTACAAAATAAATAATCTACAGTTCTTCGTGGTAGAAACGTTCATCATGGAGCTGCCTACCATAATCTGTTGCTTCACTGTTAAGAAACAAATCCTGGTTCTTAAGAATTTCTGCTTCAGAAAGCTTTTTATCATCATTCAAATCCATTTCTTCAATAAGGTGAAGAGCCTTTAAAATAAATGGAACAGCATGCGCACAGTTAATAGATAAGAGCACTTATAAATAACGCTTTTGGAATGGCTTTGTCGGAGCCCTGCCACACCACCATTATTTGTAACAAGCCAGACGAGATTATACATTCAGAACAGAGCCTTTCTCTCCTCGCTTTGGTTCCCTTTGCCTCTTTTATTTGGTGGCAAAATCATAATATCAAATCTCTACCCTCACTATCAATTCTGAAGCAACAAATCAATGTTAAACCCGTCGCTTCCCTTCGAGGACAGGATTAAACCAGCAGAGATTAATCACCTTCCTGGAAGCACCCATAGTCCTTGAAACCCAGGGGCGAGTGCAGTACGTGACTTTAGCCTATGATCCGCAGAAAACGCGAGCTCAGCACGTCAGCCAGGGACCCCGCGTTTCCAGGGGGCCCCTCCCGACACTCAGCACTGAATGACACCCACAATATGTGCGACCTCAACTAGGATTTGAGCCGATACAGCCCTCAAACTGAGCACCCTCTTTCAGAAGTGCACACCAGTTACCTCAGTCACCTATTAACCCCTCTCTCTGGCAGACAAGCACCGGTTACAGCTCCCGGGTTAAGCTGGAGGCACTCGGGAGGTGGCTACTGTGCTAAGCCAGTTTTTATTTCCCGAACCTGTGGGGACTCACTTTTCCATCACACGTACATATTAATTAAAAAAAAAAATAAAATAAAAAATTAGGGATAGAGATTTGCAGCTGGATATTCACCATCTACTTATGATGTGCAAAAAACGCTTCATGGCTATAATTAATGATTAAAATGTAACTGGGAAGTACTTGATATCCACCGTGAAAAAGGGCTCTCCACCTCCAGCAGTGGACAAGATAAGGCATCTGTGCACAGGAACTTCAACTTTGGGTAGTAATTCATGTTTTCCCTCATTTCCTGAAAGCAAAAGCTTGCTTTTCTGAAAAAACTTTAAAATACTAAATCATGACTATCATGTCAAAGGGAACTGCCAGTTTAAACAATTTTGAGATTTTTGCTTATCTATGTATTATAAAAGGAGGGAAGTTCAGCAGTAAAACAAAACAGCAATTGCAGAATATTTTACCTGTAGCTTATTCAGGAGTATTCCATGGCTCAAAGCTAACAAGTTAGTACAGCAGCTCTATGGAACCTGTTATTGCTGAGAGATAGAGGGGCCCTCCTCTTACATGCCTTTGGTTTTTATTTGCTTAACGCCTACAAATACAGTGATCTAGAGAATCCTTCTGTTCCTACTTTTTCTGATTGGTTTGGCTTCATATAACTGCTTAGTGACTTTTTTTTAAAAAATTAAATACTACTTACATTTAAGCTGACTACATCACCAAAAAGGACTGAAGAACCTAACATGGGCTAACATCAGCCAAGCAGATTTTAAAAGCACTCTGTGTGGCAAAACCAGAAGATTATTCAGATAAACGTCTTGGTAAACACAGATCAATTCCTGGAGATGGAACATATAGTAATTTTTCTATTTTTATGTTATTTAGCTACCAGGGTTGTCAAGTCATTTTGCAATGCCAAAATGAAACTGCAATATTCAGCTTTCCAACAGCAGTTGATGACTTAAGTCAATCTCTGTTATATTAACCAAATGAAAAAATAGCACATTAGAGAAACAAATGAAAAAAAAATATATTTAGAATAGAATCATAGAATCATCCAGGTTGGAAGAGACCCTTGGGATCATCGAGTCCAACCATCTACCCTACACTACAAAGTTCTCCCCTATATCATATCCCCCAGCACCACATCTAAGCGACTCTTAAACACATCCAGGGATGGTGACTCAACCACCTCCCTGGGCAGCCTGTTCCAATGCCCGACCACTCTTTCTGTGAAAAATTCTTTCCTAATGTTCAGTCTAAACCTACCCTGCTGGAGCTTGAAGCCATTCCCTCTTGTTCTGTCATTAATTACCTGTGCAAAGAGACCAGCACCAACCTCTCTACAGTGTCCTTTCAAGTAGTTGTAGAGAGTGATGAGGTCTCCCCTCAGCCTCCTCTTCCTCACACTAAACAGTCCCAGAAACATACTAATACTTCTTACTAATACCTACCTTACTAATACATACTAATACCTCTTCCTCATACTAAACAGTCCCCAGTTTCTTGCAGAACTGAGCTATTACTACAGCATGGTCTTGCTGTAAGGTAAAATTTGAATGAATAGTGAAGAACTGCTAAAAACACCCCAACCAACACAGGCGTGAAGAGACTCGACACCACACAGAATTCACCTCAGTTTGAGCTGCGCTGTTTCTGTGAAACACAAACCAACCACCCTCAAGAGTCAGATGTTAAAAAAGGTCTGTGCAAAGCCCTTACAGATCCACATTTACAAAAATATACTGCTAGAGCAGTTCAGCAGCTTGGCTTCCTACGAGGTTAGACAGGAGCGCAGCCGGGGCTGTGCGCTCGCCACTTTGCTTTTTCTGTCACCAGCCAAGCCGAAAAAAGGACGAGGTGGGACCTCAGAAATGAGGTGGCCCCAACACAGCAGATGGGCTTTGCTGTGTGACACACAGCGTCTCCTGTCTTTACCAGGAATTACGGAGACACGGGAAGAGCTGTTGTTCCTGCCACTCTAAACACCAAAATCCTCCAGTGCAAAGGGAAGAGACTTGGACAAGATAACAAGTTAGTAGCGGAAAGGCAGAAATCCTCCCTGCTGCAGCCGGGGACTGTAAAGCGTGCTGACTAAAAGAGGCTGTTCTGGAACACCCAGTGCTGCTACAAAAAACTAAAGACAGCTAAAATGAGAATCCACTTAAACCTATTATGGCATTCTACCCCTGATTAAACCATTTTAATGATCATCACTAAAGCTTGCATTACGGCACCCTGAATCAGAGAATACTTCCATTTTCTTGTACTTATGAAAAGAGCAGCTTTTAGTTCTACAAATTACGGTGATTTAGCCAGTTAGAAGAATCATGATCAATTTTTGTTTTCAAAATTATGCTGTCAGTATATAACAGCTTCTTTTAGTAGTTTATCTCATTAGACTTACCTACAATAACTAAAAAATAACTGATTAAAATGCTGTCCCCTTAAGTCAAACAAGATAAGCTATTTAAACATGTAGAAAAGCACTGCAATAATTTACAAGCATTCATACAATTAACAGGAACTTCAAATTTTCCTAATGCAGTTAAAGGACCTGCATCCTTAGTCAAACTGAAAAAAAAAAGGTTAAAAATATATGCGAAGATCTACTGAGCATTCTTTTTCAACTACCAAGACATGATAAATCTGAAGGCATCTACCATTTTGTTATGATACCTTCAAAATTCTACTGCATTAATTAAACCCAAACAGCAGTCAGAACACATACCTCCTCTTGTGCAATGCCCTGATTATTAGGTACTATCCAAGACAACAGCTCTTGAGGGTTGAGTTTTCCATCATTATCCTTGTCGTAGTCATTCACAAACCGATCCTTCTCAACGAGTATCCATTCTGGATCTTCCCTTGCAGCTGGTAAGACACATTTTTCAAGTTTAAAGCCACCCTTTATCTTAAAGCAGATGTTTTCACCTTTTCTCCTAAGCAAATTCACTCGATCTCATGAAGTATACCATAGAAATGATTTCACTAAACAAAGGCAAACAAAATTGGGACAGACTAGCCCCAATAGATTAAATAAATGCATCTGTCTACATATGAAAAAAATACTTGTATAGATTAAAACAGAATTTAAAGGTAAGGTAATATTAAGATTGTGAATGTACAGTTGAACTAAGCGGACATTGAAGCCAAGGGTCACCATCAACTGAAACGACTATTTTAATATCCCCAAAAGTAGGTAGATAACTAGTGTTTTGCAGTATATGGCGTTATGACATTCTAGGGCCATATGAAGTTTTTAATAACATTCTGCTGTCTGTTCCCCTGCTTTAACATGAAGGAAGGTGCATCTGCGACAGAGAAGGCAGAGCTCTTGATTAGTGCAGGCTCAACAGACTCAGGCCAATACGGCAGGCCTTCAAATTAGTTCACTGTCTATAATTTTTTTTCTCCCAAACCACCTGGAATATATCCAAAGCAATTCCATTTACTGCTTTTGTTTATTTGTATACTTGATTTTTACTTTCCTTATGCGCTGGTATGGTATCCTGCAACCTAGCCAGCAATCTTAAACTTGCCTCTAACTCTTCCAGACATTTAGAAGCAGTTTGTCAAACTGATAAACATTGCAGACAAGCACGAACAGATATTAAGACTTCTAAATCTTATGGAACTCAAAAGTACTTGGCATCAGAAGCAGATAAGTAACAGTTTAAAAATAATTAGGTTTCTATTATAAAAGAAGAAAGAGAGTAAAGCCTCTCTCCTTCCTTTCGAACATCTAGTTTACAAGTAGATTATTCCTTAGTGTCACAATTCACCATGCACTGTTGCCCAAAACTACCAGACAATTATGAAACCAGACCCACTATTAGTCATTTTCAAATGTGCTGCAGGAACACTCACTGCAGAAGAGATGGCCACTTGGAGAAAAGCCGAAGTAGTTTCTACAATTATAGCTGATTCTCAATTCTTACTAAAAAGTTTTAATGACTAAGCTGTTATCTCCTCTATTACTGCAAGGATCTCAGCAACAATTTCACTCCTTTTCAACAACTTTAGATAGACTGGCTTGGAAAAGCTTTTTTTCAAGACACAGCAGGAAAAAGATAAAGAAGCCTGTATTGCATCAGAGATCTAGTGTTTTTACTGGCTCTGGCAAAGAAAGATGGTTATAAAAAAAGTGAAATTCCAGGTGGTTGATTGGAGTGAAAAAACCCTGACTATTCCCCTATTTCTCCATATCCTCACGTGGTTAAACATTTTCCCTAGCGAGGATCACAGAATCACAGAATGCTATGGGGTTGGAAGGGACCTCTGGAGATCGTCTAGTCCAACCCCCTGCCAGAGCACGTCCACCCAGAGCAGGTTGCACAGGAACGTGTCCAGGTGGGGTTTGAATATCTCCAGAGAAGGAGACTCCACCACCTCTCTGGGCAGCCTCTTCCAGGGCTCTGGAAGTAAAGAAGTTCCTCTTCATGTTTAGATGGAACTTCTTACGTCAGTCCGCACTTAAAAGGACCGCACTCCTAAGGACCAAGCAGACTTTCCACATGCCTCAAGCTACTCATCTTTTTGGAACTGGAGGAGTTATTTGCCCTATCTTGTAGCAAATCCAAACAGCATATAAAACATTTATCCATTAGCAACATAGCTAGAGAAAAGTAGTGATAAACACCGGGTGAGTGTCCTTTTTCTTCTTAAAGAAGGAACAGAGCAAGGTTAAGGAAGGGCAAGAGTGGAGAAAAAATGAAAAAGTGAAAGCAGAAAGGTTTTTGATATCTGGTGAAGTGAACAGACTAATTACACTTCACCTCTCTTAAAATACACACAGCTTCAATCCTTCGAATGCAAGGCTGACAGCTGCCTCCTTAAGCTGACAAAGACCAGGGAAGTTTAGCCTTACGTTCACGCTGGCTGGTTTGGCAGATGTGTTCAGTTAGCAAAACTGCATCTTATTTCAGCTGCACACCTAGCGATGAGGGTGTGCTTCAGTCTTTAGGAAAACAAGTAGCTTGCAAGGAAACAGTGGAGTGGGCTACACACAACCTACTGTATTACATACAGGGCAGACGGAAATAATGACCTACTGAACCCAGTACCAGGAAACTGAATTATTCTAAAAGGCAGAATAATGCTACTCAGAACCTGTAGGTGGAGGTGGAAAAAGCTGAAAATAAAGGTGCGTACAATCCACCCCATTCCAAAAGCTTTTGTTCTGTTCCTTCTTTCACGCCCCCACCCTTTTTCCTTACTTGGGTCTCTTCTGTAATCACCAAGGAATTCTTCCAGGCTAACAAATCCATCACCATCTTTATCATGTTCTTCTAAGGCCTCCTGAATGACAAAGTCCTTTTGTATATATACAAAAAGCAAAATATCAATTTGTGAAAGATTAGCAACTTGTAATCAAGAGAAACTGCAATAAATCATTTTAGAGCAATAAGGTATTCTTTAAAGCAAAGACTCGGTCATTTCAAATCTGCTTTTCAGTTTCAGGCAGACTAGTGCAGTAATTGGTTCCTGTGCAACAAACCAGATCTGTTCTTAAGAGTTTAGCACGTCGGGTTTTATGAAAACCAAATATGAAAGGCGAATCCTGCAACAAAATTCAAAATTACACAAGTGGCTGAGAAACATGAATTTGTACAAAGCTATACCATCTCATTTCACTTTTCTTTTTTCATGTGATGTATTCACTAATTCGCATTTTTTGCAACTTTATGAAATTGTTAGGAAAACTGGTTGGTGTTTTGGTCCTGTGTTTCCCAGTGAAGGCAGTGTGCCTGTTCTTGTAGTTCTGTCTTTTCTTGTCTGTCCATCACCAACGGTCATGCCAGCACAAGCAGAGGCTCTGTGCGCACAGTGCTCCTCCTGGCAGTTGGCTCTGCAGCAGCAGCAGCAGCCAAAACTGCAGGCTCTATTGCAGAAAAGCACCCATGTACTTTTAACTGGGGTCAACTGTCGCTCTGAGCTGGAATGACACCAGCAGTCACAGCAGTGATGAGACAGATGGCCAACGACAAAGTGCTCCTGGCTGAAATAACAATCCCCCAAACCCTGACCATAGTACAGTCAGTATTAACACTTCAGACAGGATTGAATGCTCTTTTTTGGACAGAAAAGTGACTATTGTGTCCCTTTAAGGAAAGTGAGAGTAACCAGCACTTTTCCTGCGCAAAGAAATCTTTCCTGTAAGTCCCCGTAACTAGAACTGAACTCTGAACTAGGCATGAAACTTCCTCACTGATGTATGTCCAACCTAACAGAGTTTAGAAATAGCTATGTTAGTCAAATCCCAAAAGTTTGGGACTGTTCTTGAAAGAGATTTCAAAGAAAAGCAATGAACTACTGTTCCAGCTCCTGAACTCCAGAACTGGACCCACAACACAGTATCTAATTTTTAATTTGGTCTGTAAAAGCAATACACATAACTGCTCAAAAGCACACTTCCTGGCCTTGTGTTTTAATGCACATGCATTAAAAGATGTTGCATCTATATATACAGGCTGCTAAAGGTACCCTCCTAAGTCTTACCGTCATATACTCCACTTCTTCCGGATGTTCAAAAGCAACAAATTCATCCACATTTAGATCAGGAACATCATCTCTATTAGCTTTTTCAAAACGTTTTTTCTCCTTTAAATGAAGCTTAGAAAACAGATTTAGTTAGAGCACTTAATGAAAAGGAAAAACAACATTATGGTAGCTGGCTGTAAGCTCATTAGGATGTTAATCGTTTCACTTTACCTACTCATACTATACTGATGTTATATTTTCACTAAAAAGACCTCATCCAGAGCAACGAGAACAGCACTTTTAATTGAGGTAGTTTTATTCTAAGAATTGCATAAAAACATCCTTTTTTTTCAATTTAAGGAGACATTTAAAACACTCTTAGCCAAGGCTTCAAAACCAAAAAAGGGAGATAATGACAAGACCAAGAATTCTTGTCTTTATAGATGCTTCCTCTTCTAAAAGTCACCAATTCCCAAACTAATTTAGTGGAGTATAATGATTATAATTAATGGTAGCCGTTGCAAATTCCAAAATTTATATTTTCAGGACATTTAACCTCCTGGATCTGTATCTCATTTATATCAAGGGCTGTTTGTAGCTCAAAAACGGTCCTGAAATATCATATATGTAAAATGTCTTTTCTGAAGCCATTTTAAAAGCTGAAAAATTAGACAGATTCCTTTGCCACAAGACTGTTGTCCATTACATCTGAACATATATCAAAGCAAAGCCACTTCTCCAACCTGTTTTAAGTATGAATATTAGCATGCCTTTTAACAATAAAGAATATCCACAATAAGCAGGCAAGTTCTTATTTCTGAATGACTTGCACTTGTTTCTGTATTCCAAACATGCAAAATTTTTGTATTTTTTTGTTTCATTTTGTATAGTCTCTTTAGACAAAATAAAGACCCACACCATTGATAACTGATCTCTACTCAAGCTGCATGTGATGGGAGCTATAAAAAGTTTGGAATCCCATGATTAAGTGTTTTGTGCTGTCAGTGTGACTATGATCTGGAGAAGGGAGCGGCCAGCAAACCAGAGATCAAAAATTCTTTAAAAATAACCATTTGACATTGTACTTCTTAGTTTATATCCTATTTATTGACACTCTTCTCAAAATTAGGCTAACCTGATTAATACAGAGTATAATATATAACAAATAAAGTGTAATTATACAATCTTAACTATTCTGCATAATAATTAAACGCACTTTTAAAGAAAAGCTGACCTTAGCCGGGAGTTTAGACAGGAAGGCAATTCAGAAGGACTGACTACAGAAAGTACTAAACTGCAACATGAACTATTGAGAGAAAAACTGTCAGTGGTTTTTTGAGAAGTGATGAACAAGGCTGCCACCTTCTGGTAAATCCCTATGTTTACTTGATGTCAGTTCTAAATACCATAGACTAACTCCTCCACTTTGGTTAAAGCGGGCTCACTAATTTCCAAAAGTAAGGAAAATGCTGAAGGTGGCTGACATACGATGCTTGTACAATGCTGCTAATTTTGCTTTTTACAGTATATGTTGAAGAAGTCAGTAAGCAGAAAAACCTCACAAGCAGTCAAAGCATAGCATAAATAGGTGAGTAGTTCTATCTCTGTGTATTTATCTATGATGGCAATATCTCAAACATTGGATCAATATTTTGACTGGTAGTTCCATTGAACTCGTTTTATTTAAAAGCTTTGCAATTATTCAGTTAAGTGACCTCCAAAGCTTTACAGTTCGTTTCTTCAGGGTGTAAAATCCCTTGCCCGCTGTCTATTTTAGCTTCGTTTGGGCCAACATCCTATATTATCTACTACTGCTTTACCAAAAGCAGTCAAAGCAATCCCCATAGGAAAAAAAAAAACAACTCAGGCCAGAATAGACTGAAAAATCACCTATTATCTTTTTGGGAAATACTTACATGTACTTATAAATGTGTAACTTGAAAGGAAATAAGTTTTGCTATGTGGTGACAAGTCATATGAGGAGAGGCTGAGGGAACTGGGCATGTTTAGTTTGGAGAAGAGGAGGCTGAGGGGGGACCTCATTGCCCTCTACAACTCCCTGAAAGGAGGGTGTAGAGAGGTGGGTGTTGGCCTCTTCTCCCAAGGGAATAATGGCAAGACCAGAGGAAATGGTCTGAAGTTGCAGCAGGGGAGGTTTAGATTAGATATGAGGAAGAACTACTTCACTGAAAGAGTGGTCAGGCACTGGAACAGCCTGCCCAGGGAGGTGGTTGAGTCACCATCCCTGGAGGTATTTAAAAAACACGTAGATGTGGCACTTCAGGGCATGCTCTAGTGGCCGAGATTGTAGGGGTTTTTTGTGTGTGTATGGTTGGACTCAGTGATCTCAGAGGTCCTTTCCCAAGTCCTTTCCAACCATGACGATTCTGTGATTCTTGGTGAACCTTCCCACCTTGCCTCTTCCTTGCTCTTTCCTTTCCACTTTTAAGTATATGCTTTCATATATGCAATTAATCCATATCTTCTGTTGTTTATACATCTAGTTTTATCTATCAGAGTTGCATTTTGATTGCTAAAAATGTCTGAATTGCTGCTGCTTTCTCTGTGGGTCTCTAAGGGACAGAAAATGTTAAAGCAGGCAATATTGATACCCCACACCAGCTACTTGAGAAACAACCAAAAAAGTGCAGTAAAGGGGGTTAAAGAGTAGAAATACCTCCAACACCAGTGGTACTGGCCCCTGCTGAAGGCAGGCCACTGGTTGGGCTACAGACCTAATTTAATAGATTGCCATCTTGTTTTGAGACCATCGTCTTAAACCAAGAGACTCTGCTCTGCGATAAGACTGTCAATAGACTTACACTCAGTTAGCAAAATATACTTGGGAGGTACCATTTCATTCTGTCTTTGTTTTGATGGTAGCAGCTTTAATACACCATTACTTTCCTTCAACTACTCCCCTGTCTCAGATAGATGAAAGTGTTAAAACATGTACCAGCTGGTAGGGTTTCTCTACCCATCTTCTTCTGTCACAATAAACAAATATTGCTGCCTTTTGCCAACAGCTCACAGAAACTGATGCTGAAACATTTTACCTGTCGAAATGATTCTTCTTCTTGATCCTCCAGGACAGTGTTCTCATCAAAATCAATTACACGATCATACATTTGCATATTATACTCCTTCCAAGACACTAATCCATCACCATCTCTGTCATAGTCGCTGAAGTGTTGCTTAGCTTCTTGCGTAACATAATGTTTAAAAGACTGCTGTATCCAGGAACTCAGCTCATCTGTGAAAATCGTTAAAAAAATAATAAAATTTTAAAAAATCAGAATCATCTGCACTATAAAAACTGTAAAGATACCACAGATTCATTCCGTTTGGAATATACTCTGCAATTCAGATGTAAGTGTATAGGCGAGAAGTTAGTTAAAGCAAAACAATCTGTTTCTTCTATGCTATGGCTTTTTTTTAAATTTAACTGAATGAGGGAACAGATCACAGCTCCAGCCTTCAGTTCTCCTTTCACAGTCCCATTTCCTCATCGCTACCCTTAGGCTAGAGTTACATGGTTACTTTAATCTGGTTTATATTGGTGATGCTAGAAAAAGCGTGATGTGACCCTCTCTGATACACATGGAAAGTGGTAGGAAAAAAATGATTCCAGGTAGAGTTCATCCAGCTGCACAGCAAACTGGAGCGATAGAAACTTATCCCGTAAGAAGGAAGATTCCTTAGTTTTCAGCTGAGAAAGTACCCTCCTTTAGCTCACTGGGACCTGAACAATGGAAGCAAGAAGCCTGCCCCTTTCGGTTGCTGCTGATATGAATGTCAGCTTGGAATGATTATGTGGCCACGGCTTTTCAAATCTGAAGCCAACCAATACTGAAGCACCCTTTCACCTTTTTCTCTCTTCTTCAGAGCTTTATGAAAATGATGCTGAATATGATTTAGACAGACAACTCTTAACGTAACTTTGTACCCCCAAAAAACATTGTTCCCATCAGTTTTGGGTTTCTTTTGAAAAATCCACAAACTGAAACAAACCTAAATTCACTGCCATTGCCTTAATTACACAAAATAAAATATTAACTGGTATTTTCCTTTTACTTGGGGCTGAAATCAAGCCTTACGTATTCTGGAAATGTTTTTAAGCTACTTGTTTTTATAGGAACGCGGCTAAAAGAAATAAAGCTTAATATACCACAAATACATTAAAGTTACTTCATTTAAAGAAGATTGGGAGAACATATTCTCTCAGTATCACCCAGTCATTTTCAGATGCCCGGAAGGGGAAAACAACTTCCTCTGCATTGCAAAATTATATAGCTAAATCAACACAACTGAAATCCTGCTCTGAAGAGTCATAATGACTAACAAAAAAATCCTAAGAAATTACTGCTTTGCTGTAGAGAAGTCTTACAGCATTTTTTACATACTAAAGCATCTTATTCTGTCCTTCTTGGCAGAAGTGTCAATACAACTTTACTAGGTTTACTTAAGTATCCTTGAAAAGCAGCAAGAGATTTTTAAAAATATATTTTGAGTACTGAATTTGTGTTAGCAAAGGAACCAACTTTACACTAGATTCTGTGAATTGACTGAACGTGAGGAGGTGTGCACGCCACATTTTGTAACCACCGAGGCTTGTGCACAAAACAGCATTGCCTTACAAGAAACTTCAACATGATTTCTGAAAGACGGGTTTATAATTTATAGCATGGTTTATTTCCCAGCATTTAAGGCACGAGGCACAGGCATCTGAGCACAGTGCCATTCATCAGGAATACTTAATGCTCTGACATTAGGAAAGTGGTATTAATATATCGCATCTTCTCTCACTGTTAGGCTCCAAATGGAGGCGCCACTAATAAGTAAAAAGTTCTCAAAAGAGCGTTTTGCAATACACTGAGAAATAACTGAGCTGAAAAAGCTTTGGTACCGTAAATTTCTTAGTGTAAACACACATTCCACTGTGAGTTTTCCTTTGGGAAGTGAGGGGAAGGCAAGTTTCCATTAGATTGAGAACCAGATGCAATATATACCACGAGGATGGAGTATGGGTGGAACTTCTACACTTTGCAATAGACCTTAGAGCTTTCACATTGTGATCTGCCTGTTGTTTATATTAGAGGGATCAGCCACCCTGCCAAAGTTATATACTATCTCACCTCAGAGGCAGAAACACTGAACTAAGTGTGATGTTGATCAGTGTCAGTGTGTAAAGTGAAAGACACTCAAGAGATATAGTTGATCTTGTCTTTAAAACCAGATTTTGTCCTCTCACCTTCTTGTGGTTTAGGCCAGATTGGCCAACGACGAGACAACAGATGCTTCCTGCACGTTTAATATCATGTTAATGAAATATCACCGTTCTTGCATTTGAACAAAGATTCTACTTGCTCTGTGTATGTGCGTGTAAGAGAGGCTTCTGATTTTTTGCCAAAATCTCAACAAAACAACAATACATTTTCATAATGAGTTCAAGAAGTGTCATGATGATGTATGGAAAGGAAGGACCTAAGTTTACCATGGAGTTCCCAAGGTTGACTGATAAAAACCTGTCTGGGAAAAGACATTTGATAGTATATTGTGATGAAAAGAGTATATGATCCTTTGGTGTCACTTCGTGTCAGCAAGTACTGAAGCGCATATATGTACTGTTTTGGCTGCCGTGTACTTTCTGTGCCTCTTAAACCTGCTCTGAGTTGCACAAACAGCACCTCAAACACACAAGTCTGCTCGTTCGAGGTGGGTGCAGCCGCGCAAGGAGCAAAGCTGGTACTTGCAACGGAGTATTGTTCTTACCCGCTTTACCTCGCTCCTGCACGCGCCTGACGGCCCTCGCTTCTTCCACCACGGGAATCGGGACTCTTGGGGACTGGGATACCCCCTCTATAAAATCTGTCGGTATTTCTGACGCACCGGGCAAGAGGGTGGTTGTGTTTTTCAGGGAGATCCTCCACAGCGTACGAGCCACCGGCTGTGTCACGGCGAGAGCCCATCTCTTCCTTCCCCGCGGGCACTGGGCCAAACCCCGGTCCCCTCCCGGTTAAACCCCCCCTCACACCCGTGCTACCAGCTCGGGGGCCGCCCCCCGTTACCCTTGTCGAGGAGGCCGTCGCCGTCCGAATCGATCTTCTTCACGATGGCCCTCAGCCGCCGCTGCTGCTCTTCCGGGCTGAGCCGCGCGTACTCCTCCGCCTCCTCCTGCGGCAGAGCCAACCCAGAGTCAAACCCGCCGCCCCCGGCAGCCTTCCTTCCCTCCCCGGCCCGGGCGGCCCCGCTCCCACCTGTCCGCCGAGCAGCGCCTCCCGGTCGTAGTCGGCGCGGTGCTCGCCCTGCGACAGGCCCAGGCCCAGCGCCAGCAGCAGCAGCAGCGGCGGCAGCGGCCGCATCTCGCCCGCCGCGGAGGAGACCGGCGGCGAGGGGCGGAGAAAGCGGCTGCGGGGGCCGGGCCGGGCGGAGGGGGGCTCCGGGGGCGCCGCCTGGGCGGAGGGTCGGGCGGCGGGAGGAGCCGGGGCTGCGCGGCCTGGAGGGTGCCCCGTCTGCGAACGCAGGCCGCTGCGGCTGGTTGGGGACACGGGAGTTCATCCTCTTCCCTTTCCCAATCCTTTGTGCTCTCTCAGCGGGATACCAAATAGTACCAAGGAATACAGGTAGTTTTCCAACTTTTCACTCATCTGACTGAGGCGAGTGTGGCCGGAGCTTCAGAGGAGCACCGACGAACCCCGGCGTGAGGGAAGATTATCGGGAAAAGAGCAGTGTGAAAGTTTTATAGCAAAAAGGAACAAACGCCTCTCTTGCTCGAGGACCCAACTTGCCAAAAATAAAACAACCCCCCTTGTCACACAAAGGGAAGCAGTGCTTTGTAAGAGTTAACAAGGTGGATCACTACAAATTTCCACAACTGCTCAAGGTGGATAATGGAAAAGAAAGCTGTACAATAAATTTAGCCTCATTGACCACTCAAACTAAAAATATATGGAGTAAATGCGCAAGGGGCCTTCCCGGGAATACTATTCCTAAGCGCTGTCACATGAAACTGGGATTGCTCTCATCCCGAGCCCACTCAGGTCAAATTAATCATTCTTGCTGGATTAATCGAGATTTATGTAAGGCTGCTGTCAGGTTTATTATTTCTTCTTTCAATATTGGTGTATTTCTGGAACTCCTCTTTTAAACAGAAATAAGTGAGATGAACCTACCTGGGCTTCCAGAAACGCAATTGTTGCCAGGTTTAAGCCGAGCCCTCAATTAATGGAGGTTGTCTGCTGCGCTCTCCTGTCTCTTCCGTGGTGGTAGCGATGCTCTGCTCCCCGGTTAACCTCAAATTCGATTAACTGTGAAGAGCTACGACAGTTCATTTTGAAGATCTGAGAGTAAAATATTGCAATAAATCAGTAAATGTGTTATTGCAATTTCCTGCCCATATAAGAAATGTCTTTCTATTAAAAAATCTAATAGTTAAGTCTAATACCTTTTATTGGTTTAAATGTCAAATTTCCCATCAGTATTTATATAAATCACATATACAAAATGTGAATTAAGTCATGCTACTTGTGGCATGTGTAGACAAAGCAAATCCTATAAGCAATCAAAACAGAAATAAGATTTGATTGCTTTCTGAAATAGTACCGAAGATGCTTTGTCTTCTTTGTCTAATGCAAGACTAACACCCCAAAACCCCTTTTTGCTCCATATCTCAAGGGTTGACAAGTGTACCAGATTATACATTTCAGTGTCTTAACAACTGTAATAGCCTCCAAATAACAAATTCAACGTAAATGTGCAAAGACCCAAGTTTATTAACAGTATGTTCACATGCCAAGATGACTGAAGATAAGAGCAGAAGGAAATACAAATAACTGGAACAACAGAGCAAGCAAAACCAAAAAGTCGTTGTATGCTATATATTAGGAAAAAAAATCTGAAGCTCAGCAAGAGGGAAAGCATAGGAAATTGTATTCTTCTCTTGGTTGTTAGCCTGTGTCAAAATACAATCCAGACACTTCCCAGCATGCAGTTAATCAGTCATATAATAGAATTCAAGATCATTCTGGTACAGATGCAGGGAAAAAAGAGAAAAGTGAGAGGCTCTCATATTTCCTCAATATATTTAACCAAGCGCCTAGCAAATGCATCACTACTGCAACTTGTAAGTAAAAAGAGAGTATCAGCGAAGCTATTTTTAAATCAGAATACAAGTCATGCTATATAAAAAGGTTTTTATGTGCTGGACTTTCTGAGTTTTCCGGGCCCCCCCTTCCCTCAAGCCAAATTTCATACAGTCTTTCACAAATCTGTTTGGAGCTGGTCTTTCAGACACAAAGGAATGAATGTTAGAAGGTCATGTTCAACACATAACTTCTCAATGAGATCTGCAAATGGAAATCTCTTCCTGTTAAATTGTCGGCATGAGAGCAGTTGTCCGGCAACACTAACAGCGGTTTCTTAACAGGTATTTCTAGCAAGTGAAGTTATCTGTCTGCTGTTTACTACAATTTTTTGACATTTCTACATTTTAGTTTTATAAATCACTGCCCAATTTGGATAAGCCTTAATTTCCTTTACTCTAATGCATCTCATTTATACATTTTCAGAATAAACAGATTTACAGTAGTTTTATTTAGATAGGCTTCCATTTTGACATATTCTCCTACTTGTTTTTATCACATGTGAACATTTTAAGCTGCATATGAGAGAGTTAAGTGCATCTAAGACCTGCATGCAATGATTATCCTTCCTTCTTCCATTATAAAAGTTCTCTGGATTTAAGTAATGGGAAAAAAAAAAAGAGCAACAATTTACTTATAAAGATAATCGGGTTCAAATACCCTGTATTTGGATTTCAAAATGGCAGTCATTTGCTTTACTAGTACCCAAATATGACTTTCTGAGTGTTCTAATTAATTGTTTCATAACACCTTGCACAAAGTACCCTGAAGTATTTTAGACTCTGCAGACATTACAGACCTGTTTTCCTACTTCTTTGCATTTAGTGCAGCTATTAATATCTGAGGAAATGGGTTATAAAATGACATTCTTCTGATGTGTTATCTGATGTGGCATCAAACCAGAATATCAGGATTTGATGGGGGGCCCACGAGTACCACGGTGCTCAGCTCAGCCGCAGACCAAAAAGGCAGTTGTGGAAACTCAGACTGATGAATGTGCCTGATAAATAATCTAGAAGCTTGTTATTGAACAATGACAGTGTAAGGGACTTGGAGTGGACCTTTAGGAGCCACCTGGCTCAGCTCTCCACTCCAAACCAGAGTGAAGTATACGTGCCATTTCTGGGAGAGATTTGCATGGCAGATCCTGGAGACTGCTTCAACTGAAACATGTATGATCTCCCAAGCCATCTATTCTAATCCTTGCATTATTTTTAATGTCCTGGTTATAACGTCAATTGTCCTGGTTACAGTTGAGGCCTCTTACTTCTCATCATTCCTGTCACAGGGGAGGAAATCAGTTATTCTCTTTCTCTTCACAACCATGGTTTTACATGCTTAAACACTTCTACCACATCCCCTTTTGTCTTCCCTTTTCGCTAAATAGATTCAGCTTTCCTCACAAGTCGTGTTTTCCAGGCCTTAGATCCCATGAAAAGGATCTCCACATGAGTCCTGTCATTCTCCAAGTACAGTGCCAAAGCTGGACACAGCACTCTAACTCATGCCTCACCAGCGTTAAACCCCAGGATTAGGTCTCGTTTTCACAGATTCATAGCATGGTGTGGGTTGGAAGGGACCTTAAAGATTATCCAGTTCCAACCCCCCTGCCTTGGGCAGGGACACCTCCCACCAGACCAGGCTGCTCCAAGCCCCATCCAACCTGGCCTTGAACCCCTCCAGGGATGGGGCAGCCACAGCTTCTCTGGGCAACCTGGGCCAGGGTCTCACCACCCTCAGAGTGAAAAGTTTCTTCCTGACATCTATTCTAGTCTACCCTCTTCTGGTTTGAAGCCATTACTCCTCATCCTATTAATACACGCTCTTGTAAAAAGACCCTCTCCAGCTTTAGGCCCCCTTTAGGGACTGGAAAGGGCTCTAAGGTCTCCCTGGAGCTTTCTCTTCTCCAGCCTGAACCCCCTCAACTCTCAGCCTGCCCTCATAGCAGAGGGGCTCCAGCCCTCCGAGCATCTTTGGGGCCTCCTCTGGCCCCGCTCCAACAGGTCCATGTCCTTCTGATGTTACAGAATCACAGAATCTTCTTGGTTGAAAGGGACCTTTGAGATGATGGTGGCCCCAGAGCCGGAGGCAGCACTGCAGGAGGGAGTCTCTCCAGAGCGGAGCACAGAGGCAGAATCCTCTCCCTGGCCTTGCTGCTGCACATACTCGACGTTCTCCCTTTTCCCAGCCCCACACCGGTGCGGACAGGGCTTGACGCTGAGGGACCCACCGCCATCCCCTCAGCCCCTGCCAGGCGGGAAAGGTGAGGGCAATGCCTTCACCGGCGCGGAGGGCGCATGCGCGGCTGGCGGGCCGGGCCGGGGCGCCGGCGGGGGGGGGGGCCGATACACACAGACACGGCGGCGGGCGGCCGCTGGCGGCGGGATGCGATGACATCACCGCGGCGGGACGCGCGCGGGCGGGACGGTGCGGCGCGGCGGAGAGCGTGAGTGGCCGCTCCGCGCGCCCCGGCGCGGGGGAGGGGCGCGGCGGCGGCGGCGGGGCAGGGCGGCGCGGGGCGGCGGCGGGGCAAGATGGCGGCGGGCCAGCCCTCACCCCCTCCGCCCCGCGGAGCCACCAGGCACTGCCCCTGCGGGCGGCTCCGGGCCCGCGGCCTTGCCGGGTGGCTCGGCCCGGCGCTGCGCGGACACGGGGGAGGGAGTGAGGCTGGTTGTTACAAGCAGCTGGGAAGCCTGTGGCGGCAAGCGGGGCGGTGAGCTAGGCCTCGCCGTGTGGGGGAGATTGGCCCGCCTCCGCAGCCCCCGGGTGTGCCCTGCGGCAGCCTGAGGAAGGGGCCTCTGCTTCCCATTAAGGGTCTCCCCTGTCACTCCTGCCCGAGCGCGCCGTCGTGAGCCGGGTCTGTGAGGAAACCCGAGGGGAAATGGGTCTGTGAGGAAACCCCTGTGGAAACCTGAGGGGAAGTGGGTCTGTGAGGAAACCTGCGGAAACCTGCTCAGGCTGAGGGAGATTCCTGTGCTTCAGCCTTGTATGTATAACAGATTCTGTGATTCTGTGCGGAAGGGACAGGCACACACACTGAGGAAACTCGCTGTAAACTCTTTAAAAACGCTATAAGGTGTATAAGCATTTGCATTTTAAAATCTATTAACAAAGTTCATACTTTAATCTGGTGGTCTTCCTTTGCTGTCAGAGAGAAAATAGTGGTTACAAAAGCTGACAGGATGGTAGGTCTTGCCCCCTGCTCAGGGGGAGGGTTTGCCCTCTCTACATGTTTTTCTAAATACAGATTGTTGTTTCTAAATTACTTCCAAATGCCCTGCAGTACTGGGAAAATACTTGCCCCCTCAGGTTTTTTCCTCAAATATATGTCAATTTAATGAGCTTTTATTACACCTTGATTCTAATTAAGGTAAACTGGTGGGCAAAAGCACAGTTTTCTAAGTTACCTAAGTGTTTGAGGACTCCTCGTGCTGGGCCTTATCCTGATGTCTGAAGTGATGCTGAAACCCAATCTTACTTTGTTTTCAAGAACTCAGCTTCCTTCAACCAGCTGCAGAATGTTTCAGTTTTCATAAGCTCAGTAGGTTGTCCTAAAGCATACAAACACAAAGGAGTGCAAATCTTAACTGCCTGTTTGTTGACATAGGTTCTGGCTATTGACTTTTAGAAAAGCAGCCATTGGTGAGGAATACAAGATATAATACGAGAACAAGTGAACAGCTCACTTAAAGAAGTATCGTTAATGATAAAGACCAACAAAATCCAACTTTGGATCTGATTAAAGGTTAATCTTGTTCTGTTACCTAATTTCTGATAATTTAGAAGTGTCTTTAACGTCTGGTTATTGTCTGGTTCTTCAGAAGAACTGTTGCAGGAGAGTGTTTGCGCTCTAATCAGTAGCTGGCTAGAATTTATTTCAACTTTGAAGCCGAGGGTTTAATTTTATTTCAGAATTATTGTCAGTGTTCTGATAAACCTATAAATATTTAGTCCTATGCACTTCTGCATTTGTGGCAACGGTTTTGTAGTTCAAAACTGGGCTAAAGTATTCACTTTTGCAGATTTGACTTCTACAGGAACCGTGACGTCTTTTTTTTAAAATGAGAACAGAAGTTTTCCATTTTATTTTCTTCACTGCTAATTATCCGATACCGATTTCTTAGTATGTCTGATTGATTTTTCTTTTTGAACTAATAACCAACTTGCCCAGTCCTCTCTCACAGGAAACGTTATTGTGCATGTTATTCACTATTCTAGAGCAGTCCATGCAAAGACTTGTTTTAAAGTTTTAATATTCTCTGTACTGTTAACTATCTTACTGCAAATACATGTAAGTTTTTCTGAAGGGTCATTCTTTTTTTGTTTTCTTCTTGGGCCTTTGGCTACTTTAAATAAGGAGCAGTGCAAACACTTGACAAATAAAACTGTCTTCTGAAAACCTTACTGTGTTTGTCTGATGTCCATGACCTAAATGCTGCAAAGAAACTAAAATTAATTTTAGAAGTGGTTTAAGTGAAAATGATTAATTGCGTTTATTTTCACACAGGTATGAAAACTCAATGGGGTCGTCCAAAAATGTAATAAGTGAGCCTGTTGATGTGGAGGAAGGCTATAACATGATGGTAAGACATTCAGCTACTATAACAGTGTGGTAGGGTTTTTCCTACTGCAAGAAAAATTCATTTTTCATGTTGGGATTCACTGATAAATAGATTAGATTGTACCTTCTCTGAAAGTATTGATTCTAGAAAATGAATCACGTTAATTTATTAACACCATGATGAGAAACTTTCAAAAGGGAATTTTACTGTAGAAGAAATTTGAGTATTTCTAGGGGTTTTGCGTCTTTTCCAGTTGTGTCAGTATATAGATTTTTTGCACTTTAGGACATTTGTTTCAGCTGATTCCCATTTTAAACTTATTTTCATCCAGCCTGTGCTCTAGTGTAGGGCCCTAATGTTTGGTTAATCTAATAAAGTTGTTTTCTTTGAAGTAGCTGAGATTAGAGCTGAACTAATTTTCTTTGAGAATGCAATGGATGAAACTGGTGGGTTTTTTTACAACAATATATTTATACATACGAAGACCATTAAACCAGGAATCCTCATAAAAGGTCCTTTAATGTTCATAGCCAGGCAAAGAAGCAGTACAGACTAAATAAGAAAAATCTGCTATTTAAGGCTAAACAAATTTGTAGTCACTCCTTTTGCCTAACATGCAACTTGCCTGAATGATTGTATCTAGAGCTTTTTGAAGAAGGTAACTTCTTGGGGTAATTGAGTAGCAAATAGGAGGGATCAGTTTGAAGAAGTGGTCAAAAACCCCATGCATCAGTATCACTTCACTCATATGAAGGAGGGTATTAAAGCTTGTTCTTGTCTAGTCAAATGAAAAGACTGTGTTGATAACCAATATGGCCTCTGGCATGATAGTTTGCGCTTCTTTGTGGCTGTACGCTTCACTATTGCTAACTGTCCCATTAAGACCTTCTTTAAGGGTTTGTTGTTTTAACTGACATCTAACTTATGGAGATGAGAATTTTAAGTCAGACTCCAGTTTCATGATACAAAGTACTTGGAAATGTGATGTTGAGATACTTCTGCTTTCCTTATAAGCTTTTCTGGCTTGTAAAAAAAATAGATAAAATAATTTAAAAAGTCAGTTTGATGTGGACTAATGCAAAGTTTTACATTTACATGGGAGTAATGAGCTTGAGAAATAAGGATGGAGAACAACTGTCTTGGCAGCAGTTGTGCAGAAAGAAACCTTGGGTTATAGAGGGTCACAGGTGCAAAAGAGAAATTCTGCTTATATATATATAATTATATTCTATATTTGAGTTGGGTCTGCTCTAACCAGAGGATGGAGACTTGGGGATTGGACTAGACCTGCAGAGATCCCTTCTAGGCTTTGCTATTCTGTGACTGTGTAAGTCATGCTAATTTATGTGTGATATGTCATGACATATGTGTTATGATTATATTATAAGTGATGGAAAGGTAATATCATATTGCAGAAAAACCCCCATGCATCATTTTGAGATGATTAAATGGGAGCATCATCTGTAGATGTGAATAACCTGTCCACAGTGTTTAGCATTGAGAAAGTCTTCATTGAAGTATTTGTATCTGCTTTTGGACATTGTGTGTCGAAGACAGATGTGTGTCAGTTGGAGACAATCTGGAAGAGAAAACTCTAAGTGCTTGGATTCAGAAAACTTGAAATCTGAGATCTGGAAGACATGAGAAAAAAGATTAAAGGAATAGGGATAGTAAGCATGGAAGACAGGAAGACCAATGAAGGATGAAGTGGAACATAATAGCATAAAAATAATAGGAAAGAAAAAAATTAAAATGGTTTCCAAGTCCTCTGTGTAAGGCAAGAATGAGTATGCTTGTGCTGTAGGAAGGCTGGAGTTAAATGTTACGTAGATTGCGCCAAGTGAACACTGTCTGCTGGTGAAGGATTTGAAAGAAAAGATGCAGTAAATGAGGAGAGATGTATTTGTTTTCCTATTTCATTTTTGGCGGTTGGGAATGCCATAGATTAGCTTTACTTCCAGCTATGGTGAGCGTTTGGGTCTTTTTTTAAGATTTGAAAAGAAATTAATGCAAAATGCAGCCTGAACATTCTTCTTTTGATTTAAGACAGACACATTTCATAGGCAATTAAGTTAAAATTATTTGACTGTCTTCTAATGTAAGCTACCACAGGTATTTGCTTTGGGAGTTTATACAGTAATTTAAAGTATTTTTAAAACTGTTATGTGACATTCGTGGATCTTTAACTCTTAGATTGATGATGATGTACTGTTAAGCAACAAAGGATTAAAACCCCAAACCAAACTTGATTCAGCAGAAATAGTCACTCTTACTAAAAATTCCCAGTGAGAGTAGGCAATTAATTATATAGAGCAAGGATAGACTAGAACCAGTTTAGTACAGATCCTGTCTTTTTACGTGCTTTGCTTTGCTTGCTTTGGGCCAAAATATACAATTTGCTTTATTTATTGCATTAGGTTTTCCAAAAGTTCACTTATTTAGCAGTGCCATTTTTCCCTTTGTTTTCGTTGTGTTACCTGATGATATCTCTAGGTAGGTCTGTGCAGCGCTAGATGGCACACTGTGGCTTTGAAACAAGCAATTGAGGACATCTGGATGAGAGAAACCTCAGTTAAATACTATTATATAAGCATTGAAGTAAAAGCAGTTTCTCGTTTGTGTTACTCTTCCTACCACCTTAATAAATTACAGCCACTAATCTGCAGTGTAATTTTTACTGTATTTTCTTTCTAAAGACATACTAGTACTATAAAACAAAGTGGTTGCAGACTTGAGTCTTATGATGGTAAGAACGAAAAGAGGAAGAATGTGTCTTCTGATTAGTGCTATAGAAAATCAGTCTGTTCGTGCCTAAAATAATGTTTAGATTTGTGTAACTTCTTTGTGGTTAAGTTTGTCAGCATTTAAAGATAACTTGGTCAGCAGTTTTGTGCTATCACGGTACATAAATCTAGCATTACAGTATATAGTTTGGCTTTGTAAGTGAAGTTCATCCTCAGTGCTGCTCATTCGGTCTTTGAACAGTAATAGTAATAACAGCTAACTTGAGTTGCCAGGAAGTACTTTCTGATTTCTTGTCCTTTCAATGGAAGAGAGATGGATTTTCTATACGTTTCAGATGTGCCATTCTCCAGGCTCTCTTCAGTCAACTAACACATGTATTTTGGTTTCATGCAGCTTTTATGTTGAGTAATTAGTTCTAATTAACATAAGGTAATTTAAATGTTTGTGAAGTCTACTGTGGTGCTCTAGCAGCATTGACAATCAATTAAATGGAGGTTAAAAATGTGTGGTGGAGACATCCCATACTGAGGGCTGAGTAGTAACTTTCATGTCATATTGATGAATCAGTCTGCTTATCATGCAGAAGGGCGGTTGTGAAAATGAATATATACACCTGTTTCAGATATTTGAGGAAAATTCAGTACCCAGGCACCCCTCTTTGGACAATTTAAACACATACTGGATGAAATTAACAAATAAAAAAAAATTGTTTTTTTTTATTTGTTAATTCCATCCCTTTATTTCTTGCTTTCAGGCTTCTTTCCAACGCTCTAATAGCCATGACAAAGTGAGGAAAATAGTTGCAGAAGAGGGACGTACAGCAAGGAACCTAATTGCATGGAGTGTTCCACTGGAGAACAAAGAGGATGATGGTATGTATTCAACAGTCTGCCACCAGCTTTTTCCACTTCTGTCCCTTTGTCCACTGGAGGTGCTCGCTTGGAAACATGTTTCTTACACAGAATTTCTCTTTAAAAAAATAAATTGTTATTTTTACCATATGTAGTATAATTTTAAAGCTTTTTTTCCAAAATGCACCCTGCAGTTGACAGATCACTTCATAAAACCTTCACAGTGACAGATTAAAAACTGTTTTCATTTTGTTTGTAAGCGGTTTAACACTGTTCTGTCTTGCTAATATTATCAAGATACTGATGTAATATAATAATGTTGTCTTACATTCATGTCTTGTAACTGGGGAATTCAGAATTGTAGAGATGGCTTAGAACAGTCCAACGAATTGCTTTCTGTGCTCTGAAACAAATGTTTGGAAGTTTCTTTTGGTATCACTTCAGTCTTTGGTAAACATCTGTGAAAAGTCTTTAAGGAAGGGGGTATATGGGGACCGTTTTGTTACTGTTGTAATATTCTCTTGTGGTATGATGACTTAAGGAGCCAGGAATTAACTTTTAAGTTTTATACTGCTCAAGCTGTTCCAGATGTCAGAATGCTGGTTTTGAGGATTTTATCTCAAGTATTTTTGTAGCTCACATGTCCCTGTGCAGGTGCTGCTGCTTTTTGAGACTTAGACAGGAGTGTCTAAAAGTTCTAATTTATATTGAATGTGGTGTTCTTGGTATGAAATAATTCTCTTGGCCAGTTTGGGTCAAGTGCTCTGGTCTCACTCCTTCTCATCCCTGCACCTGGTGAGCTCAAAAACACTGAGGCCCTGAAACCCACATCCCATAGCTGGCTATAAAGTAAATATTTTCACAAATTCAGACACTGGAGTCTTCTAAAAGCGCATTTTTTCCAGGGATTAGAAAAGAAATGAGTCCTGTGGTCACTCAAACCAGGACACTAAGTTACAAGATCATTAACCCTATATTTGAAACAAATTAATGCAAAGTTTAAACTGTCTTTGTCTTGCTTAAACTGTCATTCTTCTTCATGAAGAATGAATGTAAAAGTGAATTTTTAGCCTTCATTAAATAGTTATTATGTATGGTAATCAAAATCCAAGTAGTTATATTAATTTCCTCCTTTTGGTTGTATTAGCACCACTATAATTTTTAAACTTTTTGTCACTGGTGCTTTCTTCTTTTTAAAAGTTGTTCATTAAATCATAGCCAGACCTTTTTGCACAATACAAAGAATCTGATGATAATTGCCTGTGGAAAGGAACTTGTGGTTAATGAAATTCTGGCAGAGCCAGATCCTTTATCTCTTGACCCTTGTCTTGGCATAGAGGGTATATATGTTGGTGTCAGTGAGCTCTGATTCATTTTATGCTGATCTTTCAATATATATTTTGTCCCTGAGGAATGATACAGCAATATTATGAATTAGGACGGTTCTAACTTGTTCAGGGGTTGTGTTAATCAGGCCAAAGGTTCAGGTTGCCTGAGCCAATCCTGCAACTCTTCTGTACAAAGCAGGATTTTGTCTTTGAGCAGTTTCTTCTGCTCGCAATGTTCAGAGTTATTGCTTTGGCAGCAACAGTGTGTGATTTAACATTTTATATTATATACTGTTACTCATTTTGAGAGATAACAGTGAAGGTATGGGCATTTGCAATTACTAGTGGTGGTGTTATAGAGGGTTGATAAATTAAAGTGCTGGGTTCATTTTTTTAGTTTGTATCCTTTCTTTTTCTGTTTCCTTTAAGAATTGTATGCTTGTGTCCTCCTTACCATTTAACTTTTCCTCTGAAAAACTTATGTATTTTATATAGAGGACGTGGGTAAAAGAGCCATAATGAAAAGAATTGCAATCAAAACCTTCAAGTTCCTTAATGGAAATCAATAGTTCCTGGCATTAAGGAGTATTTCCTGAAAAAGGAGAGAGATTTCTGAAATGGCAGTTGGCGCTTCTGTTTTGGAGCAGCGTGCACCCTTGTTATGTCAGATCTGAAATTCTACTTATGAATACAGATAAATGACACGAGAAAATGCAGGACATAGTGGCAATGGTCAAGAAGAGATTGTGACTGTTAATGAATTTCAAGTATTGAAATTAAAATACTCCTTCACAGAATTCATTAATACTCAGCAGATTTTGTTGGATAGGCTAATTTACAGTACAGTTGAGTTTGTGTCGTAGGAGGAGAGTCTTTAACTGTGAAAAATTCACTAGTCTGATATTCTGTCTCCAAACCTGTGGCCACTGCCTGTTGCAGTCACTTTGATCTTGCTCACCTTGGAAACCTGTGATCGTTCTAATAGAGGTTTTCAGATTTTTTTTCTTGGTAATTATTTTATATGCCTAGCATGAAATTTGAGGTACTGCATGCAGATAAGCACTACACACAAATTTTATTACAAAATTTCAGCTATGATATTAGCAACATTTAAGACATCCCAGAGGCTTGACATATAAATGTTAAATAGAAGTTAAAGTACCTTTGGAACTTTAAGAGATGTGTCAAAAAAATGGAAAGTCTTGTATTTGTAACTGTTCCCTTCTTATTTCCTATTTGTTTAAAATCATTTGGGCTCTCGCCATATAGAATTCATTTGTAGATGAAGCATTTCAGGGTAAGGAAACATATTTTACTGGTTGAAAGGTACCTGGCACACCTAGGGGAGCCTGCAGTATAATCTGCTCCTTTAGCAAGAGCCTGATGGGGTAAATCTTTTTTTGCAGGATGTGATGAAAGTCAGGAAACTTGGCTCTCCTTGGCCAAGTAAGGAAGTTGTAAGAGTCATGACTGAAAACATTGTGTGTGAGCCCTAGAAACATTGGATCTGATTGTAACTGGCAGAATATAACATGAAGGGAAGGGTATTTTTTTCAGGCTCCTAAGTTTCAAACCTTGAATTTCACTGCAATGAATGGGAATCCATGATATGTGAATACAGGGCCTTTATATCCTGGATGAGACAGTGTCAGTGATTTGTAAAAGTAATTTTGTGCAAAATATATTGCTCTAATTCAATCTGGAGGTGGAAAATCGGAGAATTTTGGTTATATGCATTCTTGAAGGCGGGTGCTTGGCATTGTACAGTTAGGAAAATCATATCTACTACTGCTCTACAAACTTTTAAGAAGATATGGGTTGTAATAATGTTAGAAACTTCAATACGCTTCCTCAGTTAAGGGATCAAAAATAATCAGTCTGATCTAGTTGCTTCCCCCAGGCAGATGCCTCTGCCTTACTTTAAATGAGATTCAGGCAACCAGGTCTTATCCGAGCCATGTTGTTGCAAAAATGTTTCTTAAGATGGACAGCTGCCCCAGCTGTGGCTAGTAAGAGATTCTGGAGTACAGACTGGTTATACGTAGCGATGGCACTATGACGTAGCCTGACTGTCTTAACAGGTTTTATAGATAACATGGAAGAAGAGATGTGGCAGACTAGATTTATCACGCTGCGTATAAGAACTGGAGGAAAACAACAGAATGCTTACCCTGTTGTATCCCCGGAGTCATTCAAGGAGGTGAAAAGAAATACAAGCAAAAATTGTTACCGTTCCTGCTGAAGGTCTGATAATGAACAGCGTCAAAGGCACTGAAACAACATATGCAGTTGATCTCTGCCATAGCGAGAACAGGAATGAGGGCTGCCGTTAATTAGTAAATTTAAAGGTGATTCCCACATTTCTCATAGTAAAACTATCCAAAAGAGAGACATGAGAGGGGTGATTTTTGAGACTCTTAGTATAAAAGATAGTTTTTGAAAATAGTTTATCAGTGCCGCTTTTTTGGACATATTAGCACCTCAGCTTTTTGTGACAGGAAGTCTTCACAAATCATAAACTCTGTGTGCTTCATATTTAATTCCCAGACAGAGAGGAAATGGACTTCAAGTGTAAAATACGACTGTAGGTCCCTGAATGCTGCAAAACTTTTCTACTTTATATATTTCACATTGGCAACTTAATAGCTAATGAGATGATCATCTTTGGTCACTATTGTTCTTTCTTTAAAATTCAGTGAATTCCAAGCAGGCAATGCCCTTCATATGTCATTGAGTGCCTGTGCATCTCATAGCAATGCTCGTGTTGTATAGTTACAGACCAGTAGCCACTGAACACATAACCATTGAGGAGTGCTTTTGTGTTGTCACTACTTGTGAATACAAAAGGACAAAAGCAGAAGGGAAGATGTCTTTTAATAACCAGAGGCACTAATTAGAAGAAAGAGCATAATAAAGCTTGGAAAAGTGGCTGCTGTTGAAATAAAAAACTTTTTGGCCCATACACCTTCAGAAAAAATTAGTCCTTGCCACACACTATTTGGCTTTAAGTTTGCAAAACATGGTATTTATATGAGTTTTCCTTTCTCTAAATGTCTGCCTTGTATAGAAAGTGCCTGAAAACTTGCTTTTGTCTTTGCAGGGGACTTGTTCAGGCATTTCTCAGTTCTCAGATGGTGGATTAGTAGTCTGGTTTTGTAGAACCTTAAAGAGACTGCAACTTTTTTGTGTGTGTGTGTTCATCTGCCCTTTTTTAATTTTAACGTACCTATATTTGTAAGTCTTTTCACTGTGCAACTTCTATATGCCAGTACATTCAAAATGTTGTCTTTGCAGAATGTCTTTGCAGGAACTGACTTGCAGTTTAAGTTTTTAGTGAATAGGAAGTTTTTATACATACGGTAGCTGAATCAAATTTTTTCCTGAATGCTGCTAAATTGACTTCAATATATTAATTTGTACCTGTTGTTTTGGCTAATGTAGCATTTTAAAAATGAATTATCAAGCAAATAATTTTTAATTTGTTTTAAAATTAAAGGCCTTGTTCCCTGGAATAGCCAGTGATGCAAACCAGCTGTACAACTGCTTGATTAAGACAGTTTTACAGCTGCTTTACATAACCAGAGCAATGTATAACAGCTGCACTGTGTTAGGGCATTTGGCCTAAGAACTGTTAAAAACTCAACTGGACAATTCTGAAATTCAAGAATGATCTCCATGCTCTAGGAAGGAACTATATTCAACTAATGCATTTATTTGCTTGGCTTCATCCAGCTAAATAATCTTGAAACTTTTACTTAGATGTAATCTGTGCTGGAGAGTATTCTTGCCTTAGTATTTTGTCTTAACTTGCTTACATTTGTGGTAATTGGATCCTATGAGTTTCATGTTGTGCAAGTTGGATACTCAGTTGGAGGAATAAAACTTTTTAAAAAAACCTGTATTTTTTAATTACCCCATAGCAAATCTCAAAGATTAAATGTAAACATATCAGGTAGGTCTAGGCTAACACAAATTTATCTGTGCAAAGGTAACGCTTAATCAGTTACGAAATTGCTGTTGCCACAGCGCTGAGACCTGAAATCATCCTTTCTGACTGTGGGAATTTAAACTGATTTTTGAAACATAGTTGCTAAAGTCACTTCATACAAGCAGTTAAGGGAGACAGGTACCGTTTGAGAAGGCATTTCAGATCTTCAGGGGACTGACTCATGCTCTGTGAATGTTCTTCTCTCTTCCTTTGGCTATGTAAATGGACGTGAATTAAATCAGGTCTTAAGTTCTATTTTTCCCCATCTTTCTTGGCAGAAAATACCTAAATCTGCTGGTAGGTTGTTTGAAGAGTTTGAGAAAAACTAAATTACTACATTTGTTTTTCCTAAGAAAGATACTCTTTGTTTTAATTCTGTAATAACTGATGGAACAGTCATTCAAGAGCAGACTTTTTTTTAATCTATACAGAAAACTAGTGTCATATTTCACATGTGGATTGTAATGATGTGATTTTTCATGATTTTTTCATGATTGAGCACTTAAAGGTGGGTTATCTTTGTTTAATGAAGTCTGTAATTCTTGCCTTTCTTTGTAATTTTTTTTCATATTCTGTGTGTCTTCTGGCATTATCCACATTCTGAACTGTGGAATATCTATTTGGAATATACAGTTTTACAGACCTCTTAACTCATAAATTGTGCCCATATCAGTACATTGCAAGATGAGATACGTGCATTTAGAATGCTCTAATTAAAATCGTTATTGTTGATTAAAACAGTTGCTTCCCCCACAGGAAAATCCAAATGGCAAGCTGGTGGAAAAACAAAGAGGGTGACTCAAGGAACACACAAGACTGCAAAACAGGTATCTGCTCTTTTTTTTTTTTTTTATTATGACATCAAATTTACAACATAAAATGTTTTGTGATATCTCTGATACATATATAAAACTGTGCATCCATTGTATTTTTAAAGCATACAAGTTTCAAACTCAAGTATTGAGAAGTTTAAAAATGCCAGGATTTAGGTTATCTTCCTCAGTCTTTACTTTTGGCACTTCCTAACCTCTGGATGCCTGACTTTTTGGCATTAAAGGTAATTTAAGGAAAGTTCAGCTCAGTAAAGTGATACAGGATATTTTTCCTATAAGTGTGCTGCTTCTACAAAGGCTACCTTTCTGCCCAGTTTCTAATTTAAGGAAATGCTTTATTTCTTGACCTCATGCATTAATGGCTCCAGTCAATACATTCTATTTTGGAAAAAAATAGTCCGGGTGAGTAAAATTTCTGAGAGTTGCGACTGGAAAGCAAGTTCGACTGAGAACCGTCAAGAAGAAAATGCTCTTATTTTTATTCATGTTTTTTCTATGTGACTGACAATCTTTATTAGATTAGTAAAGTAATACCTCAGTCTTTCCTCATGTTTAGTATTTTTAACAGTTGTTCTTCTTTGATTAATGGATTTAGCCATTAGTACGTCTTTAGCCATTTAGTATTTTCAGACAGTCTGACAGATTTTGATAGTATGTCATATGGAAGATGTTATTTTTGGGGAAAAAGAAAAAAAAAAAAAAAAGAAAAATACGTTCTGCTTCCATAGATATGTATTTGCACCTTTAGAACATAGGCATGTTATTTTCCCAATTTAGTTTAGCAACTATTAACCTTGTGTTCTCCCTTCACATACTAGTATATTACAAACACGGTGTATCCTGGTTTTCTTGTTCTGTGAATTTTATTGATGTAGTTGGGGCTCCCTGTAAGGGTTTACTTTTGAAACCTTTTGGATATAAGAATAGTGTGCTACATAGTTTGGGTTCTGTCCATTCTAGTCAGTTATCTAAATACTGAGTTTTCAAGAGAATACTTGATTGTTAGTCAGTGGCTCTGTGTGGGATTGTTATACTATAACTATATTGTAGGAACAGTGCATTCCTAGGGGGTACAATTAAGGTTTGAAACGGACTGCCGAGTATCTGTGCATTTGGCACTTCGATTTGGCATTCAGCACCTTTATTTCTACTGCATTTCAGACATTAGATACTGCTGTAAATTGGTGGCTTTTTTTTGTTACTTTTGTTGAGCCTTCAGTTTTAATTTTCCTTTATATATAAATGAGCCACTAGTCTCAATAACACAAACTTACCAGAACACTTTCATGTGATCTTATCAACCTCATCTTCCTCTTGGTAGGGTGCTGGCAAATCTACATTCGATAAATTTTGGCATCCTGAGAATAAATATGCACTTCACAGTTTCCAGAACTCCAAGGCAAGTTACTGAAACTATTTTGGAAAAGAATAGAAAAGAAAAAAAAAAGAGTTTTAATGTCACTTTCATCCTCCACACTGAGTTACTTGAGATATAAGAAGGAATATTCCCATGTTTCTTAACTTCAAAGGTGCAAAAGCTTTGCATTTTCTGCAGCTGAAGATTTTAACTGTCACTACAAGTGAGATAATGTGAACTAGACCCTCTGAATCTTTGCTGTTCTGGGGTGGGTTTTGTTCTAGTAGGCCTGCTAGATTGTATCTATAGAAGCCATCATCATGCTTTGGATAAACATACATATTATTGGAGGGTGGGAGGAGGCCAAGGCAAGCTATTTTTTGGTGTGTTTGTGAACACTATGATTTTTTAATTCTTTTTTTTTTAATGTGCGATGGTCTGCAAAGTTGTGGAACATAGATTAAATTTTGGATAAGTGTATTATCAAAGGCCAAGGGCTCTGACATCACTTAGAAGATTTGAAAGAAGTACTTATATCCAATTAAGAATTATGTGTAGGAGTTTGCAGGATTGGAGCTTTAGAACTCTGCTCAAAAAAACTTAATTCTGTGTCCTTGTGTCTTGCCAGTGGACAAGAGGCTTTTGCCTCAAATACTAAGCAAAGTGAAAAATCTGGCAAGAGTTAGTTGGAAGCACAAGGACGTAGGTGGAGCTTAAGTGGCTTGAGTATAGCTCCTTCTTGGTGATGATGCGGGTTCATCGCCTGAGCTTTCTGCAGACTACTCTGTTAGAAATATTTTGTCTTGTGCCCCTGTGTTCCCTCAGAGTATCAGAGAGATTGAGAGATGATCATCTCTGGAAATTGAGTTTCACAATTGCATCCTTCTCAACCTGAGCATGACACTGAAAAATATGATCTGGTCAGAAGTACACACTTTAATAAATACTGTTTAATTAAAACTTCATTCCAGGAAGGGTGAATAAGAATAATAAAGCTATAGCTGTACATCAGCACAGAAACTACCGTCTTGGAAACTCTGTACCTAATCCAGCACTTCTTGCTTTTCACAGTGGAAGGTTAGTTTGGTTCATTAGAATATTTACTTAAGACGTTTACAAGTAAAGATTCTACTAAACAATATACAGATTAACTCAGAAATCCTGGTAATTTTGCTTGCGTTAAACATTTGTACAGAATATAGTAGTCTGTATAAAATATTAATAGTATCTTTATATTAAAAGTAGTCTTCGCTGCAACTCTTAAATTTAAGTGAGTACTAGCTTTCGTTTCAGTAAAGTTGATGCCAGTCAGACTTGATGAAGTTTGGAAATAGCTTGCTGAGTTTGATCTTTTTTCATGGAATTTCTGGAGACTGAAGAGCCAAACATGGGACATAATTTGGGTTCTTCTCTGAAAATTGACTTCTGTTACCTTGAGTGACAGATACCAGGCTGTGACAAATTCAGATGTTCAGTGTTAGAACTGACTTGTATTGGGAACTTGGAATATTATTTCTATTAACTAACCACCAACTTAATGCTTACCTGCTCGTGTGATTGTGTCTAAGAAATTTGGTAGTTTAGGGGTTTGCATCCTTTCAAATTTCTACTGGAATATCAGTAATGGTAAATGATGCTTAGGTTTTTCTTAGACTCTGGAAGTCGCTTACAGGGGGAATAGTGGAACGGCTACAACTTATAGTAATCACAGTTCAACATGCTGTTTTCCTAATTAAAATACAGTTGACATATAAAAGAGATGATAAATGGATGACAAATATAGTAGGTGGAAAACATTTACTGCTAAATATCAAAACATATTCCATGACACTGTCTTAAAGTTACATTTGAAAATGTATTTTTCAACTAGAGGGAATTATGCTTGGTTTCTGTTACAGAACAACTGATCCTTTATATCAACAATATTAGCTGAATGAGTAGAAACATAGTCACTTTACCAAGGTCACATTTTGTAAAAACAGGCAGCAAAAGGTAGCACTGTTATTTTAATGTAGCTATTTATGATTCTGTAGTTAAGGTTGTGTCATTATAAACTGTATTTTAAAGGAGCTGTAAATTAGCTAGTATAAGCTTTGCTTCAAAGGTTTATACACAAGGCCTCAGCTAAGGAACATGTTTTCTCCAAGCTGTTCTTGAAGAGGTGACTCTTGTGTCCTAGAATAAAAAATGTGAAATACTCTGACATATGAAACCCTTCTGAAATTCCTGTTAATTGGTTGTTTATGACAGGCATCTTTTCCAAACATGTCTCTCGTGCATGCATTAGCTGGGGTTCATCTGGAGTACACTTAGAGCATTTTGAGATGTGCGTAAGGGTAGCAGAGATGATAGTGTGATTGTAGTAAATTAGTAGTAAATTCCCATTCCTCCCCTTCTTACAGAAAGATTAGAATCTGAATACAAACGCAGGTGAGAGCCTAACCATTTTGACAGCATTGGAGCAGGATTTTTCTGTTTGTTTTCTGTTTCTGTTGTGGGAGAGAATTTCCAGTTAAGGACAGTGCCATGGGGCCAAGTGCTGATTTGGTGTTTTCAGCCAAATAGGCATGCTTCAGAATCCTTTGGAATATCCTGTGCAGATAAGTATGGATCCTCATCTGAGTGAGTAAGCTGAATGCACAAGGTCACCAGATACATAACACTGAGGTGACATAGCAGTACATCCAAGTGTGATTCCTGTCTGTGCCAGCGACTGTGAAGACAGTTGGATGTTCTCCCTCTGCTCCTGTCACATTGAGCATGTTGGCAGCCCTCTGCATCTGTGCAGCAAAGCAGTACTGCATCAGTTAGTCTGCATATTAACACTCAACATCAAAACAGATTGGTTGTACTTAAAGCTGTTAAATTACAACTTAAAACAGCACAAGGACACTTTCAGACTTGGTGTAAGTAGGAACAACTTGATTCATTGGCACAGCCCTTACATTGGGTTGAATTGAGCTTGCAATGCCAACAGTATGGTGAGTGGAAATCTTAGTACAAGTAGTCTTCTACAGTGTGAAAGCTTCCTTCTGTAGCTAATCCAGTGCTTGCTGGCATCTCCTCTGCAGTGGAACCATAATGTATCCATCAAAGGGCTGCCCACATCAGCATTTTACTGACATTAATGCTCATATAGTAGAATGAGGCTTTAAAGATGATAAAGTTGTATGTAATGTCTTGGTAATAGAGTTTAACTGTGATGGAATATTGACTGTGTGATTATTAGTAAAATGTTATTTTCATCTCTGGATGCACATAATTGTCAGAATAAGTAGTACAGGATATGTAATTAGAAAATGTAACTTTCCAGTGTGCTAAGAGGCAGAATATCTTGTACTGTTGTGCAATGTGAATGTTGGGTTATAAATGTCAAGGAAACAGAATCTAGTTCTGCATAGGTGCTGCCTATGTGTAAGATAAGAAAGTGAGTTTTAAAAAAGTCAAGTGAGCGGGATGATGTCGCCTTCAGTGAAAAAATTCTTGTTTAGAAATGTTTGAATATGTTGAAAAAACGTATGTTGCACAGAACCCCAACCCCTTACCGTGCTTCTGTTTGTTGTTTTCCTTTTCCTTTGTATCTTGTTTTTTTCAGAACACTACCATAGACTGTAAATTAACAGCAGCAGCAGCTGCAGATAAAAACTTCGACAAAAGCCCAACAAAAACAAGACAGCCTCGAAAAGTTGATCTGCGAGCTCGATACTGGGCATTTCTTTTTGACAATCTCAGACGGGCAGTTGATGAAATCTATGTTACATGTGAATCGGATCAGAGTGTAGTAGAATGCAAGGTAAGTCTTCAGCTCTTCTCTGCCTGTTGTCACGTGGCTCTTACTGTGCTTTTCTAATACTTTACAAAAAAGCCAAATGAGGAATTAGAGTTTCAGAAACATGTTACTTTTTGATTTGCATTTAGTGAAGCCTTTTAAATAGGAAAATTGATGGCATATTTATTTAGATTCTTTCATCTTAGGCAGTGACTAATTTTTGAAGTGTTTAAAACTTGTAGTGATGTACATAATGTTATTAGATCTCAGTTTTTTGATGAAATCAGATTTTGCATATTGAGCTCTTATTTTTTAATTTTCTGACTGAACACCGATTTATTTATTTATTTATTTATTTTTTTCTCCTGTAATGTTCTTTGCTGTAGGTGGCACTGTTGTGGTTCAGCTTTTTTCACATTCGTTTGTTTCCTGTTAAGTAGCTGAATTATACATTGCTCCCTCTTTGCAGTGATAGTTATCACTCTTCTAATTCTCTCTGGTGTTAAGCAAGTGCTTCGTGGGCAAGCGTAAATAATGTCTGGTTGGGATGTCACTGTAAAAAGTGCGCTTCCTAATTTCAAATAACCTGTGTTTGTAATAGCTTGTGCACCTGTTTTATGATGGTTTTCTAGTAGATCTGTAGAAAGACCATTGTCATTTAGTAAAAATCACTCATTCTTTAGAAATGGAATTTAGTGCAAGCATTAAGAGAAGCCAGAAGAATACATTATAAAAGAAATATTAAAAGATATGGCTTCTGTTTTCATATTAAACATGGCTGAAAACTCAACACATTCTGGAAATGATTATCTAATCACTGTAAGAAATTACATATATCAATTTAAGTAAACTTTTTTCTTATCATATGCATCTAGTTTTCTGCTGTAATCAGACACGGCCAAATTGACTTTGAGATTAGCGTACAAATACTTTTCATTGAAAGCAGGTTTGAAAACCGAACAGTAGCTAGAGGCTTCCAAATCGCTGGTTGGTCTAACACAATTTAACGTTTTCTTACTGAACTGTCTTCCTGCTCAGGAAACTTCTCTGGAGAATTTTTGGGTTTAAGAAAATCAGTCAGCCTTGCACTGTAATTAGATTACCATTTTAAACTTTTGCGACTGAAAGAACAGAAGCGTATTTGTATCATTATCACATATTTTGGGGGTTAGATATCATTCAGCATTTTAATCATGCTACTTGATCTGTTCTCAGATGGAGATATTACATAGCCTAAGTGAAAAGGCTTCATTTTAGTAGCCGCTTGACAGTGATGTATGTATCTGTGTGTATCAGATTACTTGTTTGCAAAACAGGGTGGAAAAAACCAGAAAGGAGTAAACAGGGGAGTGCAGTGTCATGTGTTGTAAAACTTACATAACATTCATGTTGCTTTTACCTTTTAAAAGATCTTTTCTTCTCAGCACAAAAAAGTACCTTACCTGAGTAGCTGGAATACGCGTTTGTGCTATGGTCTTTGTGAGATTTTCTTTTAAAGGCTACTGGTAAATGATGACTATTACTCTTCATAAATTACTAAAATTTTTGTTAATTAAGCCATGAAGTATAGAGCCATTGAGTCTTGCAAATTACTTTTACTACTAATGTTTCACTTTTATCAATTCTATTGCTTGTCATTTATTTTGGGGTGGTTATTGTTGACAGATGCAGTTCAGTTTCTACCAGAGGTAAGTTGTCAGTGTGCTCTAGCTCATCGCTTACAGCAGAGTGCCTTAGCTGCTGTCTTTTGGAGTGCTATACATAACTCCTAAGAAATAGACATATAACATTTCTCGTACTACACACATAGGCTTCAACTAGGGAGTGATTAAACTCATCATTAGTATGGAGGTGTGTTTTAATTTTGGATGGACTATTAGTGATAATGAACAACAGATCCTCGTGGAAACTGTGTCTTCCTCAACTCTGATCCTGAAAAGATACTGATTGCTGTCCTCCATCAACTGAAATACCTTGTCTAAGTGCACCTTTCATATTATGGAATATACAGAAAGTGTTTACCGTAGTAGCTCAACCTTTTAGGAGTTCGTAAATTAAAATTATGATCTAGACTCAGAGTTCAGTTGGCAAATGGTATTTGAAAAGCACTCATGTGACATTGTTTCAAGAATTCATGTAGCTTAGCAGAAGGCCTATGTCCTGCATTAAAAATAGCTTAACTCAGTCTTGAGTTTGATCATTACAGCTTGTCCATCTGTGACTCAGTTCAGGTAAATAATCATAATTTGCTTATCTGAAACACTTAGTTGTTTTATTGCCTTGGCTTTGTTAGTCCTATATATGTTGCTACCATGTTACTCCCAAGCACCAAGTTTCATGCTTTGTATTGACTGTCCTGATCCTGCCTGGCCAAATCTTGCAAGATCTTTGGTCGTGCCTTTTCTTGCTAACTGAAAATATGAAATATGAAAGCAGTAAACAGAATCTAGATTCCCTGTTTTGTGCCAGCTTGGGTTTCTGCTGTTGCAGTAAAGATGGCTGTAGCAAGGTTCTGCCTGTTATTCCAGGGACAGCTCTGACCACTTGAATGTGCAGGATTGGGAGGGTGCAAAGTGATTTTATGCCTATGGTTATGAATTCTATGTGGTCTAATGAGGTATTTCCCCAACTCTGCTATCATCATCAGCATACTAATAATGCAGATGTGCCATGGCAAAGTATGTTAAGCTTCATTGGCAGGAAAATAATACGGTTATGTATAATCCTTTTGGTAAACTTTTGGACTTAAAAGGCCAGGTTTAATGTGGTGTGTCTTGTCTGTCCCTGTATATTCATGATTTTCTGTCATCACTGCCATAACTTTTAATATCAGTGGACCAATTTAAATTAATTTAGTCTTTATACATTTCATGAGAGGTAAGTGACAGGCTTGGAAGAAGACATCCTGTTAAGGTTCACGTTGCAGAAAAACCTGCCACTCAATCTTTTATTAGGCACCAGGGAATTCAGAGAGAGAACAAAAGAACACGAGTTCACCAACTGAAGGGAGAGGGATTGTGTGTCAGTTGTTTTTTGTTTGTTTGGTGGTTTTTATTATTTTTTTTTAAATAAAAATTAATTGAAGTGCATGTCGTTATGTCATTTCTAGCACCAGAGAAACCCATGAGGAGACCATGGGAAAACAGGCTCCACTAGATCCATAGTTTGCAGAACCACTTTAGGCTTTTTTTTTGCTTGATGGTTTGTTGTGTTGTATTTTTATTTGTTTGCCTGTTTTCTTTTTTCTTTGGACAGAGGAGTTCAGCTAATTCTTACACTCTCCTTTTTTATGTATGACAGTACTTGTCTTCTGAATATTTTAATTTTAACATTAAAATCCCATTTACAGTAAACTTTTACTAAAGCTCATTCTGAAAATGAGAATAGTTTAGCTTCAGTTTTATGCTATTTTTTGCAAACTTTTTATAATACATAGGAAAGTATCTAGTGGATTAAAGTGTTACAAGAGATCCCAACAAGACACATCAGCTTAGTTGAAAATGGATTAATGTATTTTTGCCATACCTAAAAAACTGAGATGATTTTGAGAAATGAGGATTTCATATTGCCACATTTTTCTATGAACTCATTTGACAGAATATCCTGTTAGGTCTTTTCATGAAGTACCATTTTTATTTTTACTGCTGGACGTATGTTGAAACAGTACTAAATAAGGATCCAAAGTGGTAAACTGTTAAGTTTTCCTTCTTTGTTTTTTTTTTTTTTTTAAGTGGAATTTTGAAAAATCCTTTTTATTAAGATAAATCCATGTTATCAAAAACTTCCTTAATCCATATTTCAACTTTTTATGTGATACCTTCCCAAACTTATGTCTTGGTCAAATGGGTATGTGCTGTTCTATTTAAACATTTTAGTTGAATAAAGATAGTATTAAAAGAAGACCCATGTAAAAATGAAATATGACAACTTCTGGCATTTAAAACCTTCAGATTAATCTGGTATAAAACTGTTTCTTTTTGATTTTGTACCTTTTACTCTCTTGTATTCTTACAAATTGGTATACTTTTATTGATTACGTTGTCACTGAAGATAATGTTTGATGCTCCCAAATCGGAAAGGGCTCTAGTGGCTGGTTGTGGTTGAAACTGCAGACGAAAGGCTTGTGGTAAGGATACAAACAGTGGAAATGAGTGTAAGAGGATCGGTGGTTGTGTACATTTTCTCTCAGCTTTGGGCACTGCTCAAGTTGGTATTTTGCTATTGATTTGGAATTGAGAACTCTCAAATCATGTATATAGATATATAGATACGGCTTTGATGCTTGGTATATAAAGATATAATGAACATGGTTGAATTATTTCTAAACTAAAGGATTCTCAAGTTTAAGCATCGTTTTACTGTACACAAATCAGTTTGTGCAATAGTGATAGAGATTAGATATAGTCTAATAGATTTGGCTATAACCTTCAACATTTCAAAATGCAAATTGTATGGATATTCTATACATAAGTTAGGTTTCTGTGTGTCTAATGTTTATATGAATGTTGTATTACCTAGTATTTCCTAGTTTTCGGTGGTGAGCTGAGGCAGAAAAGAACTAGTGATGCCTTAAATCTCTTTCTGTATGTTAAAAGGAATTGGAGCCCAAAATTATTTGCAGACGGAGGAAGGCAGATTCTACAGCCAGTTTTGGAATTCCAGCCAATGGAATTTTGGTTAATGCAACAGAGAAATGCATCTTCTGCTGCTATTCTTTCATAGTCTTCAGGTGTTTCAGCAACTGAGTTTGTTTATTTATATCTTTATATATATGTGTGTGTATATATGAAAAAAAAGAAACACCATACCACACAGATATATATAAAACTGTTATTGGTAGAGTTTGAGCAACTGGATCCAGCAGCTAAGGCTAGAGTAAGTCTAGAAGAATCTCAAACTACTTTACATTTAATTGTTGGGGTTTTTCCCTCCTAGGATGAATTAAGTGCTTCAGCTGTTTATTGTTGGTTTTGTTGGGTTTTTTCTTTCAAAAAAATGAATTTTATGATGTGAAAATGGAGTTCTATATTCTTTTAAAGTTGCTGTTTAGCATTACTTAATGCTTGTACAAACTTTTCTCTTTCCACCTATTTGGTGGAAACTGATTTATTTCTATAAGGTTTTGGCAAGGGTAGTTTCTCTCCTTGTTTCTAACGCTTACAGATACATTCTTAAATCAGTCAACCTTGAGTATAGTTCAGTGAAAACAGTTTTATTCTGCTTGAGATTCTTATTGCCTCTTATAAAATGGGAAATGAGGTTCTGTTCTGATTGTCATAGGCAGCATAAGATACTTTAAAGAGTAAAGCCCTTCTCTGAAAAGATTTTACATGTTGCATGATGTTATTATGCAAGAGAACCAGCTGAAACAACTTTAGTTAATGCCTTCCAATCAGGGTGGTATCTGTGAGAGTTTGAGTTGATGGAAGGCCTCCCAGAAGGAGAGAGGCACTTGCTTCATTCACGTCTCTTGCTGAGAGTGCCTTGTGAGGGCTGCTTTTGGTTCTGGCTATGCTAATTCTGATGATTTCAATCTCTGCATGCAGACTGAGATCCATGGTCATCCAGGCTGATTGCTGCCTTTTGAGACAGTCAAGGAAATAGAACTGTTTCTAAACGTGTTGGAGCTGAAGGTAGAAAACCCAAGATTTTCCTAACTTCACTGAAAACAAAATCTGCAATAATTCAGTATAATGGTCAAGCCGATCCAAACAGGATCTTGATCTTACTTCCACTGATAAGAGCCAGTGCCACTCTGTCCATTTTACTTATTTGGAGTATGAGTTTTGATATTTTTTTTTTTTTTTTCCCCCAAAACTTTTCAGTTTTACAAATGTGAAAAGTACCTGGATCCAGGGAGGGAAAAATACAGAATCAGGGTTTGATACTTAAGACTTTTTGGGAGAGATAATTTGTGCCATTTATCATCAGTTATAAAAAGTACATGCCTTCACTATTTGAATTTTGAGATATTTAGGGTCTGTTTATGTCTCTTTCTAAATAAATACCTTGTGGCTGTATTGTGCCAGGTGAAAATCTCTTTTGTGAGCGTTCCTTCTGCCTCTTTTTGGACATATAGATTTTCATTGTTGTCATCATCCATCACAGTGAAGAGGAGGAAAACGGGTTAATGATTGGGCATTCAGTTTCACAGGTGGAAGTGGATGAGATCTTTCAGAATGGTAATCTATGCTAAAAAGCCAGATACTGAAAAGCCAGCATCTCTTCTTGTTGGCAGACTGGATAATCCTGTTCTACCTCTCCATCCTTCAGACACATTTTTACATTTTTGTATAAATAAATTGTGTGTTTAAGTCCCTGCATATGCCCCCTGACCATAACATTAGTTCTTATGGAGAAAATTTACTTTGGTAACAGTTAGCTTCTCAGGAGCACATCCTTGGCTGATGGTGGATTATGGCTGTTGTGGTGTGGGAGAACCAGTGAGAAACAAACACGCACCAGATACAGTGCATTTAGCACTTGGATCTAAGAGGCTGTGTGTTTCTGCAGCTTTACTATCTAGAGTTTGCTGCTTAGTGGCTTTTGCAAGGCTAGTGTGAGAGCATTTAAAAAGACTCACCAATTGGGAGAACTTTAGTTACTGGAAAATTATTCTGGTTTACTCCTCTCTGCAAAATGTGAGTCCTTTGGCTAGAGGAGCTGCTTCCTTTCATCCTTTCCCAAAGCCGTAAGGACTGCTTTGGCAGTCGTCTTTGTTTAACCTAACCCCAGAGCTGGCTTTCAGTGTTTGTAATTCAACTGAATGGAAAAGGCTACAAGGAATTTTTTGAAGCAATTTTTGTGTCAAATTACTGAAACACCCAGTTAGCCTTAAAAAACATAAATTTAAAGAAAGAGAGAAGGAACTTAGATTGCCTGCTAAAAATGTTCTGCAATACAAGAAAATTAAGTTTATTTTGGTAAATACTTAATTTAAAATATTTGGTGTAGATAATGAAACAGTATAAAGTATGCATAATTTGTAAAATAAAGCACACGTTTCTAGCCTTGAGAATAAGCTGAAGTACAGATGTGGTGACTGAGTTAATTTCTCTGACACGCGTTCTACTGTTTTTTGTTGTAGTAACCTTAAAATCTTACAGTCTTCCATGCTTCCCTGTTTTCCTTCGCCTTGTTTGAGAGTGGGAGAACAAATGGAGAAGATGATGTTTCAAACTTGTTACAGGATTTCCAAACAAATTGAACTTCTGTTTTTAAGGATTGTAACCCAAGTCAAGATTGTCCTGATTCAGGAATATAGGATTATTCTGATATAGCTACTGCATATATTAGAGATCCTTGTTGATTGCAAAGTAATTAATATCATCACCCAGTTGAAGAGACTAGAAGTACAACTTTAAGATAAATCCATAGAAACAAAGTAGTGACTGGGAGCTTGAGAAAAGAAGGAAAAGCACAAAAAGAATTTTTTGACGTGCAGGATTATTGATCAGAGAATCGAACAGAGGGGAGAAAGAAACAGGAGCCGCATTGTGAGTGGTTTTAGTTTTATGTCACCGATTTTCCTTCAAGTGTGGTTTTTTGACAGTATTGCTTTCTTTTTTAGTTTGAACTGGCTGTTTAAAAATCGTATAGGATGGATATGACCTTGAAAAATAATGGGATTTAAAATTGTTTTGACTCTTGTGCAGCCATAGTCTACCCCATAAAGGTTCCTTTTTGTCAGCACCTTCTCAAGTGGTACAAGTTTCCACTGCTTCAGCACCAGAGGGTATATCTGCTACGCCGGGGATGGGAGGTGAGCTGGAGAGCTGTATTGATGTCCAGGACCCCAGAGCCCTGCATGCCGGGATTGTGTGTCAGTAGGACAAAGGGATGGCGCCAACCGTCCTGCTGTATGCGCCAGTAACTAGAATTAATTACAAACCAATCGAATCCGTTGCAGCCAATTGGTAAACTAATTGGTAATTTTAGCTGTACATCTATATGTAGTTATCTGGATGCCTGTAACGGCGCTTTCAGAGCCACTTTTGTTCTGCTTCATCCTGCTTGACAAAATGGCCCTCATAGCTTTAGGGAGAAAGATGTGCATCAGTGAATATGGGGCCGCTCCAGCTGCTTGTCTTGTTTGTATTCCCTTGTTCGTAAAACATGACTCGGGTTACAGCTGCATGGTTCTGCTCTGATCATTTCTGATAATGTGTAGCTAAACATTCCTTAAAATAGGTTAAGCCATTTATTGTATTTTTTTCTCTGTGCCAACTAACTTCAGAAATATAAATCGTATTCAGATCTATTCTTTTTTTTTTTTTGCGAGAAATATCTCGGTGGCATGCTTGAGAAGTAAATGATTCAGAATTAAATTTTGCTTTCTGTGCTTTTATTGTTAGTAACAGTCAGCACAACTTAGTATGGGCTAACCTAAATGGACATGAATTGAATTAGAAAACTGAAATTTTATTAGTGAAACTGAAAAAAGAACTGGCTAAAATACTTGACTTGTTCATTTTTTGTAGCAGAGTTTACTTAAGAATTATTTTGGTGCTGTAAACCAACTGCCTTGTAAGAAGGATTTTTGTTAGCTTTTTTTGTGGAGTATTTCAAAACAAAGAGCAACTTTTACATCAGCAGTGGTATTCTGTTTGATTTCCCTTGTGTTTGATTTGCTTGTGACTTTTCCCTTTTAACAACCAGCATATGCTCTAGATCTGTCATACCTGCTAGTTAAACGGATACTTATGTGAAAACTGAAGCTCAGTTTCAAACTTGCGTTTGTGTTAAACAAAATGAATAATAATCAATATAATATTATATTAAAAGCTTTTTGTGTACATTAGAGGTCCCCTCTCTATTAAAAGAACAATTAAAATAAAGATGAATGGGACGTGGTGTTACAAAAATGTGCATTAGTTACTTGTATTGTAGTAGAAGTGTTTCACTCTTTCCAGTGTTAAAAGTGTTACTGTTAAAATTTGTAGTTACACACTTAAGAACCAATACATTTTAATTTATAATTGTTCCTAAAGTACTTCTAGGCAATAATGCTTTGCTTTGAGCTGAAATTTTTTCTTAATATCAGCAGGAATAACTTTGACATAGTAGAGAATTTGCAAAACAGCAACACTGTCATTAGTGTTTTTCCTTATACCGTAAATTTATGTCTGTATTTTGAACAGGACATGTGAAGCTGGTCTAAGTTTTCATAGAATTCAAGCTTCATTTATGGATTTTTATTATTTTCAGCATGTTGTCATCATAGATCACAGTATATATTTTTCTTGTCTTTGAAAGAGTAGTTATGAAAGCTTCTATTTCTGATTGATGGGACCTCGAATTATCTCCTATAGAAACGCATTCATGTTCTTCCTTGGGCGATCATGAGCTCTGCTGAGAAGGTGCTCTGTGCATCTTGGCTGTGATGGACTGTGTGGTTTTTGTCACATTCAATAAATGATTTTTGAGTTCATATGTGGAATATAAGCGATTTCCTCGCTTCCTGCGTGGTAAAGAATTGCTCCTTTCCCTACCAGTGACAGCAATAGCTACAGTTTGCTCAGGGAACAAAGCTAAGAGTTTAATCATATGGTCTTTTGCTCTGCTTTGCTGTGGAAAAAATGGCAGTATTTTCTGAATAAAGACTGCAAGATCCCAGCTTACCATTTAATTTTTTATTGTTTCTCTATGTAATCTGACCTTCTATAGTTACTACTCTTGTACATTTGACCTAACTTGGAATCAGTAGATACAGTCAATAATTCCTGAAAGTTAAGGATATTTTAATCAGAAACAAGTCTTCTAGTTCCCTACTTTTCAGCCACTGGCATTTTATCTATCAATTTCTTCCTGATACAGTGTGAAGTCAAGTTAATTTTATATGTGTTTTCATAGAAATTAATTTTATTTGTTAGAGAGCAACACGTAATTTACAGGATTCTAACTACTTGATCAAGATTTTGCAACATTTTGAATAAAACTCCAGCATGCCCACATCATTTCTGACAGCGTAGGTTTAATCCTACTTAGGAATTATGGGATGGACTAGATTGCTCTTAAGATCCCTCCCAGTTGTGTTATTTTGTGATAATTTGTAAATCTCTCAAGCCATAAAATATGTTCATGGCTACAGCTTTCAGTGATTAATTCCCATAAAAGTGTGTAAATTCTTCGGTAACTCTGTGTAGTTCAAAAGTAATTTTTTAAATGGTAGAAAATTAATCAGTTTGTAATAGTCCAGAAGTATTGGGTATTGGAGTTGTAAGGTCTAGACATGTAATTATTCCATAGACAAGAATGTGCAATTAAAGACTTCTTTTCACTTGTTAAAGTGTGCTAATCAGAGAAGAGAATGTAAACTTTGCATCTTGCAAATATCTTGTTTATTTCTCAGTAAGTTTATGTCAAAGCTGATGATTTTATAAACCGAGTATAATGCTGCGATCTTTCTCTTTTTGCCTCTCAAAATGTCACCATGGGAGTCTTTTTGATTAAAAACTGCTTTATTAGTATAATAGTGCTGATAATCTCAGGTGACAATAGAATGTCTGTCATTAATCTGGACTGGTACAAGCAGACATCGTTTGAAGGTTCTGCACACTTGGAAGTCCGCAGGAACAGGATATGGTTTGCTGAACTTCCGAGGCGTAAGAACTAATTTTTTCTAATGCAGGGGTCCCAGAATTCTCTTTTGCTTTTTTGTTTTCAGGATTTTTCTTGGTTTTGTTTTTTATGAGTGTGCTACAGATCAGTAAATGTTCTGCTTTTTTTTCACTTCCTTTGTGGGGGTGGGGGAGGATTGTTTTTTAATTACAAAGGTTGATGTCATGGTTGCTTTTCAGGAAGTCCTGATGATGCTTGATAACTATGTAAGGGACTTCAAAGCATTGATTGACTGGATACAGCTACAGGAGAAGCTAGAAAAAGCTGATGCTCAAAGCAGGTAATTAAATTTTTATATTTTTTTAATCTACATCCAAATACTGTCTCATAGTAAACTTCATTTTGTAGCTGAGGTTCGGCAACTAGTACCAATTTTAATACTTGCTCTGGGGCATCTGGAAGGAAATTTTCGTTTTGGACAGAATTGGCATGAGGAGATAGAGGGGATTTTATTCTCCCTGATAGTGTTATCAGTGAGCAGCTGTGCTGGAAATGGTAAAGGGTCTGGAAGTATAGTATCAGAAAGGTAAACTGATTACGTTGTTAAAGTTTGTGCCTAGTGTTGAATTTGTACCTCGATGCCTAAGTTTTAGCTTTGAGAGTTAAAGAAGAGGTAAGGTTTTGCTGGAATAATTTGTGCCTGTAGAAGATGGGAGACCTGTCCTATGTGTGGAGTGATACACTCTAGTTCACTCACTCATCTGCCTAGGTAGAGACAAAAAGTAGACCAAACGTGACAGAGTGGTTTTATTAGTTGATTATAGATTGCTAATCCTGCTAGTAGTGCGGGAACCAGTTAAAAAATAATTTATGTAAGTGTTTTTCTGAATCTGTCTTCGCCAGCACTGGGTCCTAAATGGCAGTTGTAATTTTCATGTAATCAGATAGCTTCAGGAGCAAGAGTTAAAAATAAAAAAGAAAACAGCGTCAGCTTCAATGAGATACATAATGGAAGTGCTACCCTGGCTTCTGCCTCAGATTATGTCTGTTAGGGTGAGAACATTTTATGCTAGTGGCAGTTAACTTAAATCAACCTGTTCAGTTATCTTTGCAAATATACGTTTCTCAGTAAATGTTATTGTTGGCAGTTTGGTATGTTGGTAGAATAATAGGAGTGGATGGTGATATATTTGGTTAGTTCTAAAGTTTTTTTTTTAATGCACTGGAGATATTTGATACCGACATTAACCAAAGCAGCATTTAAACTGTATTGAATGCCCTGTTACACAGGATAGAAAAACGTGGGGTACCTTAAATGGTTGTGGCCTTTTATGTGCGTTGTTATTGTCATTAGAAGTAGAGGATATTCCCAGTCCTATCCCTGATCCTTTCCTTTTAACTGCTTGGTTTGATGATTCGTCCCACGCTGACACTTAAAATAAGCATTGCAGTTTTGAGAGTATACATTGGTTTTGATATGGGTTTGGCTAATATGGTTTGGAGTTAGCGTAGAAACAATTACTAAGATGTATGAATAAATTCAGCAGTATTCATTAATATTTTATAGCATTTGTTGGTGCTTTTTTCCTTTAAGGTGATAGAGGAGTAGTAATTGCGAATTTTATTTTTAAACTTTTCTTTCCTGAATTTGCAGACCTACTTCATTAGCTTGGGAAGTAAAGAAAATGTCTCCGGGACGCCATGTGATTCCAAGTCCATCAACAGATAGAATTAGTGTGACATCAAATGCTCGAAGAAGTTTAAATTTTGGGTATGAAACCAGATCATAAGTTTATTACAGCTAAATTAAAGATTCATTTGAAGCAGAGTTCATGAATATGCTATTTTTCTATAGTAATCAATATATTGTTTTGCTGTTTACTAAGTCATATACGCAATTATTTGCATTCATGAAAGAAAAGCACATGGTGACAGTGCTTTTTTTCTATAACTGAAAATCTATCAAGGACTTAATTTTTCCTTACTTCATTATATGTTAATTACTAGTCATTCCAAAGAACTGAAGATAAAATACAATCAGTGTATTTCATGTTATCTGTTTAGTACTCTCTTCCCACTACAAAACTAAAAAAGGTCAAAATGTCTGTAATTGGCATTTTAAAATTGCCAGTGTATGCAATGCAAACCATCAGCTGAGTGTGCAAAAGTAAACACAGGTCAAAAAGAGTGAATGTGAGATTATTATGATTCTAATGAATAGCAAAACTGATACTAGTTTAAATATAGAGCATATTGTATACTACAGTAAAGCATCTTTTACTTGTTAACGTGAAAATGACTGCTTGAAAGCAATTCAACAAAACTGTGCATAACCACCAGTTTAGAGCAGCACTGTCTGGTGCTGTTTCAATTCTGGAGAGCATGCATATGTCCAATTTAAATCTTTCTGCGGGTGTGTTTTTTCGTTCATTCAGGTTTGTTGGCACCCAGAGCACATACTGTACTGTTTCATTAAGTGGTTACAATGTCCTCAGCAGAGATGTAATATTAGAATATTTGGTCAGTACCTCTGAGTATTGAGCTCTCTTAAAATTTGAATATCAAATATTTTTGCAAAAATACCACAAAGTCTGTTTGGAAAAATGGCTTCAATGGTGCTAGTCTCTTTGTAGATGTATGATTTGATACCTGACAACATTTGAGAGGTGTCTGCTTAAATGCATGATGATGGGGAAAAAATATACACAAGGAGTCAAATGAAAAATTTGCATCTGGTGGAAATCAATACTCTTTATTTTTATTAGAACACAAACAACCACTCAGTGTAATGATGTCTTTCAGCTAAGCCGTTTTTGTATGTAATTACATGTTGCTGCTGTTACTGGAGCTGTTTTATTCACCATCTCAGGGTGATGATTAGCAACTGTGTGTGTTGAAGCAGCTGATAACAAGATGGATTTTCTATCCTTCAGACTTGCAAACTTTTTCTTTGGTCTTAGTCTGCTTGTCTGTCTCAAAGCAAGGCAACGCCAGAGAGCTACAGTATTTTGTGTGTGTTTGAGAAAATAGGATAGAAAATAAGGGCTTAGACATACTTGGTTCTATGGAAATGTTTGACAATGCTAGAAATTATTAGGAAAGGAATAGAGGACAGAAGAGAAGGTGGTGTTGTACCACTGTGGAAATTCATAGTGAATGACTCGTACCTCTGGTCATCTTCTTCTCTTCCCAAAAGCAATGTAGAAAAAGTAGGAAAAGTACAGAAACTGGAAACGGGAACAATCAGAAGTATTGACACAAAAATAAAAGAATTTGGAGAAGAGATAACAAGAAGGGTATGATAAATAAAATTACTTACAGAGAAAATGAATACGAAAATTTGGTTCATTTTTCATGAAAAGGAATTGGGAGTATGAAGTGAAATGATCAAACACTAAGCTTAAAATGACAGAGGTATTTTTCAAGACTTAGGATGTAGAATTTGTTATTATGTGATGCTTCAGATGCCAAAAGCATAAATGACTTCAGAAATTAATATAATGAAGATTAAAGTCTGACTTTGGTTATTAAACACAAAGATGTGTTTAATAAAGTACAACTTTTCAGGATAAGTAGCTGCAACCTGGAGTGTATGCCAGAGGGGAGTTCTGTACTCCACGGTTCCGATAATCTCTTTCCTCGGCTGTATGGAACTATCAGAGAGGGTACAGGCTTGGCCTCTCTTCCTGGTTTCCTCCCATGAAATGGTGTTGCATCCCCATAGGATCAATGGGGATTATTAAAAACAAGCAGATCAGCCATGTTTTTATCATTTATGGAATTATTCCTGATGGGTTTTTTTGATACTTGACTTGATAAAAATAGGAAATAATGGCAAATTAACATCTCGCTGGGCTTAAAGTAAGAGGACAGTTTAGTTATATGGGGATTTTCTACACATTTGTTTGAAACTTGCAAGATCTTAATTTCTCTTTTCTTGATTTGCTTTGGCTAACGAGGCAGCTGCATGTGTTGGGCTGTTTTAATCAGTGTTGTAAAACTTGGAAGAGAGATCAGTTGTATGATTACAGATAAAACTACTCTTGAGAATAGGGTGCTTCTTGAATGTTACCATTTTCCAATTAAAAAAATTCAGCTTGTATACACTTAAATAAAACTATATAGGTTTTTGCTCTAAGCCTTGTGCAGAAAATGGCAACATTTTACAAAAAGCAAAACAAAATAATTAAAAAAACCACTATAGTTCTGTCCATCGAGAAATTCAAAATTTGGGCTGTCAGTATTGCAGATTTACAATTTAGTTTTGCTGTCTGGGTAGTAGAAAATAGATCTATTCCTTTATATATGTGACCTCGGAACAGAGTACATTATGGATTTGTGTGATCTACATTTACAATTAAACCTGCACCTTTTTGAACTTCCTGCCCATATGCTTCGTTAGACTCCTTGTATTAATAATGGTTGCAGCCCATTCTATACACTTCATTGAGGAAATTAGGCTGGACCTAGGAAGATGCAACAAAAGAGCTGTTATATTTGTCTGTGAATACTCACCATATGCTTATTTCTATGATTTTAAAATTTGGTATCAGAGAATGTTTCCTGTGGGAACTGTTAGTCCATCACTACAGTGTGGCATGTTTCTGCAGTCATTAGACATTTTAAAATTTTAATCTGAGAATTTAGCTTCTTGCTAATTTAGTTTCATTGACTACTAAATATAAGGAATCTCACTTAAAGATTTTTCTCCAGGTGCGGCACTATTTTCTATTTTCTGACTTTTCTGTGACTGAGAAGGTGTAATGGGCTATCAAGGTAGTTACCTAATGGAAACAAAAAAATAAAAAAACCCTACACACCCCACCTGCTGATTCAATGCTGCATCCTTGTTTCTGTGGTTAGTTTTTTTTTTACGAGTCGAATTTATAGGGATTTCACTGATGAGAAATCTGCTGAGGCATTAACGTTCAAGAACTACAAATATAATTTTCTAAAACCGTGAAAAGAGAAGGGCAGGCTGTGTGAAGATTTACTATGATAAGCTTTTCTTATTATTTTATAGTAGGCGCTGGTTTTTTGGAACTAGCTCTCAGTCCAAATCATTGAACACCAAGATTATGGAGAGAGTGTCCTGATGAAGTTTTCTAATGAACTGTTACGTTTTTTGATTAGACACTAAAAAGAGCTATGACTTTCATTTAGGAACCCCGCAGTGACAATTTCTGCGACGCGCCTGGCTCCTTCTGGTGTAAGTTGGGCTGATAAAGTAAAAGCCAATCATGGAACTAAAGCTGCCAACCCTGAGCTAGCAAGAGCACAAACCTGTCTGCCACCTCCAGCACAGAAGGCATCGCGGAAAAATGGCAAGTCTCTTTAAGTGGCTTAAGTTATTTTCACAGGCTTTGTGGTATAAAGTTAGTTCAGAGTGTGATGACCTCATTTCAAATCAAAATTAAGCCTAATTCTGCAAAATACAATGTTTAAATTAAGTATTGAGATAAAAAATTAATGCAGCCTGATATTGTAACAGTTAAGTTTGAGAGAAAGTTGTGTTTTCATGCGTAGGTAACATTGCACTGAATTTCCACTAACTAGAGTTTGATCTGTTAAAATACCAGTACGTAACACCCTGAGAAAGGGAAGGGCTTTGGTCGCAAACTAACAATCTCACTGACTGCGATTTGGAATGGTTTAACAGTGTAAAGAATGATGCGTGTGTAGGAATCTGTAAGAGAGCTCAAGGTAGTTTTATGTGCCCAGGGAGATGATGTTATTAGAACTCCGCTGAAGTAACAAGTGGTTTTGTTCTTTGAAGACAAGAGTTACCATGTTCAGTTATGAATTCTTTCTGAAAAGATTCTCCTTGGAGAGTGGTTGATGCGGGGTCTTTTGTTCTAGAAGAGATTTGTTTAGTTGTAGACATAAAAAACTTTACCACTTGGTTTATAAAGTTAGTTTCTTTGCACACACTGCAGCCCTGAGATTGTCTTCAAAGCTGCATTTTTTCCATATATTTTTGTTATGTGTGGTCCCAGATGACTTTCTGCAAAATCAGCAGGCAGGATGAAGAATAGGATATTCTGAAAGAAATGAAAAAGAAGTGTTCATAATTTGGTTATTGTTTTGGGTTTTAAAGAAAAATTACTGGAAGAGCATGTATTAATTTAAGATAGTTGTATGTTCAACCTAGAAGTAGTAGGAGTCGTGTGTAGTGGTTTGGAGACTTGTGGTATGTTACGGAATTAAACTACCTTGTCCAAGTGTCCTGCAATTTAACATGAGTTCAGTAGCGTGTGGATTCTTACACTTAGAAAAGAACAATCAAAACCATACTCTAAAAATGGTTGTTTGAATGGGAATTGATTGATTCTGTTTGCACGAGGGAATTTCTTGCTGTCTGTAGTAGCAGTGAGCTGGTCAGTAGCAGTTTGGCTGAGTTTTCAACACTGTAACTGAAGGTATAATTCCACTTTTAATTTTTTGCCAGTAGCTGACACTATTCATAATGAAACCTTTTCTTGTTGATTATCGCTCCTATTAAAGTGGCAGACTCCAAGCTGTTGTTAAAATGCCTCTATTAGGGATTCTCATGTGTATGGAGGATTTTATTAGCTACACAGGGAATAAAACTGATCTGCACTTCCATATGGATAACATATTTTTAAGAGGCTAAAAGGAAAACAAAAGACCTTACCCTTATGTTAGTTTTAGGCATTTAAAGAGCTGAGTCAGTGATGTGCTGTGTTTTGTTGGCTGTTACCTGCAGCTGATGAGCTCCACAAAGAGCAAAACCACTTAGGTCCAGTAGTACTGGCCAGTAAGTGTTCAGTATTTTTCAGTCAAATGTACTATACAATTCAGACGTAAAACATTTCATTTTAAGAAAGAGCAGTCATTCCTTATAGAGGCTTTGTTTATTCTCAAGAATCTCTTACCTCTGACATTCAACATTGGAGAATTTAAATTATTTTCTCATGGCTGAATTGTAATGTTTTTAACAAATCAAATTCTCTTTAGGAGCATGTTATCCTTTATATGGAGGCTAGAATCGCTTTGGTAAAATCGGATTAACCTCACTGATCGGAGCACAAGAGAATCTGTGAAGTTTACGCAAAGGGACTTACAAAGGCTCTTCACATGCATTATTGAAGCAGATATGAGGCTTGTGTATCATCTGCTCTGCCTGTTCACCAGCTCATGCACTCACAGCTGTTGGGTACATTCCGGCCCTATGGGAGGGAGAGTTCCTCCTGCCACCCTCTAATGCTCTCTCACCCACCCTAAAGCCCAGCTGGGCCTTACAGTGGCAAGATTGCCCTAAAGCACTTTTTCTTCAGTGATTTCCCAACAGCATTATCATTAGGTCTCACGGTGGTTTTTGTGGACTGGGTGAGTGGTATGATACGCTTTCAATGGTTGATGAAATTTCCAAATTTAGCTAAGTAAGTCCTTAGGGAGAGAGAGAAAATGCATTACTTTTCGGAGTATTTCTTTAAATTATTTTTTTCTGGATGCGTAATTAAATTACATTATCTTATCTCATCTCCCTCATTAAACTTAATGGTACCGTCAATATTTTAATGAATTTTTAAAAATAATAATTTTGTCTTTCATGCTTGAGTGTTTTCTACCATATGAAACATAGTCTAGTCTCATTGTCTGACCAGTTTATGGCAAGAGGAGAGATTGGTTTAATAACAGTAGTACACAGAGGCAATAGTCTAACATGAAATGAATTCTCAGGAGCTTGTGGCAGGAGGTGAGACAGGTGATATAAGTTTAGAGTGTACATTAAGACTAGAAGTAGGTGCTTGCAGTTAGAATAATTTTTTATTGCTTGTACATAACTTTGGAGAAAGGGCAGTTGAGAACATGTAAATTCAGAAATTGCAAATTATTTTTCTGTTGCCACACTTGAAATCTAGTTTTATTAATTATTATTATTACCTTTCCTGTGTTAATTGCTCATGTTGATAGTTGTGAAAAGATATTCTTTGTAATGTAGCTAAGACTTCAGACTTTGTAGGACATAGAGTGCTCTAAAGTAACTGTCTTGGTTTGGGCTCAGACACACTGGCACCTGGTCTTGTGGAAGACAGAACTTCTGCGTGTTGAGAACAATGTCATCGCAGGTAGTTTATTCTTGACTGGGTTGCAAATTCTTAAGCACAATTTCTGTTGAAAATTTTGCATTCATTTTCTTTTTTTTTTAATCTTCTTTTTTTCTTCCTCTTGTGTTTTTAAGTGACCATTAAAAGTAGTCTGACAATTAGCATCTCTAATTAAAGTCTTGCCTGTTAACTCACCATCTCTTGTTTGTAAAATCACCACTTCTTGCACCACTGCAGTTGCTCTATTTGGTTCATTTATTTATTTATTTACTTATTTTATTCTGGTTTTCATGTCTTCTGCCCTGTAAATGTGTTTTGGCTGAGTTCATGTTTCTAGATTTGCTTCCAGATTCTCAAGTTGTCGTGGTTTTCTACAGTGCCTCTCAGATGCAGTAATACTATGTCAGATTTAAAAAAGAAAAAATAGGGGCTGAAGTTTAGTAATGAGCGGGGAAGGTTAAAAAGGCTTTGGTTGTATGTTACTTGCAAGTAGATTTTTAGGAAGGGACACGCATCTCCTGAGGAGAACTCCTAAGAGTTTTGCACATGCTTGCCTGGATTTATTGTTTCCAGTAAGGCTGCTTGGCTGGTTCTTCCAGATGGAGTAACTTCGAAAGAATAAGGCCCTGGTGGCTCTGGGGGCCTCAAGATAACAGATGGCTTGTCACTTCCATGTAATACAAGAGCAAGGAGGGACAGGGAAGTTCAAATGAAACTAGAGAATGACCAAGGTAGTCAAATGAATTATTCATTAACAAAACTCTGGGAGTAATCAAACCCAGCATGTGATACTTAGCGTGTGGAAATGGCTACTGGGCTATATGAGAACAATTCCAGACTTGGAGGAAAAAACTGAAGGAAGGGTGATGCCCTACCAAGTATTAACTTTGCTTCAGATTAGGAACTGTGTGATCTTATGTCAATAAATGCATTAGTTTTGCAAACTTTTTAAAAACATGCCTGGAAATGACAGAATACTAAGTTGATAAGTGAATTAAAATGAAAAAGTAACTACTTGTGCACAGCTACTTGTCAGGTGGTATAAAATCATTAAACTCACTCCAAGTATTTAACATTCTGAATGTGTGCTTACATTAAAAACTATATTGTGTTTAAAGAATTCACCAAGCATACTCTTTCAAACACAAGTATTTCTGTGCTGTTAAAAGAATTGGATGAGTCTTGAGTAATAATTACAAATCTGACAAATACAAATTAAAAATTGAAGACATATGGCTTTTAGTAAAAGATTCATTCTTACTGTAGTAAGTGTGATTATGACTTTGCTATGCTCTGAATAATTTTATTCTGATTAAGTCTGTTATCTTAGAGTACTAAGAAATATGCCATGAAACAAGAAATCAACTAGGCAAGGCAGGCAAGGTTATTTTTTTTTTTATTGGTAGAATTAAATTCAGTAGATATTATTAAAAATATTAGTAAAATATATTAGAAGATATTAGTGCAATTATTAGTAAGACATACATAAGATTAATGTATCTTATTATCTAGATGGTAGTAAAATTATCTTTACGTAGTAGATACTACTAAAGGGTATCTCTCGATCTTTTTTTAATGTACAAAAGATGCCTTAAGAGCTGGCTTCAATTTTCGGAATGAGTAGAAGCGAAATCTTGCAATAATCTTGTTTTGCAAATAACAAGAAAAGGGAGTTGCAATCCAAAAGCCTGCTGCAGTAAAGGAATGGAGGATTTTTGGCTGATTTCAGCAGCCCTGAACAGTCTCTTCGTTGTCTGTATATTACTTGCCAGGGCAATTTCTTGGCCAAGTCTTATCATGAGCTATGTAATGTATAAGCAAAATCTTTGTGGTCCTACCAATTACAGAAGTGGGTGGGTAGGAGCAGTGGTGATTTACAAGAGGCCTAAGCAGGCCTTGCTGTCCCGTGTAGCACAGGGCCATACTCTACACAGGCTGTGCGCCTGGGGCTTTCTGCTCTAAATCTGTTTGTGATTCTTGCGGAGTTGAAACCCTATTCCCTGGAGTGTTGTTGGAGATAAGATTGTCTCTGAGAGGGTAATAACATGTTTCGATCGCTTGGTCCTGTAGATTGTACTTTTTTTTTTTCCGTATAAAGATGAAGAAATGAAAATAAAGCCAAAGTTGCTTTCAGGGGTCAAATGGGAAGTCTGTGGTAAAGCAAAAAATATAATCTGTATCTTTTCGCCTGCCATTCCCCTCTCTAATCAGTGGTGCACACTGAAGCATGTGCAAGTACTCGTAGTGGGAATGAACATAGAAAGGCTTTTTGCAGAGGTATGCTGGCTCTGCTTACCGTCCGTGATCTGAAGAGATCAGCTACAGTTGTTAACACAAAGTTTTGGAATTTTGTTTACTTTAAAATAGCGAATTTTCTAGATTAAAACAGTTTCAACAGTAAAACATCAAATTGAATTATCTTTTTGCATCTGTCATTTTATCAGTATTGTTAAGGTTGGTGAACAATTATATAGTGATGTAAAAACAGCTATTGCATGAGCTGTAACAGTACAGTCCTGTTAACTTCACTGGTAACTCATGATTTACTCCAGCCGTTGGTCCAGGCCTCTGTGTTTCATCCTGAGATGTTAAAAGAACCCAGTAGTTAAATGAGCCCTTAATGTTTCTGAAGCGCTGGATGCCAAGGGTAGCAAAGTATGCAAGTACCATTAGTTCTGGTTTAGGCTAATTTCCAGTTTACTGGTTACTGATGATGCTGAACATCAGTCCAAGTCCACGTAAAGGTAGTTCAGTCCAGTAGGTGCAGCAGATTTATCTTTTACCTAAAATAATCTTCATTTTTATTGACAGTCCGTGACCGCGCTGCTGCAGTGCTCTGTAGTGTATAGCACTTCTGGTAATAGTAGTGTTGGTACCAGAATTTCTGTACTAGTTTTAAGAGTTGCCAGAAGCAAGTGCCCTGGAGGGAAATTTAAGAAGGCTCAAGGATTTTTGACCATGAAAATTGTTAAAACAGGTCCTTTTTATGTACTGTAAATTGCTTTAAAATAAACATGCATGTTCTGAAAGGAAGAAAAAATATTTTTTTTTTCTCATCTCCCTGTGGGTGTGTTGACCTGCATAGATGTTATGGGTAGTCCGGAAAGATGGTTCACTTCTTGTAACCTAATCATCATGTGTTCCTACTGAAAACAGCAGTATCTTTAGAGAGGATAACACTTCTATCTTATATTTTTTACACTACTTTATATTTTGCTTTTAAAAATCAGATCTCTAGAAATACAAGTTTTAAGCCAGTCTATAACTTGGTAACGTGCAATTCATCATAATATACAAATCATTCCGTTTTCTCACCACTCTTGGGTGTTTCAAATTCCATTATTTGACAGCCAAGTAGACTTATATTTATTCCTATTGATATTTATGTTAAACTTGAGTGTTTGAGCTCTGATCTTTATGCCTGAGCTACAGGACCATCTTTATTAGTAAAAGCTTTAGAAATACCCAGAGAATGAATTTTGTTATACAAGTTGTATTCCATTGTAATTTTTTTCCCTCTATAAAGCAGGCAATTTAGTGTTGACTTTCTGATTCTCTGCTCGTCCAGGTAAAAATAATCTCCCATACCCTTCTCTTCTTTTTATGAGAATGATCGTAAAAATTGCTTATGCCAAAAGTATCTTAGAAAATATTGTGCATAGTTAGTTTTTTAGTCTTTTGCAAGAACTTTTGTTCAGCAAGTAGACACATGTGAGTTTGCCCTTCACACTTGAGAGTGGAGCCATCTGAGTGGTCTCAAAGGAATCAGAGTCAGTTCAAGATGTATGGGAAATTATGTGCTGGTATTGCTGGCCACAAAGATGTTATATATGGGGAAGGGCATTCACCTATTCTAGAAATCTGATTACACTGAAGACCTGATAGTTTGGGCAGACAAATGTAACTTTGAAGGCTCCTCAGGTGTGTACCAAGATTAGATATCAGAAATGTTGATCAGCAAGTTGTATTTAACAGTTATTTAGTCATCAAAGTAACTTGAAGGCAACTACTCTTTCTATTTTCTCCTTCAATTTGCAGTCCTGCTGTAGCAATATTTAGCTATTTCCTGGAATCCGTGAAAAGAAATTTTCCAAAAGCTGATACTGATTAGTATATTTTTATTATCAGAATTAAAAGAAATTGAAAAAGTAAAGAAAACATTTCTGGCAGAATACTGGACAATATTTTCTATGCTAAGACCTGCAGTTATGTCTGTAATTTGCACTTTTATGAAAGACCTCTAATATTACTGTTTCTACAAAGAAGAACAAGAGCGTGGTTGCTTTGTTGTGCTTTACCATCTTGTGAAATGGCAACACAGGCATGGAAAGCTTAAGTAGATGTAGACATTTTTCACATGGTTTTATGTATGAGCAGCTTAGCTTCTTGAAGTAACAGGACTGGTCCCATGAATAGTTGTTCAGTGTTTGTGGAACTGATAGCGCTCCTTGAGGGAAAAAGCTTTGCTAAAAAATATTTCATTGATTTCTTTTTTTGTTTTGTTTTGGTATTGATTTTTAAAGAGAACATTTTTATCACACAAATTCTGTAATACTGTAATAAAATAGTAGTTTGTAATACTTCCATTTATAAGTCTTCCTTTCTTAGAATGGGGTATTTTATTTTTTATATAGATCGAAAAGATGCAGAGGGCTGGGAAACAGTTCAGCGTGGAAGGCCTGTTCGATCTCGATCCACAGCTTTGGCAACAAAAACTCCTGTAGCTGCAGAATCACAAAAGTCCAAAGGTGACAGCGACAAAGAAAATGTCATTTCGCCACCAGCAGAGAATAAGCTTGGGAGTTCACTCAGTGACACTGGTGCATCCAAAAGCACGGACCTTGTACAGAAAGATCCTTTACATCAGTCTGAAGGTCCTCTTACTGAAAGGACACAGGTCAGTACAATTTTGAACCACTTTCTAACCTTAAATCTTGCAACTTTTCCTTTAGAGCATTTTCTAAAGGAAGTGTTGTCTAGAGCTTTTAATCACTAACCAGATCGGAAAAAATACTGGCTGTTTTGGTTACATTTATGGAAACACATTAAGAGATTGGCACAAATAGGCAAGTTAAAAAATAATGAGATTTTACAATGCTGTGGGCAAGTTTTTTTTTTTCCTTAAAACCTCAGCATTGGGCACATCTCATACATAGAAGGTTTCTGGTAGAAAGATCCAACTTCTGCAAGGTTATGAGCAACTGAAATATACCTGGAGATATTTGCATCACTCACTGTGAGGTTGCCAGGTGTTTTGTTAAAATCCTTTTGACTCCAGTGACTTTAAAAATCAGTATGTTACATTTTGTTAATTTTGGAAACGCCTCTTGTTAGTTGACAGCACACGCCTTGGAAGACAGTGGGAGCACTGGCACACCAGTGCAAGAAGATTCCTCACAAACGGTTTCTGAGATGCCTCCGGTTCTCACAAATACCGACTGTACTTCACAACCTCTGCAGACTAATGAAGCTTCTTCCCTGATCACTGATACTATAGACCAGCATCAAATGGAAAAAGCTAAAACTGAAACTGAAATGGATCCCTCAGATATTTCAAATGTGAGTGCTGCCAGATTGGTAAGAAATCTTACAAGATTTCCGAGTAAATAATAAATATAAGCCTTAATTTTCTCATTCTGTGATTGTTAGCCTGCTGTAGAAATTGTAGAAATGCCTATAAGGTACTTACTGTAGAAAAAATCATTTGTTGCACAGATAATTTTCATGATAGGATTTAATGCCAGTAAATTTTCTGAACTTAAACTAGGAAGATATAAATGTGTTATTTGGAATAAAGAGCTCCGTGCTCTCATTACTTTTTTTACACATATATTTGTCATAATTTTTCATTGCCTTCCACCATCAATCATTTTAAGTCAGACTCACATTAAATTCTTACTTCAGTTTTGGTAGTTATTTAAACGGTAAACACATGGGCTACCAAAATTCTGTTAGAGACAAATGTAGACTCTGCTTTAGAAACAAATGTAGACCTCTGCTTTTTAAGACGAGCTGAACTTCTCTCTTGAATCTTTCTATACATTTAGCAATTTGGAGGAATATCATTCTTAAGCCACAAATGTGAAGTCAGAATTCTGTTTTTATGTGGCTTCCCCAAAAGAATGTCCTTTCTTGTGTGTAGAATTCTGCAGGTTTCAAGGTGTGTCTGCTTTACTGGGTTCTCTGAGTGGAGAACTGCAGTAATGCTACATAAAATCCAGGTTATACTTTCAGGTTATGTTTTGTTTTGTTTTTTTCAGAAACTAGATTAAAATTCTGACTTGCAGAAGTTTTCCTGTAAATTGCTTTCCGTTTAACATCTTTTACAAAGTGGACTGCTGCTAGGTAATTTCCAGGTCAAGTATCTGTTTTTAGAGCCGATTTCTAGCATCTCATCCACTAACGCTGTTTCCGATTTCAGTGATTAACAGTTCAGGATGCTGACAGTTCGGTGGGATCTGTGTCTCCTGTGAGCATTTTACTACTCCTGACTACATTTTTTTTTGAGCACCGATTTGCATATTGTGGCACTTTGCTTGGTAGCTGGAGTGGAAATGAACCGGTTAATACTGGACATTAGAGAAGACATCAGTCAGCATTCTCAGGCTTACCTTCTTGACTAACGATCTTGCCATTCATGTTAAAAAACAATTGTAGCCTGAGGTTCCATTGTATTAACTACAGTAAAGTTTCCAGATACAGTTAATTTTCATCTTTAAATAATACTTTGGAGCATGATTCCTTTTCTGGAGGTAACAGCAGGGCATGCTGTTAAAGTTTCAGAGTATGCGTTACTTAGTCCCTAAGAGCTAGGTATTTAAGAGAATAATTAGAGAAGAACGGTCTTTGTTGCTTTTAATGACGGTGTTTGTGTAATACATTTTGGAATGATGAGAGAATTAATTGCATAAGTGTTTCATATACCTATTAAAGGAGTGAATAGTTGCTAACGGTTTTAGTGGGGTTTATTATTTCAGTTACCTACACAAAATCTAGCAGTAAAGGAACTACAGGTAATAAGAAGTTGAACAAAATATCATATAATTCACATTAAGTACATGGAAAGCACTTTTTTGTGCCTGCTGCTGATTTTGTTTTTTTTTTTCTGGTTTCATGTTTCCTACAGTCCATGGCAGAAGTACTTGCTAAGAAAGAAGAGTTAGCAGATCGCCTGGAAAAGGCAAATGAAGAAGCCATTGCTAGTGCTATTGCAGAGGAAGAGCAATTAACTAGAGAGATTGAAGCAGAGGAAAACAATGACATTAATATCGAGACTGACAATGACAGCGATTTCTCTGTGAGTGTTCCATTTAAAGTACCCAACTTCAAGCTGTCTTTGATGTCAGTGGAGTATGAATATAGAATTTGTTAGTGTTCATTTTTGCATGACTGTAACCTGTTTTACATGCAAGTAAGGTAAATAGTGTCACATAATAGTTATGCCATACTGTCTAAGGTATATTTACTCTTACTAACCTCAGCAGCACAGTGACGTGATTGGTACAAAGTTGCAGTTGTTGTCCTGCTGCCTGTTTCTGTGTGCCAAATTGGGAGAGCTGGGACTTGTTATATTCATTGCTACCACACAGGAGGTACTCTGGCTGAAACAGAAGTCTCCATCTCTGCTGTCAGAAACAGCTGAAACAGCATCTGTCTTTGGCTCATTCAGTTTGGGCACGTTGCTGAATGTCACTGGGTTGGCGCTGCTTAATGTGTGTGTACACCTCTGCGTTAAGGTTTATGTTTTTACTGTTTGGCTCATATTACATTTCAGGCTGGTATGGGCAACGGAAGCTTATCTTTCTGCGGTTTGTCTATGGACTGGAATGATCTGCTGGCAGATTATGAAGGTAAATTTTCATATATTACTGTGCTTATGTTGAAATGGCAGTGCAATTTAGAAAAATGCCCATTTTTCTCATGGTAGTTAAGGTTTCAGAAGGTCCCCCTAACATCTACGTGTTATTTCAAGTGATGTTATTTTTTTATGTTATTTCCTTAGGAAAGATGGACTTGTGTGTTCAAACTATCTCTATGTGTCTTTGTTCTTCGGCTCTCTTCCATCTCTCTACTAGAATTTGAAAATTTGTTATCCAGTTATGTCTTAACATGTGGATAGAAGCATAATAAAATTGTTAAGCATTGAAAATGCGCAAGGATTAGAGATGCTTTAGTCTGTGTTTGTACCTTCCTTAGGCTAAGGAGAGCCCATTTGAGAGAGAACTTCAAGAGGAACTAAGCCTTATTGATTGCACTTCTCCCAGAAAAATGTGTTTAAATTATTTAAGTCTTTGTTTTCTTCATGTACAGCTCGTGAATCATGGCGCCAGAGTAATTCCTGGGGAGACAGAGTGGAGGAAGAGCCTGCACGTCCACCTGGGCATGGAATACACATGCACGAGAAACTGTCGTCACCATCACGCAAAAGGTTTGAGAGCTATTACCTGTCTTGATTAGCCAGTGAAAACAAGCAACCAAACTCATGGCTGCATGAAACTGTTCATAAATTACTTTCTTTAAGTCTATGGGTGGAGACTGTTACAGAAATCAGTGTATTATTTTCATAATGAGCTAGGCTCATGCTACATCGTCCTGCAAATGAAGATTTGAAGACTGGAAGAACAGCGTTTACGTTTAGGGGAAATAATTGCCCTCCCGTGGCCTGTTTGTTTTCTCTTACTAAAAACGACATAGAAGTGTTTGCGACACTGTCAGTTAATGTTGTCTCACTTGCTTTTGCTCTGCTTTGTTTTTTATTAAAAGAACAATAGCAGAATCTAAAAAGAAACATGAAGAGAAACAAATGAAAGCTCAACAGCTGAGAGAAAAGTTACGAGAAGAAAAGACACTGAAGCTTCAAAAATTAATGGAGAGGGTAAGTTTCTGTAATACAAAGGAGCTGGTGTGCCGCCTTTCAGCAAAGCTTTTTTTCGCCCACGTAGTCTAGAAATGTTAGAGATTAAAACTAACAGTGGAACAAAGTTTTCCTCTGTGTCTGAGTTCACATAGTTTTCACAGATAACTCGTGCATCACAGATACTAAAAGCGTTATTGCAAATTATGAACTCCTGTGAGAGTTCATACTCTACTGCCTCAGGTTCAGGGAAGGAGTGATAGAAGTGGAAATGTGTTGCATGTATCCAGCATAAATGCGAACCTCACCAAAGTGAAGCACTTCAGCACTACACTGAAGCAAATCAGTGTACTTTGGGTTAAACTTAATGCAGGCTTTGTGTACGGCATCAAAATGTTGTATTACTCTAAATAAAGCTTCCAATATCAGAAGATTCTGAGGAAAATTCAGGCACTGTTTTCAGTTACCATATCAGTAATGAATGTACTCATTATATTTAGGAGAAAGATGTACGGAAATGGAAAGAAGAATTATTAGACCAAAGACGCAGGATGATGGAGGAAAAACTACTCCATGCAGAATTTAAACGTGAAGTGCAGTTACAAGCAATTGTGAAAAAAGCACAAGAGGAAGAAGCTAAGGTAAGTTATCTTTTTTTAAAAGGGAACGATTTAACAGTTTTGCATTAATATGTTTTGTCCCTCAGAGTACTCATGAGTAGGTTTGAAGGATGGTGCAAGTTAGATATGAACACGTGAACTAGAAAGCGGGTAAATGCTGATCTCTAAAATGGACAATTTTTCTCTAATATGAATTTAAAATTAATTAGCTGTTATTAGACATCATAGTGGGTTGGACTGGAAGAAAGGGTTGGTTAAAATAAAGAACTCATAATCATCTTGCGGCTTTTGTTCCTCACAGAGGGTATGGCAGCACTTTCGGTGACAGCTAGTCCTCCTGGAATGAGCAGAGGATCTGATTATCAGTTCTCTCTTTCCAGCACATAGAATTGAGAAGTGGGGAGAGCTCATTGCTCTTCTGCTTTCTTACACACCCCTTCTATATCCAGCATTCTGTGTCATTTAACAATAGTTCTGTTCCTGTGTTTTGTAACACTAATATTGTTAAACAGCTGGAAATAAATAGAAACCTACAGTTAGCACATGGCAATTATTCTAAAATAAGTATTTTGTTTAGCGCTCCTTTGACTTTAATATGTAATTTCATAAGACCAGCACTAGATGAATGCTTTTTGGTTTACCTTGGTCATGTTACTTCGATAAACATTGTTGTGGTTTAACCCCAGCCAGCAACTAAGTACTGCACAGCCCCTCACTCACTCTACACCCCTGTCCCGGGGGCATGGAGGAGCACATCGGAAGTGTAGAAGGGAGAAGACTTAGGGGTTGAGATAAAAACAGTTTAATAATTGAAAAAATTAAAATGTAATAATAATAATTTTTAAAAGTGATGAAAAAGAAAATAACAGAGAAATAACACCCAAGAAAGACAAGCGATGCAAATGGAAACAATTGCCTACCACCAACCGACCGATGCACAGCCAGTCCCCAAGCAGCAGCTCTCCCACCAGCCTCCCCCCTAGTTTTAGTGCTGAGCACGATGTTGTATGGCATGGGATGTCCCCAGTTGGGGTCAGCTGTCCCATCTCTGTCCCCTCCCAACTCCTTGTGCACCCCCAGCTCACTCGCTGGTGAGGGGTGTGAGGAGCAGAAAAGGCCTTGTCGCTGTGTAAGCCCTGCTCAGCAATAACCGAAACATCCCTGTGTTATCAATACTGTTTCCAGCACAAATCCAAAACACAGTCCCATACTAGCTACTGTGAAGAAAATTAACTCTACCCCAGCCAAAACAAACACATCATAAATGAAATATTTCATTTTATTTTAAAGGCTGTTTTTCCCATGTAAAGATACATGCATCTACTTAAAATGAAAATGGTACGTTATATAATGAGCATGTATCCCAGCTGTGATTGATGCAGCTGTTCATCCATATTATTTAAGATAAGCACAACAAAACTGATTTCGCTTTTTAACTTAGTTGCTGTTTCTGTCTCTTGGATTAAAATGATTTCTACATTACCTAATTCAGTCTAACGTACCTTCATTATTATTTCATGACACCAGTGTGACTTCTATAATCATATTAACTAAATCACACTTGCCTAAACTCCCCAGCTAAGCAGATGTTTCAAGTACTCTGTGTGTTTAAACGTGTAAGATCTGCTGCCTCTTGAGGTTCTTGTGTTCTGGAAATAAAGGTTAATTAGGCCAGAAGGCTTTAAAGAAACAGCAGATGAGTAGTATGTATGGCTGAAGACCATGGTAACTGTTGCTGCCCAGTTGGTTATCTAAATTCCCAGTGCTTACTTGTTTACTGAACTGTGAAATCCATTCTGTAAATGGATTCTAGTCAGTAAACAAAGCTACAGATATTATCCTACTACCCTTGACATGATCTGTTGTTGTCTCTCCATGTGTCTTCTCTTTACTGATTTCTTCTGTGGAGTCAGACAGAGCATGAACTTTGAGTACAGCCAAAGATTTTCTGTTTCAGTCATAGGTTTGAGTATGGTTTATAGTTGATGTATTTCTATGATTTTCCTCAATAACTTTGGTTCTAAAATTTTTACTTTATTAACTCAAAGTTTGGTTAAATTAGAGTTTGATTTTTCCCATTCATACAGGTTTCTAAAGCATTTGCATTTAAAAGCCTACAGATGATAAGAATTTTATTCAACAACTTTGTAGTGAGGACAAAATATTGATTATCTTCATGAACCTAAGTAGTGGAAAAGCATATTCTTTGGTATTTTTTGTATACATATTAAAGTATTTTGAAGTTAGCCTTTTCACACTATTTTTTTTTTATTCTTGTCTCTCACACTGTCCTGTGGTTGAAAAAAATAATATATATGTTTGTGAAATAGGCTATATTGATAAGAAATATTAAGGCAATGAGCTTGGTTGTCTTTTTTCTTATTCATAGTCTTTATAGTTTCACTTTTTTATTCAGGAAGTACCCATCTATTTAAAGTTAGATTAAAAGACCTGTTGGATTTTACTAGCGGTTACGTATTCTACTGATTTATACATTTGGGTCTTAGCAGTCCATATTTGGTGAATGAGAGAATAGACTAATGAAGTCTCGTTGCTGAGAAGACTGGGAAGATTTTCCTGGTATTTACCCAAAGTTTCTTGTTTTTCTGATACAGTTCAGTTTCTCCTTTTTTATATTATGTATTCCATGGGCTATCCTCTTTAAAACAAAACAAAAACAACAAGCAAAACAACCAAGCCAAAAAAAAAAAAAAAATCAATAAAAAAACAGAGACTTATTCTCAAACTTGGTAGTTTTCCAACCCATTCTGGAGAATGTCTCGCCAGTTTAATTACCAAATGGATGGTATTCCCTAAGAATGAAACTTCAACTCCTCAGATCTCTTCTTACACTTTCCGGTTATTTGCAGGTGAATGAAATTGCATTTATAAATACCTTAGAAGCTCAGAACAAACGTCATGATGTGTTGAATAAACTTAAAGAGTATGAACAACGCTTAAATGAGTTACAAGAGGAGCGTCAACGAAGACAAGAAGAAAAACAAGCACGTGATGAAGCAGTTCAGGTATAATATATCTGTAGTTGCAGGGGGACAATGAAATATGTATTTGTTTTTCATTTTGGTTATGCAGTCATTGTTGCTTTCTATCTTATCTCCTTTGTTCAACTTCAGAAAAGTGTAATATGTTTCCCCTTTATAATGTTTCAGCAGTGAGAGGGAGAAAGGTAAGTCTTAACGTCTCTATAGCAGAGGTATTATAGATGCTGAGTAGCTAATTCATGCCTCTCTTAAGCTTTGTTTAAAAAATATTTATTACTCCATTTTAAGAAAATCCTTATGTTTTTGTAACAATTAAAACTTTGAGAGAAGAAACAGGAACACTTATTTTGTAGTTTTTCGTTTCTTGAATGAAGTGTAAGTTTAATGTTTTCTGTTCTTAATATATCTAAATTTTTGTAAAGCCAATATTTAAGAATGCAGGGCCTTCATCTAACAATGTAAAAATGTTCATTATTCCAGCAAGTTTTGGTTTGTGTTAATGAAATCTCATACCGTTTCCTGAAAGAAAGGTAATTTATTTGCTGGTATAGTGACGTGCATTTACAGTGCTGGAATTTGTGGCAAGGAGTATATTTTAAAAATATATTTAAATTTCTATTTGTCATTTATTCTGTCAAACAAAACAGACTAATTTTTCAGTAATATAGGGGTTTGAAGAACACATTAAAAATCCAGTTCTCCCCAGACTTTCAGCTAAACAAAATGATCACATTTCTTCTTAGTAAAACTCTGGAACTTAATGACTACTTATAAATGTCGTACTTAAATAAAAGGTTTCAAACATGCTTGATTTCTACATTTGTTGCTGGTAGAAGTATAGTCATTGTGTCAGAAAGGTTTATAATACCATATTTAGTTTCTTAATTAGAAAAAAAGTAAAAACTGAGTAGTGAGAAAGAAATCATATATTCAATGATAGTGCAAAAATTAATTGCCAAATCTGTTTTGTTTTATAAACGTTCTGATAGTTCAGAATCTTAATTTAAATATTAATATTCCATGGGAGCATATGTTATTTCTACATTACCTGTATCCTGTAGAATGTTTGAAATGTTTTCAAGTACTCTCATTAATGAACTCATTCGATAAGCTTCTAGAGTGGATAGACTTTTTCAGCATGAGCAAAATATATGGCAAATTAATGTGTAGCTTAGTTCATATAACGGTGCTTCCAATGTATGGTCAAGCTTCTGAATATACTCATGTTTGCATACTATTACTTTATCTAATAAAAATGCAATTCTTACTCCATCCAAGACAAAATTCTGTAAGCAGATGTTAAAATACAGTTTCTGTTAATTGCTTTTAGTTTTTTTTTTCCTATAAGAAAAGTTAGAATTTACTTTTCTATGACTAGGAGCGCAAGAGAGCCCTAGAGGCAGAACGACAAGCCCGAGTTGAGGAGCTGCTGATGAAGAGGAAAGAACAAGAAGCGCGGATTGAACAGCAGAGGCAAGAGAAAGAAAAAGCACGAGAAGATGCAGCACGGGAGAGAGCCAGGTAACGTTGCAATAATATTGTTGGTTCCCTGCCCTTCACCGTTATCCTTTCCAGCAAACTGCAGCTTCTCTATAACAACAGTACCTTTTTAGCTCTTCAGGCTTAGTATTTTAAAAAGTAACATTAATAAATATTCTTGATGAATGGTTTGAAAGAAGAAATCAGGTAAGTAATCATAAATTTTGTAATAGATTTTTGTATTCCTTAGGTACGTGCAGAATATAGCATGCAAGGCTGTATTTTAGTATATTCATCTTAGTTTTATTGCTAACAAGACCTTTTAATAATTTGACTTTTTAATATTTTAGCTTAGTTTTCAAGGGAAGCAAGATTAATGTCCCTGTGTTCCCCATTTCCTCCACTCTCCAGTAACTTTTGGACTTACTGGCATCAATTTGAGTTCACCTTTTTGTAGACACCAGAGATTACGTTTGTGAAGCACAAAGCTGGGAAATCAGGCTTCATTAATTCTACTGCCTACGAACTACTTGGTTTATGGTTTTGCCCATAATCAGAAGTTCATAAAGGGGTTTTCATATGGGTTCTTCTCTCTCTTTCTTTTGAGCCAAACATGAGGTGCAGAGAGGATGAATGTTGGGTGGCATTGCGGTGTGTCAGAAAGGTTTACTTTCAGGTCTGATTCAGGAAAACTGCTTTCTGCTTGTTGTTTAATTTGCCAGATTCTATTTGTATTCACCTCCTATTGTTCCCTACAGTTCTGCTGCCACAAGCATTCCATAAAACCTAAATAGAAGTTACATTTTTCCTATGACAAGAAGTATTCACTAATGGTTCTTGAAACATTTTTATTGTCACAGCTTGTTTTCTTCAAAGTTGTCATGAAGAGGTTTGTTTTTTTTCTCTGAGTAAAATATTCAGAAATACATTGATCACCTTCTTTCATCTTCCAATTCTAGCTTGACATCATAAAGAGATTCAACTTTCAATGGATGTTTAATGAATTGTGGATAGGATCTATGGCCTTGCCCAGGGCTTTGTGGATCTTCCCTTAATATATTGAGCCAAAGTCACAGTGAGACAGAGTGAGTTGGAAGGGATCCTTCAGTATCTTATTCACAGACACTTGAGGAAGATTAGCACTAACAGGGAAAATTTTTGTTACGCTGTTTTGGGAAGATGACGTTGCATGTGTGAGGCTTCTACATCTTTCTGAAATTTGAGGAAACCATCACAGTGAGCAAATGTGAGATAATTGTCTTGTTGACATCTTTGCCTTCTTAGGTCTTCTGCAGTTAGAACTTGTCTAAAGGCTCAAGGCATGTAATTCTTTGCTCTTTTTGCTTAATCAGTTTTAATTGTGCCACTTTGTTGAAGAACAGCAGTTTCCATTTGCCTTCTCTTAGTACTGTGTTTCAGCAATATTTGCTATGTTTGCTACTATAGCACTCGGTTTTCAAATGCTTTGTACTTGATATTGCAGGACCGTGCTTGCATTTGTTTTTCTTTGCCAGATGCTGATTATACAAGAGAGATTTTTTTCCTCTTTTTTTCTTTTTTTGGTAATTTTGGGAAAGAGTAGGAAAGAATGTATGTGTGGTGCCCTACAAGAGGCTGATTCCGTTATGTCAGAATGGCCTCGGAGTCATTCCATCTCCTCAGCAACAGTTCTGAGGTTTCTCTAACACAGTAGGATTAGGGGAGGATTCAAAAGTGTCCTGTTTAGAGTTCAGGGAGAGATGAGCTTGACAGGAGGCTGGCTCTACTGTCCCTTCTGGCTTGGACTTCAGCAGGTTTTGGTGGAACCTCGGGGTATCATTTGGTGTTTTGTTTTGTTGTTTGTTTTTTTTCCCTGCTGCTAGGATTTGACTCTTATCCTGAAGATTTAATACTTGCTGGAATGAGTAATTTTTGGAATATCTGCCTAATGTTTCTTCAGTATAAGCTTTACCATGTGCATCTGGTGATGATTAAAGCATCTGTATGAAAGGAATAGTGTACTTAAAACTGACTTTAAAAGCCCCTCTGCCCTTACGGTACATTAACTTGATTCCAGTAAGGTTTTAGATGTAATTTCAGAGTATTTTATATTCCTGAGAGTTGAAATCCATAATATGGAAAACTTTGTTCTTGTCAATAGAAATCATAAAACTGTATAACGTAACCTAATTATGTAAAAAGCACGCTTTTCAGAAGGGCTTATACTGGAATAATGTTGATGCTCTATAAGTTGAAGCTTTAGAATTTTGTTTCAAATATTATTAATCCAAAGTATGCATTGATTTTAATTTGTAGGATTAAACAAATAGGTAAAAACACATACTCAAAGAAGTAGGTAAAATAAGCTTTGGGTTTGGGTCATGTGTTAGTTGTGATTTGTTTCAGCTCGTGGTATGAGACAGAAACTCTTGAAAACAAAACCAAAGACTGTAGTTCGGTCTTTCTTTATATACCTCAGGGGAGATGGCACATAAACTACCCAGTGCTTCTCATCCATCATCTCTTCCTCACCCCCCTCCACGCCCATGGCAATGGGAAGAGTTCACTTATACTTTCTGAAAGAGCAATTGTGTGTAGTGTTTGTCGTTGATTTACTTCCTTCCCCAACTTCTTTCCTATCTGCTTTTATATTTTCTGTGTCTTTTTGTTTTAAAATGTTACTTTATCTGAGCCTCCTACTTTTACTGAAATGTCTTTGTTTTTTCTGTGAGTTTTCTGTATAAAAAAACCCGAACAAACACAAATCCACACAAACCAGAAACCACAACTGTTTGGATAATATTCTTTATGTTACCCTTTCTGGTTTTGTCGCTCAAAGTACTTTAATTTTAGAATGCCTTTAAAAGGATGGCTGATGGCTGTGAATGACTTCTTCATTGCTCAGTTTTACTCAAACCTTCCTTTACTTCATTTGGCCCTTCACAGCTGCCAGACTCTCAGGAGAAGTGTTTCTTTCCCACCCCAATCCTTTCTGTACCAACAGCCTGAGTAGCTGACTTTCTGCCTCTTTAGGGTTTGATAGCTCCCTTGGCTGCCTGATCACTAGTAAGTTGTTCTTGATGAAACTGTTATCCGCAGGTTTCTGCTTAATAGTTATAGTAACAGATAGAGTTATATGTCTTCTTTTCTCAGACAGAAAAAAATAATCTTAATCTCTTCAGTAGGGTGATGCTTAGGGCATTGCCAGGCTCTTACTGACATTCGTATGTCAGCTGTGCTTTGGCACTTTGCTGGGGAGGGGAAGGAGAGTGGCTAAAAGTGGACAACTGAAGTCTGTGGTGTGATTCACTTTTTGGAAGGGGAGTGTAGGACAGACACGTCCAGTGAGCAAAACGGGTCCTGACTGCAGATATATACAGAAGGTGACAGTAAGATAAATACCTAATCTTTTGCTGTCCTTTAGTATATTTAACATTTAGAATTGCAATATTCTAGAGTGTTGATTTATCACTCATGACTGTATCATTTGATGTTGGTCAAAGTTCTGTATAAAAGTTTATATATTCAAAGTTCCACTAATCTTCTTTTTTATGAAACGCACCACCCTCATTGCTGTATGTTTTTCCTTACATTTGCCATGGTACTCCTCCCTTTGGTTCACTGACCGTGGCCATTGGCTTAAGGATGCTCGTGGTGGCAGGGTATCACATTCATTGCTATTTCGTAGCACTGTGTTGACTGTCATCGCTCTGATTTGGACTGAGGTGTGATCCAGGTTCTGCTGTAGGGGTTCAAGTGTCTGCCTTCATTCAGTTGTCAAAATTAAAGCATCTATATTCTGTTAACTAAGTTGCTTTTTGTTGTCTGTCTTTTCTACTGAGCCAACTTTCAGCTTTGTTTTTGGAGTCCTTGTTCTCCATTTCAACCATGAATTAGTCATTATGCACGCTCTACATGGTTACGAGTTCTTCCTATATTTATTATCTTTCGGTTAGAGATCGAGAAGAAAGGTTGGCAGCTCTTACTGCAGCTCAGCAAGAAGCCATGGAGGAGCTACAGAAGAAGATTCAACTGAAGGTATAAAAGGATACTTTAGTTGAAAAACGCATCAATGATACAGAATTTCTGCAAAAATATTTTCTGTATGTGTGTTTTATTTGCTGAAGATGTTACAGTGTACTGAACTATGCAACTTTACAAGATACTTTTATTTAGACTTTTGCATTAGGAGGAGGCCCCTGCTATATAACATACACTGCATAGTTTGGAAAGACAGGACTGAGCCCTATGGAATTCATTAATTTCAAAGCTTTGAACATGAAAACAAGTAAACTTGTACTTTCTAAGAGAAGTCAAAGTAATTTTTAATTAAATTGTGAGGAAAGTCAATACATAAAAACTCTCACACTGTGTTTTGTGAAGGCAGTTCACCAGTCACACAGGGTGCTATCTAAAGCTATTGAAATTGATGCTGTCAAGTGCAGCATTTGATTTCCTTTTGTGTCATGAATGGCTCCAGTTATTTCATAAAATAGGCATAAGGATCAAGCCCCTTGTAGTTCACCTGTTCAGCTGAATTGACTGTCCAGTGGAGAACCAAGGTATTAGAAGTTTTGAAGAGATATCCACTATTTTTCAAGAGATGTAAAGACTTCTAAAACGATAAATTATATTTTTAAGGTTCTGAGTTAGAACTATGTATTAAAGTTTCAATTAATGATAAATCATGTAAATTTTTTTTCTCGCGTGGTTTATTTCTATGTACGAATAATTTTTTGTTTCAGTGTTATTCTTTGCTCTTTTCACAATCGGAAGCACCACAGCTACATTTACATGTCCTGTAAAGGGCAGTTTTGTTATTAAATACAGGTTCACACCCCAGCCTCTGATTTTAAATAGCAGTTGAGAGTTTGTTGCATTCTGCTGAGACTTAGGTATGAAAATCCTCTGAAAGAATCCAGATACTGGGTTTGTCTGCTACTGCAGCTAAATAACAAGTAATTTATTTTACTTTAATTTGTAGATTATGATTTCATATGTGTCAGTGAGAACAGCGCTACGTAAGTTACATGTTTGTAGAATTGGAAGTTGAACTTACATTCTGTACTAGAATGTTTCATTAAGAACAAAACTAGAACTGAGATGTTAAATGTTACAAGATTTACAGAAGGATTTGCAGCAGATCATTAATTGATAATCACCTATAAAACAAAAATAGTGCTGATTGATTTTTTAAATCATAATGAAATGTTAAAATGTCTGGGATGTGTGGTAACTTTTAATGTCTTTCAGAAATAAAAAATAGTTTCAGTGTAGCAGAAGTTCATCCTAACTGTACAGTATTTGGTAATTCCCAATATTTCTTTGCACAGTTTAATTCCATTCGCTGTAATTCAATGTGTTTTGTCTTTGTTTGATTATTTTCCATTCAGCATGATGAAAGTATTAGAAGGCACATGGAACAAATTGAACAAAGAAAAGAGAAAGCAGCGGAGTTAAGCAGTGGAAGACATGCTAATACAGATTATGCACCAAAACTTACACCATACGAACGAAAAAAACAGTGCTCATTGTGCAATGTCATGGTAAGTTGGAGAAAGGAAATACTGCTAGAATTGCAAGGCCAACTTGAGCCTTGAAGCTACAAATTACGCTTCATTCACAGCTGAGAGTACTGCACATCTACTGTGTGCCTCCTGCTTTTGTAACGTGCAGATTTTTGGAGTCTTTTTTGGAATTTTTGGATTCTTCTGTCTATAAATGAGATTGAAATTCACTGAAGATTACTAGACACAGAGGAACCATGTCAAGCTCAAGAAGTTCTTGAACTGAGTTTGTTTGGAGGCTTAAAAGTGTTGAAGGGCAGAATCAGTGCTTGCTTTGTCTGTTCTTTTACTTTGTTGGAAGCCAGGTACTTTGCAGACTCCAGTCTCACCAGGGTGTCTCTTCTTGTGTCCCAGGAATGAGGGAGAACGTGAAGCCCATATGGTCACTAAGTAGGAAGCAGGGAGATCTGTTCTTGTTGATAATTGGTTTTACCGATTTGCAAAGACTATACGTTATTGAATAAAGCCTTATATTCTACTAAGCATTGTTTCTCTTTAATTGCTGAATTAAACAAGATTGCACGGGACCACTTCAGGCAGTGCTGGAAGAGAAACTCAGGTTCAGCAGACTAGAGTCTTGTATATTCACTAATCATGCATTTCAGAATGAAAGCCCAATATATGAAGTTAGATTGAAGTAAAAATGAGATGAGAAGCCAAGATTTTTTAAAAATCTCTTAATGATTTGCTACCCAGCAGGATAATGTCTAATTTAGTCTTAAATCCTGCATAAAAGATGTTCATGTAAATTAAGTTGAGGAATAAAGTACTGTACTTGAAATTCTGAACATGGTCCTGACAAACTGTATTTATAGATTATGGAATTACTGAGGAAAAAATTACTATTAAGTTATTGTCATTACAGATTTCATCAGAAGTTTACCTTTTTAGCCACATTAAAGGGAAAAAGCACCAACAAGCTGTGAGAGAAAACAGTAGTATACAGGGACGAGAGCTTTCAGATGAAGAAGTGGTAAGTTTTGTAATTTTTTTTCTATATTACTTCTATTTTTAAATGCCATCCAGCTGACTATCCTAAGAAAGTAAAAAATTCTTGTAAAGGAACGGAACAAGAAAGTTTGAGTTAGCATGGGAATAGTAGTGCCTTTTTGAATATAGACTACCAATGAAAAGGAATGAAAGAAACAGCGGATTCAAATACTTCAAGCAATTGCCATTTGAAATAGATCGTGTATAAAACGTGACTAATTTCTTTTCTATTAATCCAAAGGTGTTTTTCATCTCACTATATTAATCTTTTCATCATAAAAACCTGATGTGTTGTAGGTGTCTGCATTTTGCTTTACTATTTTTTTGTTCCTTCCTGTTGCTTGAAGTGCCTTAGTTCTTTCTTAGGTTACCAGGTCTGCTCTCTTGTGCATCACGGTCAATAATACTGAAAATTGTAGTGCTGAATTACTTTAAAATATAAGATTGGAAACACTTTGCACGGATTAGTGTTGCTAGAAAGAACAATAATTGGCACTTAGAGGGATTTTTAGGAAGCATTGAGGACATTTTATACTGAATCAAGAAACAATGCTGTTTTGAAGAACAGACTTCTGAATGGTTGTCTGATGTAATTTCTTGTTGCTGCTGCCTGAATTGAACTACAGTATTCAGTGAAGGCCTTTCCTGTGAGGCAAATTATAATGGTCAGACTTTGAGTTCTGTCTTATCCAAAAAAGTTTGCGAATGCCTGTGTGTTATTCCTGTCAGATGTTAGGAAGAAATCCTGTACAAGCCAATTCTCCAGAGCTGATTCAGATTTAAATTCATTGTGTTCAAAAATCTGTTTCCAGCCAAGCTAATTCCAATGATACTGCTCAGTACTTCTAATTTTTGGCCGTGTCCTTCTTTCCTTTGCAGACCTTGTTACTATTTTTATTTGTTGAAATCCTGTCTTTGTTTTCAGCTTTTTACGTCCAGTAGTAACATTTTTTCTTTTCCTGTTTCAAAAACTGTGGAGAGTTAAGTCTCTGAGGTACTGAAATCCACAGAGGTGGTTATCATGGGAAAAACAGAAAACTGGAGAGATACAGTAGTCTGGAGGAATAAATTTTTGCCGAGTTGCAGTTTGCCTACCCCTTTCTAACTGTAATGAAAGTACATTAACTGTCTTTTCAGTTTCTTTTTTCCTCCTTTACAGTGGTTAGTGGGATTTCTGTGGTTTGGGATTTGGTTTTAGGTGCCAGGTTTACCTAACTGGATATATGGGAGGAGGCTTCATACTGCATCCATTTTTCTTAGAAATATAAGCTGTGAGATTTCCCAGAATCTTTCATGTTGGTACACGCACCAAAGTGTGGGCAATCTGCAATATTGAAATTTTCCTGTATCTATGTAGCCTTTGCTTGTATCTGTCTAGCCACTGATAATTGAACTATGGTTCTGCTGGGCAGCTGGCTCAGATGAATATGGAGGAAACAAGTAAACTAGATTTTTGTTTGACTGGGTGTTATACGCTATTCGCAACATCTAATTTGATAGTTTAACAATTCTGGCTTCCAGAAAAAGTGATCATGTTTTAACAGCTGCGTTTGTGCCCAGTTGGTGAAAAAAGAAGTTCCACTAGAGGGCACAGATAACTTGATTTTTGTGGTGTTCAACATCATATGCTTAATCCAGTGTTTTTCAGCAAAACATTTCAATGTGAACTTAAGATCAAGGTTGAATGTATGGGCGTTCTTGAACGTGTACTCAGTGCAGGAGCAAAAGCAGAGAACAGTTTTAACTGAATGAACAGCTTCATGATTACAATAGCAGATTTAAATATCCTTAAGCAAGGCGCTGCATAGTATTTGGCATACTGGAAACATATGGATACTTCCACTGTTAGATATTAATATATTATTTAAAGCTATATTTTAATTAGTCCGAGTATACAGTTCTGAACTGTACTATTGTAATCTGAAATTCCCTTGGCCTGAGGCCCTCTCTGGTTTGCTTTCTGCAAAGAGCAGTAATAAGATATCCATACTAGAGATACCGTCACTGTAAAGTAGAAAAGTAGAAAATAAATTTTATTTATCAGAGCAATCTGCTTTGTGTACCTCTTTATTCAGCACGTATAGCTAATGCCAAACTTTGCCTCCTCCACGACTCTAGTTAAGTTTTGAAATACTTAAGAAAAGATTTCTGAAGTATTGTGTAGAAGTAAAACTGTATTCCAGGGAAACGTTATAATATTCACAGTTACTTATTCATCACTGTTTTCAATTTCTTAGTCAGTGAAGGTATCTGTAGTGAGAACACAGTTGTATTACTTAAAGTTATTACTTGTCATCTGTGATGTCTTTAGATTATGTACATCTTGTCTGTGACCCTTCTTCTTTGACATAAAAGATTTTATTTATATCACCTTTGACCTAATAAAATTTCACCTTTAACCTTATGCACTTGACACCTCAGATAACTTACTCTTGATCTTTGACTCATTTTGTGTTAAGCCTGTTAAGTAAAATAGGTAGTGCCTAGAGAGAAGGCTTTTTCAAAATTGTAATCTGACCATAGAAGTTCTTTATTATTACTTGAGAAATCACAGAAGGACTTGAAATATGTTTATTTTGACCATATTAGTACCACAGAAGGTAAAATTTAAGTGTCTTCTCAGGACTTTTAAAACTGATCTAAATGAATGTTTGTATAATATGTCTTCCTACAGTAAGGATTTGTGTGGGTTGATTTGACTGTTAACAGAAAGTTGAAAGCTGTATCAAATGACACTAATTCCCCTGGGCCAGGTGGATGCTGGTAGCTGATCTTGCCAGGTCTAAAAAGAAACATTTATATTCTAGATTTTTCCGCTTTACTATAGCATCTCTAGGTTCTGTAATTTTACAAATATTTTCGGAGATAAAAGTAGACTTTGTGTTGGAGCAGTTTTCCATTTCCATTGTGCAAGAGCTGATAGCTAGAATTAAATCTTTAACCAGTAAGATGAATTCACTTGTAAGTGTGATAATTTGGTGAAACTCACAAAGAAAATAGTTTTGTTTTGAATGAAGATACTAAAAATGAAAAAATATGAAGTTACTTGTAAGATTGTATGACAGCTTCATTTCATCTCTGCTTTTTGGGTTTTCTTCCTTTGGGTATTTATTAGTCTCCAGCTGAAAATGATGTAGGTTTCTCCTAGAGCAAAAATCTCATGATTTTGAAACAGTGGTGATCACATTAAAACAAATTAAGGTATATTCACATTTTTTACTCCCTTTTTAACTTTTCTTTTGTCCAGTCTGTTACAAATACATTCATTCATGTAGATGGCAAAAACAGTTTCAGCAAGGTAGGCTTCAGGCTAAAAATTGTCTTTCCTCCATTATATTTCTGAAACTTGCTATGCCGTCACTGTCCCACACCATTTCACCATTATCGTCAGTGCAGTAACTGGGGTCTGTCTACAGTTTCTCTCTGCTCAAATGCATCTCTTCTCCCATCAACCTTGCAGGTTCACTCTCTTTTTACATTGCTCTTTTCTCTGCTATTGATTTCCTGTCCCCTGCCTTAATATTCATATTCGGTTCAGCCAACGATGTAAACAATGTGTGCAATTTGGTTTCATTGGCTTCACTGGAATCAATTAGGATGGTTGAAGTTATGACTAATTGTTTTGCTGAATCAGAGCCTGTGTGACACAAAGGGCTTTTGACACAAAGGCCACCACTGAAAAGGTGCCTGCTGAAAGCCATGGGACAGCACATGGAGATTTCATTAGCCTGAGGAGCCTCTGCAGGGACCTTGTAGACATTGGTCCCACCTGTAGCTCCTAGATTATTTATTCATTTTTATGCCCCTCTGGCTTTCCCTGTTTCCTTTGCCTTTCTTGTCTATTCTGGTTTGCTTTGAGAAATACACATGACATCAGTAATCCTTACAGCTTGCTTCCTCTGAACCATTGTCCTAGCTCCTGTCTGTATCTCCTGTCATTGAAGTACTATGGTTCAGAGGCACTTTTAGAGCATAAATCATGTAATTCCGTGCAGTCTATCAATGTTCCTATAAGTGAAAAGTACTCCTAAAACCCAAATGAAATAGATAACTTGGCAGGGGTTTGGATAGTTTATATAATATGCACACTAGAATTTTATGTATTCCAAAGTGGGGTGGAGGAATATTAATGAAGCTTTGTTTGCATATGTGAAAAATGTGCTTTTTTTATTAGGGAGGAAAACTATTGTCATGATATAAATGAAACAAAGAACTTTTTAGAGGCATATTTAGATGAAATGAAAATATAATCCCATATGGAGCAAAGAGATTGTTGTCTGAAGATTGACAGCGTTAAAATGTGAGGATTTACAGAAAGACATGGTTGGTTGAGCCCACCCACATTCCTTTGAAAAAAACCAACCCCGGATCCTCAGTGCCTAAAGCGTACTCTGTCGTGCGGGTTGTCAGGTTGGCCGGGGTTGCAGAGCAAGCCTTTTCTGGCATAGTTCCGCTTGGGTTTGCAGCGGGGGCTGATTTACAGGGTGTGTGACTGTGCTGGCAAGTTCCCCTGGTACCGCCACTCGCTCGGGCAGGACGGCGCTTCTGCCAGGATGTGGTGAGGGGCTGCCGGAGAAGCCCAGCAGGGCCAGCACAAGCCCTGTGCCAGCCATGGAAGGTTTATAACTAGCACAACACACAAGCAAAGCTGATGTTCGTATGAGTTTGAGTTTCTAAAAGCTTTTTGGGGCGAGGGATTGTTTTTCTTTAAGAAACCGAGCTGTTTTCTCAAAGTTGTGTGCTGCTTCCATTATTTCTTACAGAGGAAATTACTGAGGGAAGAAGATGTGGGAATGTTTTCATGTCTGACCTTTCCTCTTGTTCTTCTGTATGTACAGGGAGCTTTCTTCTGTAGACATGTGGTGATGCCTGGAGTTGGCTAATTTTTTTTTAATTCACTATGTTTTCATTAAATTAAATTATATATAATGTATATAACTATTGTTTTATTGCTTCTGCCTTAGCACTATAGGGAAAAATGCTTTTTGTTTTTCTTTCTGAATCAGAGTGTTTTCAAGTTCTTTTATTTAAATGAAGAATACTGTCCTATGAAGTCCTTTTGCAACTAGCTAAAAGACATGATTAGGCAAAATGGAAAATAACACTAAAGGAGCGGTTTTTTCATTTCATCTACTAGAGGACTTTGAGGTATTTATACCTGTGGATATGTCATCTTTTAAAAAACATTATTCAAGATCAATAGTTCTCTTTCTTCTCAAACACTCAAGCATGTTACATGTCTACTTGTGTTGCCAAGTGTGTTTTTAGCCACCTTTATTCTGATTTTCACTCTAAGTAATGAAAGTCCTTAGCATTCCGTTTTAAGTTCTTCTGTTTGATTATTCAAGGCTCTGGACTAAGGCTTTTACATGGGTCTGATTTTTTTTCAGCTACAAACTCTGTGTGTCTGCAGCCTTGGTCTTATTCTGGTGTATATTTGCACTCCAGTCTCTTTCAAACATCTGGTACCATTTGAATGATCCGCTGTGACCATTTGAGTACAAGGAGATGGTCTTGACTCAGCTGTGGTGGTATATAATACTTAACTTCTGGGTGATACATTGATGCATATGGTTTGGTCATATATTGAAAAATATTCTTGTTTCTTTTATCCACAGAGTTACAGAATATAGACTTTATTGTAAATTCTTTTTTTTTTTCTTGGCATCTGATTATTTTTTCCAACAGTAGCCCATTTTTCTTCTCTATTGCTCAGTGGAAGCAATCTCTAAATCACTTACAAACAAGAACTCCTGGTCCCAATAAAGCCTCAGGTTCCAGTTGAGTTCTCTTTACTTGGATTTTAAAATTTTTTTTCCTGAGGAAGGAAGGATCTTTTTCAAGAGGTTGTGTGTTCCTATAGGAATGGAGTTAAGCCAAGCATCTGAGGACCATTTTTGTTTATGAATGTTTCATATCTGTTGGATACCTGCGGTCCTTTCAGCACAGGAACTCTGGGCTTGTAATTCTGCTGTGAATGCACTTGTCCTAGAAGAAGCTGTCATAAATGATCATGTAATTATAAAGTTTAATCCATGATGCAGTTTGCAGAAGGTCTCTCAGTACTCCATACATCAGTTGTAATTTTTTTGTACTTTATGCAGCAATAGCTTCTTACCTTTAATATATTATAAAGTGTTGTTTTTCTTGGCAAAACTGTACATGATTAATTGTTTATTGGCTGTGTCCTTAATTGTGATAGATCATTGCCAACATCTGCACCCTTCCTCCTTTGGGCTTGGATATCTTAAATATTCACAGCCAGTAAGAAAAACTACTGCTGGCAGGGCCAAGTGCACTCTCATTTCCCCCTTTCTCTTGCTTGCCCTTGCAGCCAGATGATAATGTCAGTGCCTTCCAGCTTTCTGCCCTAATCTCCGGAGTGATGCTTTCGATATCCAGCACGCAGAATTCTCATTCTGGTGAAAGAAACAGCTTTGCTTTGCCTTCTATTCCCACATTTTGGAGTGACAAGTGGGAAAGGGAATGGTATTAAAAATCCCAAGAAACATCCAAACCTCCTATTCAGAATATTATTTGCTATTCATCTTAGCGCAGGCTGTCATATCGCTGAATTTATGGGCAAGCGAGGTGACTAAAAGTGCAGTTGGTAATAGCAGTAAAAATAGTACCTAGTTTGGACATGCTAAAAAGCAGTATTAGTCCCTCATTTAAAAAATTTAATCTTAATTAAATTCAAGAAGTGAAGGAAAAACTACTTTTGCAATGAAAGGTCAATCTTCAGTTTTGAACGAATGATAAAAGGTTTTTAATGCTCTACACTCATCTTCGAAAGTAAGTTCTAGCACAGAAATGTGAATAACTAAAATTTTGATTTTGAGAAAATAATATTTGAATATCCTTTATTTTTATGACCCATTTTTTCATGTATTAAGGCTAGTAATAAGTCTTACTAATGGTAACCTTCCTTATTTTGAATACTTTCCATATTTTGGAGCGGGTCATCACTTGTGGTATTAAACCAGTATTTGTTCACAAACATTTGATCTCTTTGTCGTTAGTACTAACGCCCATTTGTGTTTCAAGCTGTCACTGGTTATAATGTTGAAAATCGGATTTTGCATTTGATATAACTCGGTCTGCTTCAGCATCTGTTTTCCATATTAAATATTGTCCTAGGCTATGAGGAAAAAAATAAAATACTGAGGAGTTTTGTTGAAACATGTAATAAAGTCATGAACAAATATTCCTGTGGTAACATGATTTAGAATTGAACCTTAAAAACCTCTTTAAAATTTGGCAAATACCTCCCTTAAGTGATTATATACAAGTAAGAACCGTTATTCCTGACATTGGTGATAAATATTGAAAACATTTTTTTAAATTATTTTCTGCAGTTACAGGATATTGTTTATTTTGAAGCAGGTAATATTAATCCAAAAGATAAATGTAGGCTTCAGAATAGTTACCTATTGATTTGCTAGAATATATTCCTTATGTACCTTACCTTTATACAAAATACTCAGTTTGCTATTAATTTTTTTTAGTAAAATGGTAAATGAATGACAGCAGTTATTATGCGATATAAGCTACTACAAATATTTCTTTGTAATTATCTTCATGTTTATTTTAATGCTGATACGAGAGGGCAAGTGAAAACAAGTGTTTGGAAGTTCTGAAGATGGAATTTAGATAAATAGCTAGAGTCAGATATTTTTCAAGTTGCCTTGGTCTGCAGAATTGGGTTAGAAAGCTAATAAGAATGCCTTTTTTTTTTTTTTTCCAAACTTGAGGATTCAAGGTTGGAAAGAGTACAAAAATAATAAGAATAACCTGTCTCATGGTATTCTGGCACTTCTCTTCAGTTCTGGCCAGAATCCAGAAATATAGAAGGGAATGAAAATCAAAAATAATAGAGAAAAAAAAAAAACCTATAAAGTTCTCCAATTCCAAGAAGGTCCTTTTGGCTCATTTTTTTGTGTGAAAGTCCAATAGCCAGAAGGGTTTTCCACTTGTATGAATTGGTTAGTTTATACATAATGGCAAGATAGTTAATTAAGTACCGAATCCCACGCTGTATAAAACAGTCTGTAGGTTGGAAAGGTCAGGCCTTTACTTTATTGTTGCCTGACAGTGAGGTTTCACTGCAGTGCTGCTTTGTGCTAGCACAGGACCCTCCAGAGCTTATGGAAAGCGGCAGAAAATACTTGATATAGTAGGTGATGATCCTGGCCACTCCTGCCAGCGACTGGCTGGCTTCAGACCAGAGGACTTCCAGCGCCTTCCTTCCCTGGCTGCTGCCGCTGCGTGTTGGGAGGAATATTGTGCTTCGTGAGAGCCAGCGAGGAGCGACGTGCGCAGAGGAGAACAGAGGGTCTTAAGTTATGACTGCCCTACAGCAACAAATGCCAGGCTGTGATTTTCTTCTCAGCTTGAGCGAATGCAGATGCTTCACTGCAATATTGTCCTACCTGTGCAGTCTTGCCCCAGGCAGAATTCATAAGGAGGCAGTGCTTACTTAAAAAGAAAGGAAAGGGAAATAAGTATTTGTGTTAGGCTCACTCTTAATTTTAGAATGAGGAGATTTTGTTAGGAAGAATTCTGTTTGGCGCACTTTAGATCACAATTTAATAAGTGTTGCTCTAAATATTTGCTGAGTAGTGAAATGAATAGTAGCTTATATGTAATACAGAGGGCCAAAAGTGTCATAGTCAAAGAGATTGGGTAGGAGAATAATTTTGCAGTTGTCTTCTGGTTTGGTAAATACTGACATATCCAAGATTTCATCTGTCAAAGTCAGATACATGGGTGTTGTTGCAGTAATCAGGACATCAGATGGGGAGAGCTAGTCAAGAGTATTGGTCTTGTGAATGGCTATTGTATGAAGAGGGTTTCAATTAGGAAATTTATTCTCCAGCTGTTGTATTTTATATAGATTACCAAGGTTCAGAATCCAGTTTATGGTACAGTTTTCCTCATCCAAATTGAAGTGGACTGTATTCAACTGTATAGCATTTCAGCATTTTGTAGTATTTGCTACACTTTTCATGGAAAAATTTTGCAATTTTTTTTGTTCTGGAGTCTAAAGAACTTACTTTATTTCAGAGAATATTGATAGTAATGCTCTAATACTTGTAATATAAACATGTCATATAAGAAAAAGGGGTGTATAGAGAAAAACTTGGTTATAAGAAGTGCTTAGTCATCTAAAATTGTCAACTTCAAGATAGGAAATGAACTGGTAAGTTTTTCCTGTTTCAAGCAGTTGAATGGGGGACTAGGCAATAACCAGCAAGAATGTGACTTCATGGGTGACCTTATTAGTTTTAGCTATAATGATTCTGGCAACTGGATTTCTCCTGTAGTTTGTAGATGAGGCCCATCTGCTGCTTTTGGAAAGCTTCGGGATTCTCAGTGACTAAAAGTCAGAACAGTTGAGGATGGAGGGAGAAGAGAGGAAAAGCAAAGATGTTTTTGTGAATAATGTAATTTCTATCTCGTCTGCTATGTTGGGGTTGCAGTTTTCCATGTGCCTTTAATGTCAGGTCGTATCACCTTGCTGGTTTATGAAGCACTGAAACTTGTACAGGAAATTTATTTCAGTTCTAAAAATATCTTCAGTGTTACATAAAAATTACTAGAGGTCTATATGGCTTGATTTTTAAAGATCTCAAATGACAAGATGTGTCTTGTCTGCTGTGTCAGACTGTGATGTGTCAGACTACTATTAAATATCAAATTGTATATATTTACCAGATTACTTTTATGTTTCATAAGCTTTTTTAGCAAAAGGCAATCTCCCTCTGAGCAGCAGGTTGAGTAAGCCTCGTGAGTGTTCAAAACAACCTTTAGTTTTGGTGAATGCATGTAAATAACACCGGAGAGAAATAGCAAGAGTATTTCTACTCTAACGCATCACTGAGCCATCACCATCTGGGAATACAGAGAGGAATATATACAGGTGATCGTGAGGAAATGTATCAGCATTCAGTTCTGGTTCCCATATTTTGCAGCTGCACGTTGCAGTGTCGTACAGACCGACTGCTCTCTCTGGCACAGATTCTGCCGTCTCCGTGAAAATTGATAGCTTATTTTGCGTCACAGTTATCTCAGCTGGGCAACTTAAAGGCTGAGTTATCGAGTATGAAAAATGATGGCAGAAATCTGATCCGTAACGACCATCACAGCTGGGGCTATTTCAGTCCTGAGATAAAAAGCATTGTGTTAGCAGTGTTGTTGGGTTTGTCCTACGTGAGTCTTTTGTCATATGTAAGTGTTTAAAACAAAGCTTTTGAGAAATTGTGCAGCTCAAATGGAGATCGCCGGTATAGCAACTGAAACTGCAATGAAAAGGGTTGGTAGCTGTGAATACAGACCTTAATAACAGAAGCTTTAATTAGAAAAGAGCCTTTACTTACTAATGCTTTGCGTTTATAATGGCCTAACATCTCCAAAGATCTGATGGGTTACTAATATCTGAGGATTTGGGTGAATATCAGTCAGAATCTATCCAGCGTAACACAGAATCAGGCCAGTAATGCCCCTTCGCATTGTCATAAAAACAAACCCCAGGATGCCTCTTTGGAGAGGGGAACATTAGTCTTAATAATTCCTACTGCATTTAGCATTTACTTATATAAAAATAATAATAAGAAAAAGTAAAAGGCTTTCAGGAAGAGGTGACTAGATTACCCAGTTACTTACCTTTATTAGAAATCTAAAAAACTGAAATTCAGTAATTTCACTACTGCTTAAATCAAAGCATTCAGAAGATGAAACAAGTTGACTGTCTAAACACTGCACCAATCACTGACTTTGGTACATTTATCAGCCATTGTTTGTGTGGCAACCCCCGGCAGTGCAAGTAAAATTACTCAGGAATTGAATAATTTGAAGGATTGAACAGGGTGACTCAGTGGATTTAAAAACCTATATTTTTTTCGGATAACTAGTAGGAGCTTAATAAAACTTGGGAATAGCTATTTTAAGGGTGCTGTGCATACCGTAGCAACAGCTCTCTTTGGGTGTCACTTGTCATTCAATACTGAGCTCTTGGTTCTACTTGTTTCACACCTGAGTGGTGTCGATCTGCTGCTGTGCTAATCCTGCGCTTTCATCTCTGCCTTCAAAAAGTGACTCTTTTTGTGACATGGGGTGTTATTACTCAACTCCTGCTTTAATGAGCCGTGTGTATGAAGCCTGATATTAATCCAAACTGCCACACGTGAAAGCTGAGAACTCTGAGAAACATCATTCACGAAGGTGCTCGAGTTCATGTGAACAAAATGGTTTGAAACCATCCTGTGTGCTATTGACAGCACGACCTCTTCTGGCCCTCACGGGCTGGGAGATGAATGTGCTTGTTGAACCCTGGAGCTCTCTTGAAGTCATCTGCCACACCACAGATAGGATTAGGAGAAGAGAGATGAGTATCTGCTAAGGGGAATACAAGGCTTTGTCTCACTTGTTCCTGCCGAGCAGAACCCTGCTGCCCTGTGTGCAGTTGCGGTCACACGACGGGAGGACAGGAGGCTGCCGGCACCTGGATGGAGATGGTCTGCTCCTTCCGTAAGGTGGTGTCTGTTCCAAAGTGCAGCGTGACCTTCATTTTGCGCTGCTGTCGCTTGGAAGATTATAGTAAGCAGTTTGAAGATCTCCTGAACCAAAAAACCAGTTTCAGTGTTGAAGATGTAGAACTATAGTAGCAGTCAGAGTTAGTTTGGTATATTACTAGTGCTCATCTCACTCATAAGACATGAGGTAAACTAATGCTAAATTACAGTGCTGGGGTGTACAAGTTCAGCTGGGATGTAATTATCAAATCCCATCGAAATAATTCTTTTTTCTTTTTTTTTTTTTTAATAACTGAGCATCCCAAAATGTCACTGTTTAAGTACCCTGAAGCTTGGTAGCAAAGCAGAAATAACGTCATAGTATGTTCTCAGGAGGGCCTTTCTGAACATTGAAGAACTCAAAACCATAGGTTTCCCGTGAAGTTATAGCCTTATGGTCAGGTTTCTCTTTTTTTTTTAAAAAAAAAAGAAAGTTTAAGGGAAAAGCTATTTTTTGGTGGGATAAGCTATTTTTTAGTGGGTGTTGAGGGATACATCTCTCTGAGGAGACAAAAATAAACTGGGATTTCATAACCAACACTGGGATGGTTTATGTTCTGGTGCTACTGCAGATTGGTTAAGAACTAACTCATCAGAAACTGGGATATTTTGCTGGTCTTGTACTACTAAATCGTGCTCAAAGGGGTCAGCCTTTTGAGATACCTTAAGAAGGTTTTCCTTTAAGCATTTCTTGCTAAAATTAAATGGATACTATTAAGGGAGGGGGGGAAATGCTTACAAAAGCCGTTAGAATTAGGTTACAAATGGGTATAGCAATATCCATGGTTTGAACCACTTGGACCAACACATTAAGGAAAAAAGCTCAGGTGTCCCGAGAGTTACCCGGTGTGGACAGTGTAGCAAAGTTAAAGTCAGCGGTGCTTTTAGAATTTGCTTAGATAATTATGCTTGATTTCTTGTGTCTGATATTAATTCAGTATTCATTTTGCATTCATATGATTTAAGATAGAAATTTCAATTACTATTTTGACCAAATATATATTGCTAGGTTATATCATACAGCAATGCTTTACAAAAACTAAATGGTCTTTTTCCAGGAAATTTCACAGAGATTTATTTTGTTTTCAACAGGCATACAATTTTCCTGAATAAGTGAACGAAAATATAGGTTATTTTCTGGAAAATATTGTCTATAAATTTTTTAACACTTCACCTTTGAATTTTAAGGATACTTACTAAAAAGAAAGGAGTAACCACATCTGATTGTGGCACTGATAATTTGCCGGAATAAATTATCCTAATAAGCAATGGTGACCTACACTTCATGATGTGTTCAGTATTCTGTAAGAAAACAAATATAAGCCTCAGTATATTAAAAATGAGGTAAATACATTCTAATATCTGGCATTAAACTGTTTGTTGATTGTTATTTGTAAAAATGTACAATTGGTAGTTGCACAAGCAGCCGTAATGCAATATGGAGATACGGTGTCCACTTGCTGCATCGAGGTGTTTGTGAAAGATTTCAATAGTGTGAATGTCTCTGTTAGGCTTTTGTTATCATAGAAGGACTTCCCAGTGTCACACAGAACATCAGATTACATGTATTTTTCAACAGAAGTAGGCTAATGGTGGGCATTGCAGTGGTTTAAGTGCCTCACTTTTAAAACTGTGTTGATTAAATTTGTGTAAGTTTCTTGCACTGACAAGAAAGGGTCTGAAATACTCTCAATAGAGTTCAGAAGAGGTTAAATTCAGTAAAATTAATTAATAAAATTTTGGCCAAGAAGGGCAACAGCATCCTGGCCTGTGTCAGGAACAGCGTGGTGAGTAGGACTCGGGAGGTGATTGTCCCCCTGTACTGGGCACTGGTGAGGCCCCACCTCGAGTGCTGTGTCCAGTTTTGGGCCTCTTCCCACAAAAAAGACATTGAGGTGCTGGAGCGTGTCCAGAGAAGGGCAGCAGAGCTGGTGAGGGGTCTGGAGCACAAATCTTATGAGGAGAGGCTGAGGGAGCTGGGGGTGTTCAGCCTGGAGAAAAGGAGGCTGAGGAGAGACCTTACTGCTCTCTACAACTCCCTGAAAGGAGGGTGTAGCCAGGGGGGGTCGGTCTCTTCTCCCAAGTCACAGGCAATGGGACAAGAGGAAATGGCCTCAAGTTGCGCCAGGGGAGGTTCAGATTGGATATTAGGAAAAATTTTTCCACTGAAAGGGTTATTAAGCCTTGGAATGGGCTGCCCAGGGAAGTGGTTGAGGCACCATCCCTGGAGGTATTCAAAAGACGGGTTGACATAGTGCTTAGAGACATGGTTTAGTGATGGTTTTTATCAGAGTTGGGTTGATGGTTGGACTAGATGATCTTAAAGGTCCCTTTCAACCTGGACAATTCTATGATTCAGTAATGCAAAGTTAAATTGAAAAATAAGTTTAAAAGGGACACTGGAGTATAAATCCTTGGTTGTTGAAATCAAGTAGTCAGCAGTTTAGCAGTTGTGGGGTTCTTGGCAGTTTGTTTGGTTTTGGTTTTTTGGGTGGATTTGTTTGCACGTGTAGTTTCTGGGTAGTCCGGTGGTCATTGAAATTGTCACAAGCACCTACATTGATAGCACAGGTCAGTCACAATTGAGAACAGCTTTAGGGCAATAGCTTTATTGGTCATTCATCTCTAAACAATAAATATTTAAGTGTAGACCTTGCCTGTATTGCGGTAGTCTATACTTTCACTGAAAGTATCTCTGAAGAAACAGGAAATTTTTTGTAACATTGTTTTAAAAATCTTGAAACAAATAATTGCTTTAAAATCACATGGTATAGTCACAATCCCTTTTCTTGCATGCCATTATATAAAAACTGCACTATTTCGTAATGAAAGCATTCCTTCTGTGGGCAATTGAGATTTTACCAATCTTTTACTTCAATGCAAATCTGTTAATGTGAGAGGAAAAGTCAAGAAATGGTAACATTGTAAGTAGTAATTAGTTTCAATGTATTTTAACAAAAGTTAAGACAAGTTTAGATTATCATGAAGAGTTGAAGTCATAAACTAGAATGAGTATGTTTAATATAATGAGTGATGTTGGTTGAGCAGGGCATTGGTTTCGTGTAGCTGCAAAAGGCAGCTTGGAGAAAAGAGAGGATGTCAACTTGGAATTCATACTTGTTAAGTAACAGCTCTTGAAAATGAGGGACAACATTTATTCTCCTTTACTTCTCTCAAGAATTATTCTCCCGTATTACGAAATACCTATAACATGTTCTCTCCAGTGTGAAATAACCTCTTTCCCAAAAATTCTTCTAAAATTTTTCTTCATTTTTTAACCTTTTGTTAAATATTTACCCCTGTTGTTTCCTGGGAAGAAAATCTATAATGTCTATCACATACTGTGACATGAAATATTATTTCAATATTTTCTGCAGGAGCACCTGTCATTAAAAAAGTACATTGTGGATATTGTGATTGAGAGTTCTGTTCCTGTGGAACCATTAAAAGATGGAGAGGAGAAACAAAAAACTAAAAAGAAAGCCAAAAAGCTAAAGGCACGGATGAACTCCAGGTAGTACAAATTTCTTCTTAATTTTTTTTGTTAAGTTTTGTTCTAAACTTTACCTTTTGTCCTTTAGCATGAGTGCAGTGAAAGGCTGAAAAAAAATTTAAAAATTATTTGCTTTGGGAGTGTCTTGAAAATAACACTGATGAGCCTAATTTATGGCCACTTTCTCTGATTGAGAAAGAAAACTGAATATCGATCTGGAGCCCTTGGTTTCACCTGTTAAGAGCTTTTCTCATAATTGGATGCCAGTGCCCTGCCAAAACTGTAGCCTCTTGTAGCATACAATAGCATGTTTAAATTTGTGTAAACCATGCTTATTTTTCTTTCTGGCTATTGATTTTTAAATGAAGTATCAAAGAAAATCAATAGTAATCAACAAATAGAAGTCAGCCTGCTGTAGTGTCAAATCCCATGACAAATTTAATCATTTTTTGTTGCCTGTCACAACAAAAAGAAAGTTAAAAATATCTTAAAATGGAAAGTGAGTTGTCAGACCTGCAATTTGTTATTAGTCTAAAAAGTGACATCTGCAAATCAGTATGATATGCAGGACATCATTATATCATGAACTGGCAGTGTCAGTCTTTATAGCTGAATAGTCCCCAGCTGAGGTTAATACTTAACTGAATATTGTAACATTTTTGCATTTATCTCTAGAAGTACTTCTCAGACAGTGCAAATCATAGTTACATATTTTCTCTGCCTTGTTTTTAAGCAAGAAGGGTTACAAATAAGAGAAAAACACCTTAATGGATTTTTAGAGCTACAGTAAAAATTAGATGCTTTATTAACTCATAATAGTGCTAATAATGGCACATTAGTGTTCAAAACCACAATACTTTTACAGTCTATTGCTGTTTCTGATTGTTTTCCTCTTTGGATGAGCAAATCCATTATCTGAATAGTACATGAGAACACACTGTTGAAACTGGATAACATACTCCTCCAGGTTTCTGATTGCTCAAGATGCAGTGTTAGTAATATTACCTGTTGATTTAATGCAGTTATTGGGTCCAATTTTAATTCTTTCTCAAGAGCTGCTTCTGTTGAATTTGTCAAAGATTTGTCAGACCTAGGAATACAAGCTCAGATAATAATTTGTTATTGGCACTGATAGTTGAAAAACTTTTTCAGAATGTTTTGAGTTCTCATGTGTCAGCCTGTTGGGTGAGTCAGCATATTCATCATCAAAAATTATAATTAAAAGAGTAATAAAGGGGCATGGTTTTAAAAGGTGATATACTGTTGAAAAATACAGTGAAAGTTTCAAAATCTAAGGGGAGTTATATTGGCAAGACATGAAATTCATGTTCATTAAGCTTGTTTTTAGTTTTAAAGAGTGACTAAACTTTTAAATGAGATTACTGTCCTTGAAGATAACTGAGACTTAAATTGAAGTTTTCACCATGCGTTCTCTAATATTAACGTAAAAGACTTACTAATAAAAATGTACAGTAGCAGTATGAAGCAAGGGTTGTTCCATGGAATTTCAAACAAAAAAATTGATGAGGGGGAAAAAAAATCCATTTGGGAAATTAATTTTTAGCATGGAAGTCTTGCCAGTCTCCTGCAGTTACTATAATTGACACTTGAGTAATAGTAATGGGCATTGTAATGACAAATACTGCCTGGACGGTCCTGCATCTAAGCTTATTACTGGTAAGGTGGGGAGGTTTTCCATGTTCAGAAAATGAAAGAGGATTACCTTAAGTTATGTGGCTAAAGCAATTTAAGCAATAACCTCAGAATTAAAATATGACATACAAAATGAAATAATTTAGGTAATATCTACCATGTTTGCCCAACAGTCTGGACAGTACTGATGTACTTTAGACCACCAGTTGGCTGGAATTTCACTGCTCAAAATCAACTCAAAACTTAGGTGGAATATATAGTTAAAGTAACTTAATTATTAATTTATTGAGGATGGTTTGAAGGTGAAGAGCATTTGATGTCAATAATTCACAGTTTCACAGGTGTTACCAGATTATCTACAAACCATGTTTTAATACATATTTGCAACTATTCCTCTTCTCTAGAAAAAGAAATAGCTATAACAAATCCACTTATTCCTAAAGACTTGAAATTATATTTAAATTTGAAAAAAAAAAGTAACTGCATCCAAATAGATTCCTGTTGCGCTCCTGAGTTTCTAGATCTTAAATCACTATTACAATATCAAAGCAATGAAGGGCAAAGGTGAACGAGGGGACAAATTTTGATCAATGAGTTATTAGATATGTTGAGAAGTTTTGTTAGTCTTATTAATTATATTTATAACCCTAAGCCATTAAACTGGTGCTATAGCAACAACTGATATATAGCTAAGTAAATTATCTCAGGTTAAACATGTATGTGCTGCTAGCAGAAGAATACTGCGGTACCCGCATAGCAAACGGAGGCTTGATGAAACCTCCAGCAGCAGAGGTGCAGTTTCCAGCTGGGAAGTATGTCCAGTTGAGGGATGCTTTGCAATGGGCTTAAAGCGCTCCAGTCATCTTCATTTAGCAACAGATATTTTAGGTGATTATTCATGTTTGACTGACTCGTCTGTACAAAACTCCGAGCTGAAAATGTGTTGTTTCTGGCGAAGAGGCAGGAAAGAAGGCAAAAGGTTAATAAAGGAATCTCACCTTCATGTTTAATACTAAATTCAGTTGTGATTAATAGCTTTATTAATGATCCACAAATCAGAGCTAGTGGTAATGTAACAATATTTGCGTGTACCATAAGTTGTATAGGTTAAGCAAGCCAAGGGAAAATTTGGGTCGCTTTGGAAAGCTTGGTCCACTTGGCTGAACAGAAAATATAATGAAACATTTAGTGTATGTGTCTGAGAGAAATAACAGGAATTAAATCAATACTAAACCATTTTTTTGCAGTGCAGCAGTGAACCACGTTTCCCATTGGAAGATACTGTCAAAATCTTAGATTTGGAAAAAACAATTGGACATCTGTAAAGTTGGCAAGAATGTCAGCTGACAGCAGCTAATATTCAGAATACCCTTAAAATTAATAGGAAACACCATTTTTATGGATGAAAGCTGCCCTGAGGCATTTCTTTTTCCTACTGCTGTCCTGAGGCGCTTTTGGCACTTTCCTCTAGGGTTTTTTATGGCTGATCTTGGTAGAGAGAGACAGGTCACATACCTGGTGGCAGGTTTAGTCCAATGTGCCAGTTAAGTTTCTTTCAGGTGTGTGTATGTTTTTTTTGGAAGAATTTACCAAGCCACGAATGATGTTGTCCCTCGTTCATCAGAGAACACAGCCTCAGGAGGCTTGAACAGCGGATGTCCTGAAGTCCCTAGAAATCCATGTTGTGTCTGTGACGTCTTCATTTCAGAATCAAAATCAAAAGAGCGATTTTAATGGATTAAATTTTTTTAACAGCTAAATTCTCTTACTGCCTGTTGGATGTTTCTTCATCTCAGGACTCTGTCTGAGAATTGAGTTTTTCTGCATCACCGTAGTGTCTAGACTAGTTTTACTTTGTGTGTGTATATCATTATAAGAGATTACAGGATTACCACTGCGCGTCCTGGTCTGGGTGATGAGCTGGTGATGATTGCCACCTTTTTGGCACAGGCTGGCTGGACTCAAAACAAGCAGTAGGAAAAAAACCTCCTGTCTCCCTCTTCCTACTTTTTGGCATGTGACCAGTATAAATAATACTTTTAAGGGACTAAAGAGGTTTGTGTTTCTATTTCCAGCAGTAAAACACTCATTCGTGGAGGTATTTACTTCTATGTTTTATGCCCAACAAGGTTGATTATGTTACAATAGTCATTCATTACATAAAAAATACTCCTGAACCTGTAAATATAACAAATTATTTATATGTTAATTACAATCTCCGTGATGTAGCAATCTTCTGATCTGCACTGCATGTCTAAATAACTAATATTTTCATCAGATGAATGTGGTAGTTTTATAATAAACAGTAGGTTACTGCAGTTGTGTATATATCGCTTGTACCATTTTCTACCATTTGGAAAGTCAACTTAAATACACCATTTGTGCACTGATATTATTCTCAAGCAGTAATGTTAATCATAAATGGGTAATGGCTAATAGTTAAGCATCAGTATGGGTTATGACTTTTTCTATGAAATAGTTCTAACCTTTGGGTTTTTTTCTATCTTCCTGGTCTTATATTGTATATTTTAGGCAACAGTCAATAATAATGAATATTTTCTCCTTCAGGGCAAAGGAATATGAGAGTTTGATGGAAGCAAAAAATGCTGTCTCTGATTCCCCGTTTAAAGCCAAGTAAGCATTTAACTTTATATATTTTAGATATACCTTTCTCCCCCCCCCCCCCCCCCGGGTTTGTAGCAGAAGTGCTTCTGACATTTCTGGTGGAGCAGGTGTGGTAAGGTTCCCACTCAATATGAGGCATATTGCCATCTTCAGTTACAGAGCAGTTTCTAATACAAAAGGTCAGACTCTATAAATGCAATTTTTTCTGAAAGCACTGTGTATCTTAAAACATGTAAAATGCAATAGTGAGGAGAACATACGCTCATCCTTTCCTTACCTGGAAGCAAGAAAGTTCCAGCTTTGTACTTCAAGACTGATGGTGAAAATTCAGCACTGGAGTTTTGGGACAGGAAATGTTATGTTTGGCCTCCATTTGGTCAGAAACAAGGGTTCCTATCGTGAAAGCACAGCTTTGAGGCATTGAGCCTTTTAAAGAATAGACTTTTTTATTGTCTAGGGTAAGACACAGGTGGAAACAGTGGATGGTGAGATTAAAGCAAGACCTAGTATTGCTGACATATTCCTCCTCCTTAGTTTGAAGATGAAAATTGTTCAGCTTTTGCTTTCTGATTCCATTGAAACAGGTTGGCAAAAGATGCAGAATATTTGGATTTCCAAAAAGCTTTTGACAAGGTTTCTAACCAAAGCTTTTGAAAGAAACTATATAGTTGTAGTATCAGAAAATTAGTTGAAAAACTGAAAAGAAATGGAGTATATGATCAGACCTTGCAGAATTGCGAGGTTACCAGTAGAGTTCTGTAGTCCAATGACATTCAACATTCTCACAAGCGACTTGGAAAAAGAGGGTAAGCAGTGAGGTGACACAGTTTGATGGTGATGATGCAAAGATATTCAGGATAGTAGGGACAAAAACTGGTACTGAACAATAGTTTTGAAGAGAGTTGAGTGACTCTGCAGTAAAATGACAGGTGAAATCCCGTGTATGTTAAGTGCTACACAATGGAGGGGGAAGGCAGAGCTCAATTATATCTTCACAAAGAAAGTGTGGGCTTTGAACTTACAGCAGTGGTAGGTAAGTTCCAAGAAAATGTCAGACCGTTACTCTTAGCAGGTAAAGGAAAACCTTTGTTAAAATTTTTTAGAGGGGAGCAAAACCAGAATGTCATTATGTACAAATGCCTGTGTCATCTACATCTTTTGAATACTATGTGCAGATCTGGTTCTTCATCTCAGAAAGGATATGCTAGAATTGTTACAAATTCAGAGAAGGCAGGAAAGGAAATCAGCAATAATTTCTGATAGAACTTCTGTATTAGAGATTAAGTAAACTAGTACTTCTCATTCTGGAGAGAAATCTGATAATGGGAGGAAGGTGTAATAGGGATATGTTACAGAGATCTACAAGATCATAAATCGCATGGACAAATGGCGTGGGTGTTGGTTGGTGGTTGTCCTTCCTTGTACCAGAATGGGGGAGCACAGAATGAAGATGGAACCAGGTTCAAAAGAAACCAAAGACAGTGATTCTCCATGCGGTGTGTGGTAGGTGCATGGAGCTCATTGACAAAAATCACCCACAAGCTAGAAGTTGACATGCATTACTGCAGTTCATTCCTGCATCCAGCCCAAGAGATTCCTAAACTGAAAACGGTGACAAGAAAGGGATTATTAAAGAGTATTATTATATTCTTGTCCTTTTCTTAGTGTTCCTGAGACACCCATTTACAGTTCAAAGTTAAACGGGCTAGTGGGCAGACAGCGTGCCTTTCTTACAGTTGTGCTGTGGCAGGTCAGTCAAGAGGCTGTGGTATCTCAGCAGCTGGATTCAAATACCTTCGTCCTAAAACTGCAGCTGCTTTCCAGGTTGGGGATATTTGTCTTCAGACTGAGGTAGTAACCTGTAACATATCCTGTATGTTTTGTGGTTACTTCTATCACTCCAAAATTGTTGATAGACTTGAAGGTGGCATTTTTCACCAGTTGATTGTTCAGATCCTTGTTGTTAGGGTTCCTGGGTTGGATGTATAACTAGCCTGGATGCCTTACCTTTCACAGAGTCTTTTCAGTAGTTTGAAAACCTGCTGCTGAACCTCAGTATGTATTTTAAAATAATAAAAATCCATCACTGAGGTTTGACATAAGAAAATGAAACATCTCCAGTAGATGGCACACCTGCATAAACACATTGGGGAAGAAGGTTCTGTTGTTGGCTTCGTTTCTTAATAATCAGCACTTCAATTTTCAAGATTAGTTTCATGCCAGATGAAGACTTTTAGATTTGTAGCTCCTGTATTTTGCTTTTCTTTGCTATCAGCAAATAAAAAATTAGGGTCTAGTTGTCAGAAAGTAGAAATGTGGGGCGTTTGAGTGACTCTGAAAATACTGATAAGCTGTAGTGCTTCCACTGTAGTTTCTTTCTGACTTGTGATTATTGGTGATGTGCTTTGGTCAGTTGTGTCTCAGTGGCAGTGCAACAGAAGCTCAGATTGATGATCTTATTGTATTTTTTGTAATCTCTTGACTGATCCCAAATTTACCATTTTAATTTCTCTTTATTTCATTAAATGCCACTGTGCTTTCCAGCAGAATCTTCTGTTCCATTTGCTTTCTTATTCTCCTCCTTTATAGCCTTGTTAGGGCTATAAAGTGGCCATCTACACAGTGGCCATCACATCAGTTCACACCCTTTATGTGTGAACTGATGTGATGGCCACTGTGTAGCTGGCTTTCATTACAGATCTGGGACATGCCTTTTGCAGTCTTTGTGTAGAAATCTAGTGATCTAGCAGATCCTTACATTGAAATTTTTAGAACATAGTTTCAGATATCATAGTTATTGCTATTTCCAGAGTGATACAACTTTTTACCTACTGTCAGGGCTCAAATGTTTGCAGGCTTCTTTGATATTGAAGGGATTGCAATGGGAGCTCAAGTATTAACTGACTTTTTAAGAAGAAAGAGAGGACTGTCTGTGAGTCAACCAGAAGTCCAGTTTATTTCTATTAAAATTTCTTTACACAGTCCATTAAAAAATTGAAGAAAACAGGGAAGGGTAGTTTTATCTCTCCCTTTAAAGTAAAGAACATGAAATTTCTTGAGGCAAGAATTTTAGCCCGGATCATATCTGTTTACGTGGAAAAACACATTCTTAGTACAGGAAAATTAATAGAAAAACACCTTTGGAACAGAACTAGGTGCAGGATCCTACTTAACCAAGAACGGTAGGAAGAGGAATCAGCTGAAAGAAACGAACAGTAGTAGATCTTCACTGAAATACTATTACATTGAGAAGCTATGAAAATAGAGTATTGCCTTTTTAGCCAGAACGCAGTGTACTGTACTATGAGCTGATATTAACGGCTACTGTACCTGGCTGAGAGACAGCAAACTCTTGCCAAAACTAGGAGTCTTAACAGCTACCCCACACACGCTCTCGGGAGATCTGCAAAGTTATTGAGAAAAGTCAAGTCTCAGAATGAAGTGGGTAAAACCTGAGAGTGCTGTGTTCTTTGTGTCAAAACAAAGGCCAGTACTTTTTGTTTATTCCAAAGGAAGGTTTGAGGTATTCAGGTTGGAGTGGAACTATGCTAATGAACAGAAATACTTTTTGGCTTAGTGGGCTGTGGAATTTAAAAATTAAAAGAGGTTTTTTTTTTAAATTCCATGTAAAATGTGACACAATTGGTAGATTTATTAATTTGCTTAACAGCAGCAAATGTGTTTTAGAATTAAATCATTAAATATAACTTTCTCCTGTGCTTCCTTGCTTATGTCACGTTTCTTTACTCCCTCCTCTCCTCTCAAATTGATTGTGTCTTTGCAAACAACTAAAACCATTTATGGAATGCAATTTCTTATCTGATTTTAGTTCTTAGTCATGTTGTCAGTTGTTACAGAAGAAAGACAGAACCCAGAATTAGTCTTTGGCAGGTAAAAAGCCTTTTTAGATCACCTTTAAGATTAAGCCACCTTAATATTCTGAGACCACTGATTTCCTGCTGCAGCTGATGGATTGTTTCAGTAGTTCTTGTTAGTTCATGGTTTGCAGATTTATAAAACCTTTTGCACTAAGGAAGCGCTGATCCAAGTGCTTTCTAAGCTTGACATTGGTAATACACTAATACCAATAAGCAGACAGGGTTTATTCTGCTTTGATAGACGTGGTATGTATGCCTTTTTTGGTTTTAGAGTACTGACTCCCTTTCCTGAGTGGGATTGTGAAAGGGTCTAAGTAGTTTTATTGTAGAAACAGGAGTTTTAGATGTCTGTAACACTTTTTTTTTTTTTTTTTTTTTTAGTATCTATTTAAAAAAGTGTCCCGTATTTGGTGGGGAGGTGGCTGGGTGTAATTCCAACTAGTGCCTTATTTGTTAGGTATTTTGCTCTCTGAACTCTTTCATGTGAAGGAAGAGGACTACGGATGTTCTCACCTGGGAGCAGCCAGGCTCTTGCTCCATGGCCTCTCTCCACTCTGCATTAACTGGTTGGTCACTGGCGGCACTTAGGTCTTTTTATAAATGCTGGTGGACTCTTGATGGATTTGTACTATTAATTCATATTCCCTGGGAACTGATCTGTATATAATTATTTAGTGTGCAGTCTGTTAAGTCAGCCTGTCAAAAGGTGTGTGGGTGATGGCTCTTTCTGTTTGCAGCATTCTCGGGTGTCCGTCAGAGCACATTTTTAAAAGGGAAGGAAAACGTATTCACAAAATGATAAGTGTTATTTACATCTACCTAGTATCTTCAAAGGCCGTATGTTTCAGTGTTAAAGCAATCTGCAAGTAGCAAAGTGTAATTGTCAGCCTCTAACACAAGCAGGGAAAGTAAGGAAGTGAAAGATTGCCTTATGCCTAAAGGGGGTTAGCAGGATTGCAGAAAAAACCCACATAACCCTCTAATCTAATACTTTTAACTAGCCTCTCCTCATGCAAGAAGGAATTGTTTTTCACGTGTTCTTTGTTTACTTACCATTTTTTTAAAACTATATAAAAGGACATTTCAGATGGTATGGAAATGAGAACCACTATTATCCTGAAAAAGGACTGCAGCACAAAAAGAGGAGAGTTAGGGAATGAAAAATTGTTTCCTGTAAGAGTCTGCTGGAGAAAAGATGGGAATGTTGTGTGAAGTTTGTTCTTGCAGAGGCCCCAAGCTAAATGCCTTTAATAATAGAGTTCTTTCTTATTTCCCTTATGGTGTATCAGTGCATTCACAAGACAAGTTGATCTTCTAGGTTTTCTTGGTGGTGTAGGTTAGGTTCCAGTTAGGCCAGTTGTAAGATATACCAAAATACTGATTACTGTGAAAAAATCAGACAATCTCTGAAGCTGGAAGTATTTCTGCAAAATTGAGTTTCCAAACAGTTATGTGAACTATATATAGAAGAGCTGAAGTGTAAATAAAATAAAATTTGATTAAACTTTAAAAAAAAAGGATTAATACCTGTTTTATGACTGGGTGGATGGTAGATTTCATCTTCAGAGAATGGCTAGAGCATTCTTACAGGAATTCAAATAAATAAATTCAATAAATAATCTTTGTAGGGATTTTTCAGCTAGCCTCCGTTTCAAAAACTAAAGAAGGTGTGTGGGGCTGCCGATTTAGACGTTTCATATCTATGAGTGTCAAGATGTAGAATGGTGTTTTTCGTTGTGCACCCAGAGTGGTCAGAGTATGCCACAGGTGTCACCATGTGTATTACTTTTACTGCAGGGGGTCGAACTGCAGGCAGCAAGGAGTAGTGCAGGGGCTGCACGTTGCTTTAAGAGGATCCAGCATAAGTCTCTGTTTCGGGCCGGGCAGGAACTGCCACAGACTTTCTCAGTTCTCCCTGGGCACAGGCTGCATCAGGAAGAATTGGGGCTGTGTGTCCGGCTGGCGTCTGGCCACCCCCGGCAGGAACGTACGGGAGGACTAACTGCTCCTTCCATACAGGAACTGCAAAGAATCCAGCACCCTGCCCAGTCCTACTATTCCTTCCTTGCATACACTCAGTGTTTAGCCAAGAAATCATGGATTTGAATGTGGGAGTGCTGAAATACATTGATGTTACTATTTCAAGGCTTTTTTTTTCTAGGGATGAAATGAGGCCTAAAAATACAGAGATCTTTTTCCTTTACCTTATAAAATACATTAAACTTGCTAAAAATATTTGGCCCATGCTAAATAGAAATCTTTAATTCATACAATACTTCGGTTTAATTTTGTTTATATGTTTGCTATATAGACCTGTAATATGAATATCCCTCGTTTACCCATTTGCAGTGCAAAAAGACCAGATAACGTATTTGTATTTGCTGAACATATATTAAAGTTTACATTATGGTAATGTTCCGAGACCAATCAGTGCCTTATGTCCTTTATGATATTTCTTCTGCATTCTGAATTATCTGTTTGTGGGCAATACTAAAATCTTAATTAGTGAGACATAAATAACTTTAGATAGAAAGACGTTAACTTTAACTTTCCCTTTTATTTATCCCAGTAAATTTTCAGTTATTTATCATTCCCTCTACAGCACAGTTAGCATTGGAGGAATGCAAATTGGGGGACAAAATGAAGATTAAATAATTGTCGTAAAATGTTTGGATTTGAACTCGACAGTATTTCCACATAGTCACTGGATCAGGTGTTGATACCATCCTCTATTAACGTGCAGTGCACACAAGGAGTCCAGTATGTACAGAGAGTTACCTCTTTCCAAATCCGTTCATAACAATGATAAATTCTATATCCAAACACCAGTCATCTTGCATAGATTTCTAGTCCTTTGAAACAGTCCTAATATTATCCTTCTTTCCCTGACACTGCCAAGAAGTCATTATAAAAAATGTTAAGTTAAAATAATTTCTCCAAGGTTAACTCAGTGGGAGGAAAAAGTTTTTCTTTGCCTTCTCTTCCCCATGTGATCACATAACATACCTTACCTTTGTTTGGCAGATCACCAACATACGGTAGGATATGAGGATGTAAGAGGTAATTCTTCAATGCAGTAGAACTGAAAATCTATTCTTCACAGTTTTTAATCTTACGATGTTGAACACATACTTAGAAAGTTTGAATTTTGGTAAAATTTTCCAGAAAGACTTTTAGAAGAAATAGGAAGCTAGGAGCTTTCCCTTGAGAATTAATGTGTTGCACAGCTGCTTTTTTTTTTTTTTAAACTGAGGACGGAAACTGAACATTTATCTTACGTAGCATCTTTATAGACTGAGGAGAAAGAGAATTTGTCAACAGAAGTAACAATATAATATGATTGTTTTCTTTTTGAGTCCTTGTGAGTAGTGTTTCAATAAACCTTATACGTTTTGTATGCCGACGCCTGAAGTAGATTAGGAAAGTCCCTTTCTTTAGCCTCTCTGGTTAATCCTGGTTGAATTCCATTCCTCTGATGTTAAATGAAGCAAATGGAAACCCGTCTCGCTGTCTTCTCTCAGATGAAGTTGCAATATAGTGTGGTGGGGTTTTTCAGTGCTTTATATATGCTTTAATGATGGAATTTGATAGACGTTTCGAAGAGAGAAAGTCTTTATTTTTGCTTGATGCCTTAGGATATTGCTAAGGCAATAGCCGTTCTCAAGCACATTCTATGAGAATACCTGAAATATTCTGCTTCTAGATCATCTTCCTGGCCTGCAGCAATTCGACTGTTCACTGGTGCTGCCTTATGCTCAGCAGAGTTAGTGGTCATCTGATTTACTGTCCAAGTCCTGCAGTTACTTGCATTTTAGCTTTTAATTTTCTTTCCCATTTTAGCTTGTGGATTTCTGAGTTAGGCAGAGGTTTCCTCCAACCTCATTTTCCACAGAGGAAATAGCAGTGCAGAAAATCTCATCAGGATGTAATCTCCCTTTATTTTTCTTGTCATAGAAAAATCCTGGCTGAATATTAGTGGATTCAGCTGACCAGATGATAAGAAATCCAAGACACAAAATTCTGTAAATCATTTTTGTTTGTACTTTAGAAACACATATGTATTTTCAGAGTCTCTTGAAACCTTTTAACAGGTCTTAATTTTTTCAAAGAAAAGGTACAGGGTACGTTTCTTATTGATAAATTAGAAACTCTCTATTCTTGCCACAAATTAATATTCTGATTTTTTTTTTTTTTTTAATACATATGACTATTGTAGTACATTCCCCAGCCATTCCATCTCTTTTCTCGCCTCTCAGGCTACTTAATGTAATTTTCTCTTTGCCATTACTCTGTGGTCATTTTGTGACTGCTTTCAGGCCCTTTTATACTGATGATCTCCCATTTTATGGTAAGCATTGATACCCTTCCCCTATCTTTTTCTTCCTATAGAGCTGTGTTTGCTTCTAGTCACAACAGCATTTCTCCCACTCGTCCTGCTCAGTTACCAGCTTCATCCCAATTTCAGTACAAATTGTTCAATAGCTCAAACCAAAGGGCCACCAAACACAGAGCCTGTCAGTTAGGGCAGCCAGTCGCAGATATTAGGGCAATGGTAGACAAACACATCTCAAGTGCTGGATGATGCTTCCTCCCTACTTCTCTCAGCCTCCAGTTAAGGAAATCTGTTTAGTCTTTTATCATAGAATCATAGAATGGTTTGGGTTGGAAGGGACCTTAAAGATCATCTTGTTCCAACCCCTCTGCCATGATCTGCCTTAAGGCGTCTACATCTAGAGGTCTGCATCTGAGCTAGTTACTGACTTCATGTTCAGGGCAAAGAAGGATACATTACGAGTGTGTTTTGACTGTTTTATTGTAGACCTTAGGATGAGATGAGTGGTGCCTTGGAACTGGGTATTTCTCCTTGCTGCCTCTCAGGAGAGCATAGACGAGTAGCCCAGATGTAGATGTGTAAAATTGAAATGAATCCTAAGCCACATGTGTCTGCATCTCTCCCATCTCTGCATTTTGGCTTCATTACTGACCCTCATTAATAAAATGCCCTTTCTGAGGTAGTCTGCAAAGTCATTACTTTTCACTTATTCAAATAATCCTAAAGAGCCATTTCTTTTATGATGCCTATAAGAAATTAGCCAAGTCGTCTGCTGTTCTATTTCCCTTACTCATCTCAAGAGTGAACTACTCAGCTGAGTGGGCGGAAGGGATTGAATGATGGAAGAAAAGGAGGATGAAACCATGTTGAAAATGAAGACGGCAAAAACTAGCAGGATAAACTGCCTCTATTGAACAACAGCAGAAACAAACAAGTAGCCAGTAAGGAAGCACCTTTGTGGGTGTATTGTTTACACTATTTCTGTGCCATTTCCCTGAAAAAGGGGATAGCGAAATGTCATAGACACTGTAGCTGACTGTATCTCCCTGCTGTGTTGTGTATTTTACATGCTGTTCAGTATAGATGATAATAATACTTTTACACAGCTTTGAATGTTTGCTTTATTGAAATTCAGTTAGCAGAGTTTCTTTACATAGATGAAAGTTTATATGATCAGGAGAGTTTTTGCTTTAATAGCTCTTTGTTTTCTGTTTAATGTTGAAGGTTACAGCGATTAGCAAAAGACCTCTTAAAGCACCTCCAAATGCAGGATAGCTGTTCGTTGGGGAACAACAAGGTTTCTGCTCTGGACAGGACTTTAGGAGAGATCTCGCGTATTCTGGAAAAAGAGGTATTGTGACTGTTACTGTATAACTTATGATTAACCTATAAACTCTGTTACCCTCAAATATCACCAATTTGGATTTGGGGGTGTTTTAAACATGTGTCGATGAATACATGACCTCTGTGTAACAAGCACTGTCTGCCACTACACTTTTCTGTGGTGGTTGCAGCAGTGAATGCTTTTATTTAGACATCAGATTTTATATAGGCAGTTTTGCAGAAGTGCTGAAAACATGCTTGACTGATGCTAGATCGTCTGGATAACGACAAGCTGTACTTCCACTAGGTTTTCATTAGGATTGTTTTTAACCTGGGGCATTTCAGTCATCTAGTTCATAGTGCATATCCGCAAACAGCTTTTACAATATGGGGCAAAAGCAATTGGCAGAGAACAGAGTAAAGAACTGGAACCAGCTTTGCTGTCGCAGCCGCCATACTGTGGTGTCATGGCTGAGTTTTGGAGGAGCACAAATCTGTTGGAGTACAACAAAGCCTGTCTTTTTTGGGTAGGTCTTTGATGGGGGATGAAGTTATGCTGTTCAGATACATGGGGTATTTCTCTGTTTTGAATTTTTTTTGAAGTGCTACGTTTGTAGAGCATGTTTTGTTTATGGTAAATGTTGGGTTTTTTTAATTGATAGCATAGCATTTGCATCTTTTTAACTGTTTCATCATGGTCAGTCTGATGCCACAGTGCTTTGTGTCTTGTAATGCATATTTTTGCTCTATTAGGACCACAGTATTTGAGTTTTCAGCGGGAACGTTATGTTCTGTTCTCTTTCTAACCATTAGAAAATACTTCTCTTTCGTATCTGTAATCAAGAAATCATGAAAATTATTTCTGCGAGGAACTAAATTAATGAAATCTGAGGAGGGGGTTGCATCATTGTGGTTCAGAGTTGGTGTCTGAAGATGAGAGCTCTGCTTGATGCTTTTCACAGCTTAGTCAATGTGGAACACAACTGCTAGTAGCATGCTTTTAAATACTAAACACTGCCTGGGATGCTTAGGGTTCTGCCATGTATTCTGTTAGTTGCTTTGAGCTGCTGACAAGTTTAATCACGTTTTTGAAAGAGTTGTGACATTTTCAAATTTTGCAGTGTTTGTGTTAACTAATTTTTCAATAATTACTTTTTTCAAAATCTAGAAATTGCATTGTTGCATGAAGACTATAAAAAGGTTTATCTGTTTTGAAAGTTACCTAAATAATTATTGGAAACTGTTGTCGGGAAGTGGCGTTGTATCCAGCCTCTCATCAGTACATGTTTTCTGAGATTGTTTTAGATGAGACATGAATTGCAGCTAAATGTTAATCATTAATTGTTGGTAACATTTTACTCCTCCTTGAGTCTGCAGTGGGGAAGTAGAAGATGAATTTGATAGTGTTAATAGGCACGAATTGTTGATTTGGATTTTTACCCCTAAAACATTACTCTGCCATTGAAGAAGTGTTATTATATCTGAGTGTCCTAATCAATAAGGTCAAGAAAGATTGATTTCAATAGCTGTCACTGTGTTTACGGCACAGATCGTACGTAGTCATTTATAGAAGTGGATAATAATTCTCTTGTTAACTTGCAAGTCAAGAAATCAGCAGACACATCTTACATGTCAATGGGCGGTGAAAAGAATCTTGATGGTGTCAGTCATCGACTGAGAGGAGGAGACTGACACTGTTAATTGAATTTCCCTGGAGAGCATAAAAATATACCATAATGTGGGGGGAGGAATGAGGGAGCGGGAACCACACAAGCTGTCAGTGTGTGTGAGCTGATAACATTGATTTACCCTTGCTAATGGCCTGGGTTGAATAAAGAATTGCCCTGAGGGAGGACAGAGTTCACTACAATAGATCCTCGCCACTTACTAGAAATCCTTCAGGCTCAAAAGAAGTCATGCAAAAGTATTGTAAAACAACATTGATCCAAAAAACCCTCTTCTCAGTCATTCTGTGAAACATTGGATTTTTCTTTTGTTAATAGTTTACACTGACTGAAAAATGTATTTATACAGTTTCACCAGGGAAATAGAGATTTGTTTTACAAACCGTGAAATAAAATGCAGAGCTGCTGTTAGTAAATAAGAAAAATAAATACCATTAAGTTTCTCAGCAGAAGGAAGAGTTATTCAGCTCATTAGAAATTCCATGACTGTACCAAATCAGCATTAAAGGGTGGGAGTGTATTCTTTATGCGAACTTGAATCACAAAAAAGCCCCATACGAGAGATTGGCAGCCCTGTCTCACTGGGGTTTGCTTTCAGGTAGAATCAAATCAGACTAACAGTTCCTTTTGGACATAGTCTTCATCTGTTGTGGGTTATAGTAATGACAGACTTTTTCTCACTTCTGAACTTCTTTTATAACGGGAGAGCATTGTAGGATGAGGTGTGTCTGCATGATTATTGTGGTAAAGTTGGTTTTGTTTTGCTTGCCTTCCTGCTCTACCGGACATAAGCAGATTCTGCGCTTGGGGCCAGGTGATTTCACCAATACAGCAAGAAGAGTTTGTTTAATGTAAACTAAAAGGCTTTTGGATTGGCTTATCTTCAAGATAGTCACATTGAGAAATCTGTCTCACAAACAAAGATACAGTTTACCCACTGTATTTTTTGAAGTCCTGTGTGTTTATTGTAGCACTTTACCTGCTCCTCATTCGCACAGAATTCGTAGGCTGCTGCCGGTGCCCCGCGCAGCACAGCAAAATCAACAGCTTTCACTTGGAATCCAGTGTGTGATTTGAGTACTAATAACTGAAACAGGAGGTGCTCTGCTTTACTTCCAGGGGTTGTTAGATCTCCAGACACAACTCCCTGTTGGCTTGCTTGGATGAAGCTCGACAACTGCTAGCAGTGTTGCACCCTGTGCCAGAAAAGTATTTGTTTGGAAGTAAGCAAGTTGAAATGCAGATTTTGAGCATCTGACGAGGAGTATGGCCATTAATTGCATACAGCCTGTGGTTCACATGTATTTTAATTAAATAAACATAAAAGGGGCTAAAAACACATGAACCACAATGTCATTCCATCAAGCAGGAGGCACAAACGCGGACGGGGGTGTATACGCCTGGTACACTGTCCCCGAGGTGTATCCACAACAGGTACTGCCAGGGTGCTGCTGTGGGTGTGCTCTGGGTTGTTGGAAGGCAGCCCTTGAGTTTTCTGCACAGTCTCTCATCCTTTCTGGCAGAAATCCTGGAAGGAAGTTGTATTCACTTTCACCTCTACTTTGTTTAAAAGTATATTTAAAAAAACAAGCACACACACACAGACACAACAGCAAAACGCAAGCAATTGTTACCAGAAAGCCCTGGCCTGGTGTTGGCAGTGTGTCATATGGGACTCTTCAAGCTCTTAATAAGATCTGATAACGCTCAGTTTATGATCTCCCATGAATGGGCCTTTGATGCTAAAAGCAAAACTTATGTACCCTCTTAAGGAAGGCAGAGCTGATGTTTGGAACTGCAGGGCTAAAGCAGTTTTTCTGCCACAGTTCTTTTGATTTTATACATGCTCGTTCTTTGATGGGCCTAATTTTACACATCCATTACTGAGGGCAGCGGTGTGTTTCAGATGTGCAATGGATGCCAGATTAACTGCTCAAGTTTGACTTGAGCACTCACACAGAAATGTCCCCTAGTAGGGAATGCTGTCAGAAACCAACATATTTAAAGCTGTATATCCTATTAGTGTGACTACAGGTACAATTTTAAGCTGCTTGTGCTTACATATTTTTTTTCCTTAATCTATGGATGTGAGAGATATTGATTAAAATACCAAAACCATTTCTACTGCATAGACGTTAGAGGTTACAGCGACTGAAGTACATAGATATTTCTAAGGCTGTGAACCTGACCTGGGTCAGAGGTTACTGCCTCTCGGGTGGTCATCCTTAGACTTGCTAACAAACCATCACTTCCCTAAAGTTCTTCCTAAAGTTTGGTTTTAGAGGGTTGGAGTTTTTTTTGGTCCAGGTTTTAAAAGTCCTACTTTTAAATGTTTAAAGTATTCTAGGTGGTTTTGATAGGTGTGGGGTAGGCAGAGATAGCAGATGATGCTTCTGAGGAACGTGGCAGGATGCTGCCTTCAGTAAGGGCAGTAACACGAGGCTGAGGGCAGTAGCCTTTTCACCTGGCTCAGCTGCAGCTAAAACACTGCAGTTAAATCACTTTAGTTAAATTTGTACAATACTGACATGTGACATCTAGACAAGCCCTTAATGTGTCTCCCTCCCGTCCTTCTGACTGAGAGTATGACACAGAGGTTCAATATGATCATGAGGGGACCTCATGATTTTTAGAATCCAAATGCAGCGGTTAATCTGCTTAACTGGAATTATTTTTATATGAACTTTCTTATCAAACCACTGGTTTGAAGATCTTCATCACAAGGCAAGTTAGAAGATTCCTTTAACTAAGTGATTTGATAGAGATCTTACAGCTGTGCTCCTGAAGAGAGGGGCTGCAGCCGCTGGGGAATTATAGAGGTTTTAGAAATGTCCCAGCCCAAGCAAAGGTTACAGCTGAGGCTCACACGTCCCTCACAAGGCACAAGATTTCACTGGTTCTGATGTTCATAGAACTTCCTATGATTTTGTACAGTTTTGAGGATAGCTGTGTCCCCACGGCGCTTACAGTTACTTACCAGCTCTCTTCATACAAATCTAAAAGTATCTGCTTTTTGCTAGGCTAAATTGCACGTTACTTATTTTTATTACTAATTCAGAATCATATCCTTACTGGAAACAGATTTCAGGGGGAAAAAATTGCTTCCTTGGAAAAGGTGTAATTTTGTAACTGAAAAATGTGTGATTCTGAGCTATTAATTAACTGTAGTGTTTTAATAAGTTATTTTTTTTAAAAGTATCTCAATGCTTGTGACTCTAAAGCATGCTCTCTCAGGGACCATTAATGGTTTGTTTTGTGTCAGGCAATGTTTTCAGTTTTGGGATTTTTAGATAGATTTTTCAGCCTCCTGCTTCAGCAGTCGTGATGTCAGTTATTTACATTTCAGTAAAATGTTTGTCGTAGCTTTCAAATACACGGGGACTGTAGACAGACAGTGTTTATCCCATTGTAAAGACTGTCAGAAATGGCTGGCTTTAACAGCCCGGTCAGGCCTGGTATTTATGTTTTATTCTCTAAACTGTCAGGCCCGTTGGGGATGGTGACCACAGCCAGCGTGAAGATTAATAGGCCGGTTTTTGGAAGGCAGACTGAACTGCCTGGCCGGCATCTCCTGATTTCCACCCCCCCACACCCATCCCCACTAGTACAAGCTCTGAATCATCAGAAACTGAAAGAATAAAATTAAAAACTGTTGAAGAACTAAGGTATGGAACAAAAGCCATCTCAAATGGAGCATATGTAAGCTTTTGTACTGTTTATGATTAATTTCTTCAAAAGTCTCTGTGGAGATTTAAAATTGCCCCGTGTGTGTATGTGTGTGTACGTGTATATAAATATATATATGACATATATATATACAGGCAAAATAGATTTTAGAAACAAATACTCTATGCTATAAATACTCAATATTGTTACTTAAATAAGTACATTTAAGAATACAGTGGGACTTGTGATTCCCAAGCTCTTACACATTTAATTTTGGTGCTGCAAAAATTGATGAAGCTGGCTCGAGCACGTAGGTGGCTGCATGTTTCTGGTGTAGCAGAGCAGTATAGCCATCAGAGAGGACTGAAAGATACTGAATATAACGGCTGGATTTTATTTTTCAGAATAGAATTCTGGACCAGCTGAAAAGCCATAATGATTTTAAGATTATTTTTTTTTTAACTTGTTGATTATATTTGAACTGGATGTGGCATTATGGCTGCACATAATCATTGTTGGTTTGAGGATTAGACAGGATACTGTGATTTGATATCAAACTTTTGAAGGCAGTTTGAATTCGCAAGCTAAGCAAGTGTGACATAAATAAGTAGTGTATTTTACGCTAGATGATGTCACTGGAAAAATCAGACTGGCTTTAAAGCACCCAGGCCATAGCTTGAGCTTTTGGGACTTCTATTTCATAATGGAAGAAAACTGTCAAGAGTGAATTAGAAGCAGCAAATGTTTAGCCTAAATTTTGGCTAAAACCAATTCATCCAAGTTTAACTTCTGTTAATCAGCCGGACTCCTTAGAGGCAAGGTTGACCAGTATCTCCGAAGAAAGCAGGACTGTTAGCAGGCAGAGCAATGAGTAATCTTTTCAAAATTAATAGTTCTTGTGTTTGAGCATTAAAGGATCAGCTGAGAATAAGATGGTGGCAAAAATCTGTGGTCTGAAAAAACACTGTGATGATTTTTTTTTTTCCCCCACACAAAATTACTTTGGTTGGCTTTTATGTAGGAAAAGGAAGAGATGGAGAGGGGTAGACAATAATAGATGAGTTTGGGAGTTGCGAATAGAATGGATTCCTAATTTCAGTAGCAGAGCTGCAGGCACTAGTTAAACTACACCTCTAGAAGAAACCCAGCATAAAGTCTGATATATGGATTCATTGAGGGCTGCAGAAAGCACAGGAGGTGTCAGCTTATCTGTCACCCTCTTACTAAATCAGAAAAAGCATCATAGGACATTGTATGTGAAAAAGGGTGAAAATTACTGTTTTAGTGAATTTACCTAAGTCATGGACTCGTGACTTTACCCAAATTATAGCCATGTTGTCTATATTTTGTGATCTTCTGTATATACATGCATATACACACAGGCACGCTATCTGTATATATTTAACATGCTCAACCAATTATTATATACAGCCTCACTGATTAATTTTGCAGTCCAACTGAAGCTTTAAAAAGTTATTTAACATTTATATTTAAGCATTATTATAGTAATGAAAAGCTTGGTCAAGATGCCAAACTTTTATAGGCACGTTTGTGATGGAGAGGTGTTTGTGTTTTCCTTGACAGGGTGGTTTCGGTGACACAGCCTGCTTGTTTTCTTGTTTACTGAGTATCTCCCATTTCTCCACTAGAGGACACTACTGGCAGAGACAACAGGGAGTCCTTTTAATCCTTAGATGTAATAAATCTATTTAGAAGTCAGATTTTCTTTTTGGAAGAAAAATGCTTACATAAGATTTTAATTTGGTTAATACTGATACGACTTTTAAGGCATTGCCTGCTGAATTAATTTGCAGTTTAATTCTCAAAGTTCTGTGCTTAGTTATGGCTATGTTTAAAACAGACTTTAAAATATGGTTGATTTTTGTATTGGACAAACGGGGCCCAGTTTTGTTCCATTTGAGTACTCCTACTGGAGTATGCCTCCATCTCGCTGACATCACGTTCAGCCAATTCTGTGACACTTCATGTGCCAATGTGCTTAGAAAGTACACGGCTTTTTTTTCCTACTGAGCTTCTTATAACAAGCGGCATGTCTCCTGGTTTTGGTGCATTAGGATGTTTACATAGGTAATCAGTATATATCCTGGCAAGGCTTAAATGTGCAATCACACAGAATGTTCTATAGGAAAAAATAGAAGTACACACATGCACAATAGTCTTTTTTTCCTTTTTTTTTTTTTTTTTTTAAGAAGTAGCCACATGCGCACAGTTAAACGGGCAGGTTTATGAGCCGCTGTTGTTTGTGCTATCTGCATTTTATACTAATGTGTTGTGCAGCTGGGGGTGGCCAGTCTCCAGTGCCTGAGCAGCAGTTCAGCTTGGTGGCAGGAGTGTCCCAGGACCGGCAGCAGGGCTGGCCTCTGGCAGTTCATGGCTGAGGATGAAAACCAGCTGGCGAAGGCCTCTGAGCCCCCCATCAGTCCTTTGCCTTTCCCACCTCCACCCTCCCAACGTGCAGTGGGACCCTGCAGAGTCATTGGCACTGTCGTGTTGTGACCTACTCCCTTTCTCTTTACATATGTGATATGTGTCTTTTGGCTCTTGGCCAAATGAAGATTTTGATACACAGCGCATTGGTTTACACCAAAAAGCCTTCTTTTGTATTGGCCAGTGGGCATTTTATGGCCAAAGTGTTTAAAAAATAAAATAAGACTCACACACTATCTTAACTGTGCTTTCATCAATGTGTGGGGGTTTTGTTCTTTATGAAAGTAGTTGCTACTATTTCTTTTTTTTTTTTTTAATAGCTAATCAGAAGTTATAACTGTAAGCTTCATTTTAGCTAAACATATGATGAATTTCTATACAAAGAATGGATTAATTCTTTAATTCATCCATTAATTTTTCAACTTTGGATACTCCTGCAGTAGCCAGTTCCAGAGCTACAGTGCTGTCATGTGAAGGGAAGTCATTAATCAAATGTAAAGCTGAATTGTAACAGTTTAAAAATTATTTAAAGTCAAAATCCAAACTTTATGAAGTGTGTTGAATTGTGAATCTTAAAAATAAGTCTGTTTTACCAGCTAAAATTAGAATTCAGGCCCTTGGAACTCTGTATTTTATCACCAAAAATTTAATAATTTTGCTAATACAGAAGGTAACATAGAGAATTCTGTATTTATGCTTCCTTTGTTGCAAGTGTTAATCGAGTCTTTAGCTGTTCTTAGGAAGGTCAGAACCTGAGTTCAGAGCGTGATCTCAAGAACTGATGAAGCAGATATAACTGATGGAAACTCTGAGGTATAAGTAACCCTCCTCAAAATGAATTCACTTCTTTAAAGCCTTTAACTGGGGAGACTAGGGATTTTTAATGTCTGTGTCTTTTCAGCACTGAGTGCCAATGATGCACAGTCCCACTAAAACATGGTTTGAAGAAGGTTCAGCAGCATTTAAAGCCTGGAGTGTGGGGTATTGTACTTACCTACCATCTTAATTGCATATGGTCCAACCTGCTAGTAGCAGTAGAAACTTCTCCTGATGTGATGGGCTGCAGCAGCAGGTCTGATAGTAACAGCACCGTGGCTGCGAGCTCAACGAGCAGACTGTGTGCAAACGCAGGAGGAGCTCTCTGGACAGCATTTTCCACCCAAACAGTCATTCCCCGTCACTGCCAGGAGCAAGTCAATAGGTCAGGTGTGTTGTGTGTTACAGGTTGGTCGAGGCAGCTTTATATCATCAATAATTCGTTTGCCTGGAGTTTCTGTAATCTGTGGATTAACCTTTTTCTCAAGATGAACATATAAATAGGAACTTGTTACTAGAGGTCAGCCACAGACTATTTTTTAACTTGTTTGCTGGAAATGGTATTAAAAGGCAAGTTCAGTTCACAGATAAGCTCCGCAGTGTACTTATTCCAAGATTATTCAGAGGTTAATTTACTGTGCACAATGTGTGTAGTTGAAAACTGCTGTGTGTCGATTCCTGGTTCTGTGGGATGCAGTTAAATGTTTTTAGCTTCCAGTGCACTTTTGCTGTCAGATCAGGCTTTTTTCCTTCTGTGTCAGTTTAGAACTAATACATCATATCATAGTGGATATAATGCATATATTTTCCTTCAAGGTATGCAAAGTGTCTTCACTAAGCATTTACAGGACAAGAGATGTTTTAATGTCATTAAAAGTACAGACACTGATTTGTCAGTGACGAGAAAATGCCCCACGCAGGCATGTTTCTGCTAATGAGTAGGTGCCAATTTAAAGCTCGTGATAAAGTAATTATTATTACAGTTTCTAAAGAACTGAATTTTTTATTTCATTTAGCCTAATGCTATATGTATCCACACGTGGTATATATACACACACGTTTTCTTGAAAGTATTCTTAAAATTCTACATCTGATTTGAGACCGTCACTTCAGACTTGAGAACGTATCCCCTATATGTGTCTCTGTTGCCTGTTCTTATGTTCACAAACCCACACTATTAATCTCCGCAAGGCAATCGGTGTGAAAGCTGTGTTTAGAATTCAAGTGCTCTTGACTGCACTACAGGTCTTCGAACAACTGTAGCTCCCTCTCTCTGTCTTCTCCCACATAATTTTGAGATCTTTAGTTTTCCTTGATTGCACTGGTTTTCGTAGTTCAGTTCAGCTGAAATCAGTGCTGCTTTCTAGTGGCTGAGAGCTGCCACTAGTGAAATGTCGGCCACAGGCGTTTAAGATTCACTGTTGCAAGAGATCTGTACCTTTCCTACTCACTGGACAATTTTGTGTCCAATAAACTGCTGAGAGAGAACAGGACAAGATCGCTTAAGTGTCCTTTTTAGGTACTTGTTTGGGAGCTTCTGTTTATGAGGTTATTCAGAAAAAGTCAAATTGGCCTTAGCTAATGGAGCTATTATGGAGGTCTAGAAGCAGTTGTTCCTTGTATTAGAGATTTAAACCTTTATCTTTGCTATCCTCCTGTAATTGATGCACTTACTAGATGCCCTGTTATTTATAAATAGACTAAACATTTATTTTTAATAGGCACAAGTGCTGCAATGCTCAGTGCTGCCTCTTGCAACATCTGTAAGGAGAATTCTCATTTTTCCAAGCCATATTGGCTGTTTCCCCTTAGTCTACTGAGCATGAGTGAAAGCAGCTAAACAGATAACATGGAATTCACTAGTTTACCTGTCTCTCCTTTGTGGCTTTCACTGGCTCTTGAAATGTCACAAACAGGATTGTGAGGGTCCTGTCCTTTTCGACCGCAGTGTCAATAGAAGGCCTCTCTGTGATTTTACTGTTGAACTGAAAAGACACTGCGGAACTTGGAAGGAGATTGTGTAAATAAGGTTCGTCTTATTCAATGAGATAATACAGTGATCCAGTAAAGAGCCCTATCCAGTATGGTTTACCTTACAATATAGGCAGAATTTTGGAAAAAGAAGAACAAATAAAGTATATGATGTGCATAGACAAGTTAAATTTATGAGCACGTGACATTTAGTCATTTAGACATTTAGTTTGCAGGACAGGGTTAAGAACCAATTTCTTAGTCCCTAGGCCTGGACCAATTTTAAGTCGCTTGTCAATAATGTACTTTCAGAGTGTATAATAGTAAATGCCGCTTCTTTTTTTTATTTTCATTGAATTTAAAAATGAAGTCAGTGTAATTTTTATTGTTGTATGAGTGATGCATCAGCTGCTTTTTCACCCTTTCCTTTTGTTGTACTTTGATATTTGTCTTCCTTTATACTAAACCTAAGATATGTGAAGATGCAGTTAGCATACTTTAACAATTCAAGTGAAAAAACAGCGTTATCCAAAAGGCTTGCATGCTTGAGGCTGAACTCTACGCAGGAGTGTGCAAATACTGAACATCGTGCAGGGAGCAAAACACCTTCTGCAAGATAAGGCCCGGTTACCTACCTACCATCGCAGCAGCTGGGGAGGTGGTAGGCGAACATCTCTCCTAGGGGAAGCCACGGAGATCAGTCTGGATGGAGCCTAAACACCCAAACCAAAGGAGCTGCCTTATCTTTAAGGCTTCAGAATCAGCACTTTGCTTTGCGGGATAAGGTGCGAAGGAGCATTTCTCAGACCCTCCTTTCTGTGGCCTTCCGTAGCAGTACCTAAAGAGCTCGGGTACTTGAACATGTAAGCCATGCATGAGGGAGGAGTTGATGCAAATACATGAGAGAGAGGTCCTTCATGTGGATGAATACCTCCCCGCAATGGTGTGCAAAGGCTGCTGAGGCAATTCTGGCTCATGTTTTAATCCCAAAGTAGTTTCCCGTTGATGTTCAGTCCTTGAAATTCTACTGTGGGTGAAGTCACTCACATTTGAAAACCAGTTTGAGATCTTCAGACGGAATCGGGTATTATTATAGTACTGATTTCACTAGAGAGAATTACTACAGAGAACAAAAAATGCCTGTTTTAACACAAAATACTGTTTTGGCACACTCTACAGTGATTTTCACTGTGTAGTTTTATGTCTAGAGGACTAATCAAAGCGTGTAGATTTTCTACAATCACAAACATATCTATGGGTTTGTATGCGCATGTAGATATACTTGTGTATTTATTTAAAAAGGGGGGGAGGGAGAGGGAAGGAGGATCCAGCCCAGGATTCAGTTGTCTGGTTTGTTTTTCCAAGGCAGCTTTGAACTGCATTTCTTAGCCCCTGGCATTTTAGATAGTATCTTCAAACACTAGATTAAAGGAAAGAAGAAAATTCTTAAAATGTATTTCAACTATATTTTGCTAATTAGTTATTATTTCTTCCTTCAGTGAACCGTTTAACAAGTGTGGAATACGAGTTGCACAAGTTCGGTGTGTTCTTTCAGAAATAGAAGTCAGAATGTTTCGAAGTACTTGGGTTTCATTCAGAAATATTTTCTTCTGAATAGTTTTAGTTCCTGATGTCTGTTCAGACAGGCTTTCCAGATTGGCTTCTTATTTGGACATAGTGGGCAGGACTAGCAGAAAGCTTTCTTTTGGCTGATGAAGGAAAATACTCTTTTTTAATCTCCATAAAAGTATTGATTGTGGAGGTTTGTCTTAGAGGGAGGGTTTACACCGGAGTATTTAAGTTGGTTCAAAAAGATTTCAAATAGTCAAAAAGTGAGGTGCTAAAGTTACATAGAACACAGGTGGTAAAACTGACATTAAATCATTTCAGCTGTCAAAGCTCTGTGTTATTTCTGATTCTGCTCCTCCTTATAAACTAATAATAATACTTTAACAGGAGAAATGTATGGAAGTGAGTACTTTGGTCCAGGACATTGGATTTCACCCAATAACTCTTACACCAAATTAATAAATTATGATTTAACTACGATCATATTTTTCTAGGAGATAATCAGGTTTGATTTAAAAACTTCAAATGATTGAGAGTCGACTATATCCTAAGTATATTACGCTTGTCATTAATTAGCCTTGGCATTAAAAAAATCATTTTATTCTTACCTGAACTCATGAAGCTTCAGCTTCCAAATACCAGCTGTTACTGTGCATCATCAGAGATGATCTTCCCATTCAGGTACTTCCACACTGTGATCCCATCTTGTTTTTACTTTCCCCAGCGTAAAGTAAATTGTAGTTCTGTGGGGTTTCATGATCAGGCAGGTTTCTCTGATCTCGGATCTTCTGGTTTACAAATCTTCCAGTTTGCCAAATGTCCTGTGTAAAGGGGAGCGGCAGCGCAGGATGGTGCTCTGGGTCTTGCTTCTCTCCTGAAGTGTTGTACACAGAAACCAAAAGCTGTTACTAATTGATGCTCACTTTATTTCACTCTCTATTACTTTGTATTAGCCACTGACTTGTGTAAACACATCAGAGATTTTTCCCCTGATTTGGTTTTATTTCAGAAGCATACAGTTTATATTATCCCACTGCTTTCATGAGGTAAACAAAACCCAGCAAAGTAACAGCACGGGTCAACTGGCCTTTTCATGGATTTCTTTGCTGACCACGTTAGGTGTGACGAGGCATGTGTAAATCACGATTTTTTAGCTGTGTGTATTTTTTTTCTACCAAATGTCAGATAATGAGATGAAAACATTATTTTGAACTTTCTAGTCAGTCTGCTAATTTTCAAATTTGCTAAACATACTTGGATCATTGGGTAAGTGGTGCTTCTGAAGGTGCCACAGATGCCAAACCCTGATAAAATCCACCCTATCTTGTTAATGAACACACAAACAGTTGTTCCCCATCTGCCGCCTCTGTCTGAAAGGTTAGGAAGCCCTTCCTTCTTGATCACAAAGGACATAATTATTGTCTGTAGAGGAGTCAAGTACAAAGACAGTTCATCCAGTCTGACCGCTACTACACTGCAGGCCACCAAAGATTAACAGCTGCTTCTCCTTTGATTAGGTTAGGTAATAACAGTTACTTTAGTTAATAATTGGATGGATTCCCAGGCCATGTAATTCAGGTTTAGGCTGTCATTTTTTGCTGGCATGTAGCTGAGCTGTATTACTGGAACGAAGCCTGTAATCCTATTAGTCAGTTGTCACTCAAGCCGTAGGAGAGGAGAGAAGGGGAATTCAAATCCATTAAGGTGTTATAACAGGTAGGTAAATGTCAGCCACGCTTGCCCAGCTTCTGATTGTTTGTCATATTTTTTTTTTAAAGAAGATTAATTTAACGTTTCTGAAAATGTTTAGCTCATAGTTAATCCATAAAATGGTTACATGATTTGTTGAATTTATTGTTATTTCTGTTTACTTTGCCCCACATGCATTAGTTTACACACACGCTCTCTGCTAAACTTACTTGATTCATGCACTGTTCTGCTGAAATTAGTTGCTGTATGCTCTAAATTACAAGTTTATAATGGTCCAAAGATTACAAATGCATACTTAATATCCCATCAGCTGTGTTGGCTTTCCTCCTACACAAACAAAACCACTGTATTTCACACTGATACAGACTTACATCCCTTATTAAGAGGGATAAGGAAAACAAGTTTTTTCATGCATTGGTTTTGAGTGTTACATCTGCTGTTCTGAAGGCTACATCTCTGTTACTGGTTTTGTAATGGTTAGGACGCATCTAGGTGGCATCCCCAAGGTTTTTGTGCCTCCTCCTATCTCTGTTAAAAATGCATAGATGACAGTAATAATCATCTTTGCCTCCCTGTTCATTTGTCCCTTCTCTCTTGTGTGACCAGGTAATTTCAGAGCCTTGAAATCCTTTTGTACTTAGAAAGCAAATTGTTTAAAAATGTTGTTTGAAGTATTTGTGAATTTCTAAAGACATGTATGAGCAAGTCAGATTTTCAGACAGTTTGAAAACCAGATGCTTAAATATTTTCTTTTGTTCAACAAATATGAATTCCGTTATATCAATTGTCTTTGCTGAATAACCTTCATAATCTAAATATGCAGCCACTCAAAGAACAGCTTCTGTAGTAAAATTATGAAAAGAGTTTCATCAACATCTAGTTAAGTAATTTGGGAGACTAAGTTAGAAGCCTGCAGGACACTTTTAAGCAGCAAAAATGTGCCACGCTGGTTTATGCGCTTTTCAAATATTTAATCCCTACAGGATCTGCATTTTTCATACTTAGATGGTGCCTGATCTGCTCAGTGCCTTGGGTGCTACCGAAGTAAAAGTCGTGGTTACCTGAACGGGTCTTTGCTTCTGACACAGGTTCAAGTGGGAACCAATTTAAATAAGAATGTTACGTGAAGGGCTTTGAGTAATTTACATGCTTCAGTCTACTTCTTTTGAATTTCTGTTATATTTTAATATGTATCAGCTAATGTAAAGCTTTAGCGCTACAGAACATCGAGTTTGGATCATATTTTGAAGGATATAGGTTAATTTTGGGAAGAAAGACAAATTGGATAAGATAGCCTGCTCCCCTATGTTTTCTTTAGATGAATACATAAATACTTCAAAATTTGGAAATCGCCTCAAGTAGGAAGTAATTAAAAATATTTTTTTTAAATGGTATTATTTGGCTGCTGTACTTCAGAGATAGAATGAGGATATTTTTCAGTGTTGGGGAGATTTAATACCGATCATTCTTTATACACAGCTCATGAATATGAGGTGTGGTATTGTGTATAGCCGAGGGAATTGCCCGTGCCCGACTCCTTTTTTCACTGTTTCCTCTGGAACCACAGTCTCCCAGTATTCACTCTGAAAACGCCAGTAACACAATATCCAAGTGTCTCTCCTGCTCCGTTGGGGACGGGGCATGTTGCCCTGTGGTTCCCATGACCTCCCCTGCCCCCAGGCCACGCTCAAGGAGCCGGGCCTGACCCTGGGACTCCTGAGAGCAGGACGCTTGGGTGGTGGCCAAGGTCACTCCCAACAACTGTGTGCCAGCCGTTACTTTGCTAATCAACATTGCCTTTCCATCAAAGGGTTAAAAGCTCTTGGAGTTCTCCATCTTAAAAGAATTTTTGGAGATAAATATATTAAATATCATGCCAAAAGTAGTGTATTCCTAGTCCCTAAGTGGCAGTTTTATAGGCCTTTGTAAGCGCGGTCAACAAATACTGTGCTCACGTGTCTTCACCAACTTGGCTGCTCCTTTGTTTCCTCCTTTCATTGAAGGTTTTTCCCCTCTCTCTTCCATGCACATAGTTAGGGATTTATTTCCCTGATGGCTAAACATCAAAATGCTGATTAATTTTTATCAGTAATCTAGAGAGGAGAATAATAGCACATAAAGGTAAATCATATAAAACTGGAGTAGATTACAAACTTGCTTCTGCTTGATAGAAAACTGTAGTAGTGAAGGAAGTTCTTTAAAATGTAAATTCGTATTTTGCAAAGTATACTTGTATTTTAGCAAAGTATTAGACAAAAGTGAAACAGGGACCCTGAAAAAAGGCTGTCTATAAAAGTGATGCTCCAGACTGAAGTGGAAGGAGAGCATGTAGGAAGTCAAACAGCGTCAAAAGATTAATATTCTTTTAAAATAGATACATGAAGATCTTCTCTCAGAATAGGGAGACATTATAGTTTCTTTCAGCCTGACTCTGGTGACTGATTTGGGCAGGAGAAATTTCCTTTCTGGACACTTCATTACTAGGTATTTATGGAGAAGAGAGGAGTTCTGGAAAAAAATCACAGATAAAAGTTTACATGAGAAAAATAAAAGGATGGGTTTAACGTTAATGAATATATAGAGTTGAGAAACAAGCCAAGTAGGAAGATGTAAGAGTGTACAATTTCAAGAATGGAGTAATTACTAAGGGGAGAAACAAAACGAGTGCAATAAAATGGGATATAACTCAGAGTAATGGGATGAAATCGAGAAAGGGCATATTTGGTCTAAATGACAGGAGAGACGACTTCTCCACGAGAGCTAATAGGTTGGGGCATAATCTCCCATGAGAAATAGGGAAAGTGAGAAGTGGGAAGTGCTCGGCACATTTAAAACTGGAGTAGCACTAACAAATACGCTGTAGCAAATAAATCAGGGGCATCACATAAATGTCTCTCCCCTTGGTGTGCTGCGATGCTGCGTGCCGGTCATTTGCAGAAATCCTCGTGCGCGTTTGGCTGCACTGGTTACGTGTGCACGTTGATTACGAAGGCAAATGCACTCTTGAAATAACAAAATCTCTCTTACACTATTAAGTTTTAAGCTGAAGTGAAAATTGATCCGTTCGAAATGCCCCGGGCCCTGTCTAGGGGTGCTGAACTGCTCTGCGGCACTGGTGGAGCAGGGAGGAAGAGGAGGAAGTTTGAGAGCTGTGGCTGTCAGCCAAGGTGCTCCAATAATATTCTCTGATTTGTGGCTGGAGTGTTAGGGCTTTGCCAGGAGGTGGGTGGAAGTGTTGCAGGGGGGCCAGCGCTTACTGCAGCTCTGTCCCCGACCCGCTGCAGGCTGGCTGTATCCCCGGCCGAGGGTTGCTAAAGGAGGCTTTTTTGGTTGTTGTTGGGAGTTTTTCTGGGTTGGAAGGGAGGGAGAGGAAGTAAAGGAGGAGTACGTTGAGTGGAACTTCAGTTAAGGCATGTTTACTGGGTGAACTGGACTAAAATTGACTGTTAGAAATGGTATTTATCAGTTAGCTTGTAGGAAATCAGTGATTGATTATCTGAACTTCTTGGTGAGTTGGGACACAGATTTCTGTTCACTTGAGGCTAGTTACTCCTCTGAAGGTAAACCTTTTGGCTGTCTGAAAATCTACATGCAATTCATATTAATCAGGGAAAATGGTCTATTTTTGAATATCTGACTTCCTTGTTTAAACAGTTTTTCTGGAGCTTGGAACAAATCATTTAAATAGAATAGAGATGTTTGAAAGAAACTTAATGGAGAGAAAGTTGCATGATTTAAAAAGAGAGGGGTAAGATATGTACTTTTATGTTTACATATCAATGTCTAATTCTCAGAGGGAAAAATGTTTCTCTCCTAAATCATACTATATCTTGCTCAATTATGTTCCTAATTGTTCAAAGAAAGATTTTACTACCAGAGTCATTAGGAGTTTTTTCTATTATACAGTATATATATATTTTTTTTCTGTTATAGCGTAATGCATTCTTACAGACTAATAATGATTGTATTTATAGAGCACTTCCCGTTTTTTCCCATGTCTGGCACTTGCAGCATTGAAAAAAAGATAATTATTTCTTATTAACTAGAATATCCTCATCATTGATGAAATTAAGATGAGTAAATACAAACAGCCAATAAAGCTACATAAAATTAGCAACTTAAAAGTGGAGAAAAAAAAGATCTTACATGCTTTACTTTAAGCAGTAGGAGATAAAAACAATTTTGTATGAAAGAAAAAAGGCATGAGTAAGTTCTAAAATCCTGGACCTGCTCCAGTAAAAACTCAGACATTTGCAAACTGTAGGAATAATGGTAGGATTATTTCCTACACCTCCCTATTCTGCCAAGTGGAAATTCAAAGGGGACACCTATAAAAAATAAAAAGCTAAACTAGAAAAGCTAAACTAGAGAGCTAGGAACAGATACAAAACTGGTTTAAACTGAATCTTTACATTTATAACCAACAACATAGCATAACGAATGCAAAACAAGTTGGATGTGAATGTCATACCTCAAAGCTAAAAATATTCATTCATTCTGGTGCATTTTGAATGAGCTGCAAGCAGTGGATTAGACAGAGGATGGGGCAGGGGGAGGTAAGAAGTTGGAGTTGCCAAATTGGTCATTGGTCACCAGTCATCTATCTGGGTGATATTTTCAAACATTACCTCTACGGTTTCCCATAATTGATGCACTACCAAAAATCACATCCAGATTTTTAACCTGATTCTTAAACTCCAAGCAATTAATTTGGGAAGACACAACAGCTAACCAACTTGTATCCTCAGCAGCATCTGTCAGGCAACACTTCTGTCTTCCTAAGATTAAGGATAAAATAGGACATCTGAGCGGTGATGCTGTCGGGCTTCACTTCCAGGGGCCGTGTTGTGTGGAATACGGAACCAGGTACCCTCGGCGTAGGGATGATGCTCACGTTCTGAAGTGATCTGCCTCAGCTATTTTGTGCGTACAATGAACAAATTTAGGGAGCAAGCCTGGAAGTTGTTTCCTATTGGAGAAGTTTGTAAGAAGGAGGAATTACTCATTAGAGATTGTCTTTATTCTTTAAATCATGTACAGACCCATGAAGAGTAGCTACAAAGATGACAGCAACAGATAAAGATTAACTTTATTAAAATCCCTAGGACAATGCATCATTACAGAAAATATAGTATTCAACTGTATTACGTATGTGGTATTTGATATGTGTGTATGATCTCTGCAAAAAATAGCACCTGAGAACTTAAACTCCTGCTCTGAAGAATAGTCTTCCCTCTGCACTGGCAGTAAAAATGCTCTTCTTCAGAGGTGTTCAACATGATACATACATTTATTTAAGGATTTTCTACATTGACAAAGCTTGAGACAATTTTCTATCAGGCATATCTTTTATGTAGGAATTTCTTTAATTTCTGTTGGTTCTCTTCTGTGTTTGTGTTTATTTAGAACACAGCAGATCAAATAGCATTTCGGGCTGCAGGAGGACTGACTGCCCTTGAAAATGTTCTTCAGGCGGTGACTTCTCCCACCAATTTGAATGCGGTTTCACGGATTCCTTTTAAGTAAGTATGATCGGTCCTTTACTTGCTGTTTAGAATCCCTAGAATATTTATTTCACAGTTACTGCTTCACTGCTGCTGCTTCTCATATAGTCCAGTGTTGAACTTCAAAGAGAAACATTGTGCTGTGCTCTACGCTGCCAGGGAAGGTGAAAGGCATTTCCATTTCCACTCAACCTCTGGTTTTCTAACTTGGTGATTTTCTTTCCAGCTATTCTATATTTGAGCAGCGGCATCCCTAATTCTAAAAAATGAGCAAAGATAAAACTGTATTAAACAGAAGAGGAGGTACATATCTTTTGAAGTTAGACTGTAAAGATCTCTAGTGGGCAGTGGGGGAATTTTTTAAAGGGTTGTAATTCACTGGTGTCTGCTTTTAAAATGAGATGGTTGTAAGATACTGCTAGCTGAAAAGGCTTCTACAAACAGGTAAATCAAAATTCTTGTGGATTAGAGGAATTCCTCTTTATAGCATGTAAGAATAGAAGGGTTTAAATGTCTAATCCATAAAAAAAAAGGCGGTGACTGAACAGAATGCCTTCAAAAACTGAAAACTCTAAAGCATGCTTTTTCCCTCTAATCTCTTAACTGTAATTTTTATCCATTCAAAGGCCCATACATGCTTTCAGAGCAGAGCTAGGGGTGGTTTTAGTACACGATGAACCAAGCCCAGGATATCCTGTTATGTACCATTGTCTTTGTTTGTAGGTATGTTGAAATATTGTAATAATTGGAATTTAAGGACTACATTGTGAGGGTTTGGATTAAAACTGTCCATTAATACGTTATGGACAGGTGTGAAGTGCTAGGGAAGAACAGCAAGGGGAAAAAAATGCTTTTAATATCTTAACTTTGGTCTTCAAAGAGAATAAAATTCCTCCATTCCTGCTAAGTCATGCAGAATGCACTTGCTGCAAGTCCAGCCAACTCTACTGATGAGCAATCCGGAATTGGTCCTATGGTGAGCAGCTCGGCAGCAGCCTTTGGACTTATTAATTTGCAGAGGCTCTAATTTTGAGTTGCCTTCATCAAGGTGGGATAAACTTTTCAAGGGAAAGGGCTGTACTGTATGGCCACATAAAACTTAGCCTAAATTTAGCTTTAAACTCCTAGAATATGCATCTTCTATACACCTTTGATTTTTGTTCTTTTATTTTAGGAATAGACTCACTTGGGCAACCTTTGTTGAGAAGGTTTCAGAAAATTGTGTTTACGTTACTGAAAACATTTTGTTTAAAGTTTGTTAGTATGAAGATGTATTAGTTCTTGAAGGAGCTTGTGTGCCGGTAAATAAAGCCTCATGTCAGCTACATTTGTGTAACGGAAAAAATATCCAAGGAGATTTATCAGAGGTTCTCCTCTCTACGACAGGTACTGTCTATCTCATAGCTGTTTCAGACCAGTATAATTGGTTTCTCAGATTCCTAAGCCTATTCATGACTGAATTATGAAAAGAATTTTTAAACCTTTCAAAAAATCATCAAATGTTGTTCTATTAACCCAAGTCTTCAACTATCTGTATTTCCAAAAGAAATATCAAGGCAGAAAAGAGATACATATAAACTCTCCTGACAACTCTGTATGTTAAAAGGAACTTATGTATGTTATGAAGAGCTTAGCTCCGCTCCTGAAATACAGCATTTCATTCCGCTTTACAGCAAATGGCAGGCTCCGGGCATCTGAAAGTGTTGTAGTTTGGAAGTTCTACATCAGGTTGCATGTAATTTAGTGCAGGATCTTGCTTTCTAAAGCTGATTGCTCTTGCTGTTTTTTTCTGCAAGAGTCTGCTTGAGTCTGACTTGCAGAATCCAGAGGCTGCTGAAGTGTTGCGGGGGACTCGGAGCTGCTGCCCGTGCTGCCGAGCCTCCTCTGCTGCCATTTCTGTGGTCTTCTCTCTGATAGAGAAGAACCTCCAGAAGCTGGAGCCCAACTGATGAGTGCAGTCAGGCCTTCTGGAGGGTGGGACTCTCTGTGAGCAGTTTGAACCAGGAACAAACGTGGCTGCTTTAGAGGAACCACATTAATGCATATTAGTGTGCTCTCACTAGAAGTATTTAAGACATTCTTCAAATGTGTTACTTTAAATACAGAATGTTTGAGTTTCAAAAACAAAGGATAATCATAGGATATATTTAGTTCTTTAAGTGAAGAAAAATTGTGTCACATTTCTCCCCATTTAATTTTTGAAAGGAGTTTGAAATTATTTTTCTTTCCTTTGTGCAAAATCAAATTTACATCCTGACTTCTTAAACTTTGAATCTAGCGAAGCGGCAGTTTTCTCTGCTTAAAGACAAAGCAAAGCCCTGTTGAAAGAAGTTGATCTAAGACCTTTCATTAATTGCCCTCCAGCCTTCCCCTCACCAAATATGTTTTGCTAACGGACGCTACTGTACTTAAGATTGTTTGTGTGCTCTTGCAATGTTTAACCATTTGTACTCATCTTAAATTGGGAATTTGTCTGTGGTTTTGTGATGAGGATAAGCTATTTACAAGTAGGTGAGGAGATTACATGGGCTATTATCTACATCTCTCTTTCTCCAAAATCCTGGCAGTATGGTGCAGCTCAGAACTTTAATCCCGTGTCTACAAGATAAAGCTTTATTATCAAAAGATTTAACAATATGCCTGTTGTTTTGTACTGCTGTCCAGATTGGTGGTTAGACCAGCAGGGCGGCAAATGCTGTGAAAAAGATGTGACATTTATGAGACAGATGATACATTTGGTGTTGGGGCAATTTTTCTCCCCTTCAAATAAATCACTGAAAAAGGAAAAGAGAAAGCAATGGATTATAGTAGGTTTTATGATTAGTGTTAACACACAAATTAGTGTCCAGCTGCGTTATTTCTTAAAGTAGCATTTTGTAGTTCTCATGAATTTGTTCAGTTCGCCACAAAATGAGACATATTCATCAGAATTTCAAAGGTTTTCAGTGTCTTACGGTATTTTTCTTATGCTTTTACTGAAAAGCAACTGGGAGCTGCACAGCAAAACAACTTAATGACTCAAGATCAAGACCACAAGATGAGTCTCATCCCCTGTGTCTTGCATATTTGCTGTGGGCAACTCATTTAGCCCCTTTGTGCCAGGACATGTTACTGGCCTTGAAAATTGTAACAAATCTGCTAACAAATGAGGTTTGTAGGGTTTGTTTAACTAACATTTGTGACATACTTTGAGTTCCTTTGGTGACCAACACTTTTAAATAGAAATTAGCAGTAGTTGTGTAAGGAACAAAGGAGGACTTTTATTACAAGTTAAGACATGATTAAAGTCAGTTTTATTGTATCTCTTCGTACAATTTCTTGCATCATTTATTTAAAGCAAATATTATCAGACTAAAAAAGCTCAAACCATAATTATATACATAAAAAGCAGAAAATAGTGTCTGCATAATATTATGGGGTGACATTGATACAAATTACTTTTTTCAGTAAGAACTATTTTTAGCTGAGAACTGGTTTTAGAGCTTGCTCTTTGTCATTTTTACTTGGGTTTATGTGCACACGTTTCTTAAACTGCGCTGTTACTGTTCATGCAGTTCTATAGGATTGCTCACCACGTTTTTTCCATAAAGTGCAAAACAAGCTTCCTTATTTTCTTGTAAGGTTGTTCCTTCTAGAGAAACACGCATTGCAACACTAGCAGTTGGTACATAGAGACATGGACGTAAAGATGCTCTAAAGGGGATGGCCCTTTGCAAGCTCAACGTTGGAAACTGCAGCATCTCTCCTTTTCCGCTGCCTATCTCTGAGCACAAGGATAAAGCAATGTTGCCCTCCCCATGCCTTATGGGAACAAGTTGTGTTGTTGAAAGGAGCCCTGTGAGCTCTTAGGAAACTTTTTGATTGAGAGCCAGATCTCGCAATCAAACAAGGGATAAGTCAGGGACTGGAGAATTCCTGTAGAAGGCTTTCAGATTCCATCACACCTGTAAATGTTGGGGTAAATTAATTATTTGATTGTCACTTGCCATGCAATAGTTTACTCCTACGTACACTAACATTTCAGAATTAAACTCCAACCTGGTTTTAAAAGTGTATTGAAGCAGAATTGACGCTGAGTTTTGTCTTCCCTCTTTTAATTGTGATTACATTTTAGCTGAAGCCCTCTTTTTTAATCAGGCATCCTTAAATAATGTAAAATACAGACAAAACAGTAATAAATTATGAATCCTTGGGCGTTCCTGATTGTGTAATATTCCTGTGAGTGAAGTATAAGTGCCTGTATAGTCTTTAAGACTTAAAATTGGTATTTTTACCTTAAAGTACAGTTTTGTTGTTGTTCTTTCAATCCATATTCTTACCTCGGTGTTTTTTTAACCCTTCCACTACACAGCCATTCTGTGCACCGTTTTTCAGTAACAGCTCACCTCCCACTTCTTCTTAACTCAGCTTTTAAATACCGATACTGATCACTTTCTTTCCCAATCTAAGTGCTGCATAATATTCAAACTGGTTAAAAACAAGAAGCTCACCACTGAATTAACACATTCTAGATTTGGTAATGTTTAGTTTGGTATTTTTTCACTGCCAAATTGAGCTTTTTTGGGTTATTTTCTTCATTGATGTTGAAAGCATGTGCATTTGTAATCTTCAGAAGTTGAAAGTAATGTGAAAAAGCTTTGCGCTTGAAACAGGTTAATTATTATACATTGACGATGAGGTGAATTTTATAAAGCAAGAGTTGGGAGCTCTCGCCTCCGCAGCGTGGTGCCTTACGGTGCGTTAGTTTTGCGTGGTTGGATACTGTTGCTGCCTCAGTATTTTGAATAAAAGTTACAGTTTGTCAACTTGTTTATATCAGGCAAATTGAGGAAAGTGAAGATGTGCTAGCATAAAAGAAAGTCACGTCCATACGTATAAACTGTTGAGATCTAGCTTGAAGATGTTGATTAAAAGGAGTCCTCTTCCTATTTCTTTGTACTCATGTAAAATAAATATATCATACAGATGCATATTTTTGTCTACTTTAAAGAGAGCTTTCTTTTTTGGATCAAAGTTTGTGTACCATAATGAGTGTTTTTATAATTGGATTTACTCTCGAGGAAAGCCTTACATCAGAGGGCAGACTTATTCTGTGGTTTGAGTATACATGCTGTCTAACACAGCTTTAAAGCTGATTTGCGGGTGTGATACAAAGTTTAGAGCAACATCAGTAATCGATAAACAGCTGCTTTACGTGAGGCTCATACTTTACTATTTCAACAGATTTTGATATCTCTTGAGATAAAAGCTTCGGAATTAAGAGCAGTTAGAGCTTCCAACAGGGGGAGAACAATCGTGAGAAATGTATTGAGTTTTCATCCCGGAGAATTTAACTGGTGGTTAAATAAAGTTCTGGCTTGACATTCGCAGCGCTGTGCTTGTCTCAGAGGCCTTGTGCAGAAATGGTGACAGTTGACAGCTGTTGTTCCCTTAATAAGATTAAAGTAAAGAAATTAGTTGTGCTGTCTTTAATCTGCCATTTAACACTGCGAACCACCTGGGGACAGCTTCTGTGCTGACACTTCCAATTTTGAATTAAAAAAAATCGTAGAACTGAATCGTAGTTCAGAGCGTGCCGTGATTAGAATGTATTTAGACGAGCCGTAGTTAGCAAGCTTATGTTATCAATTAAAAGAACCCTCTTTATTGTTGTGAAAAATTAATTTGACATCCATTTGCTTACACAACCTTTTCAAGTGCATTATTTGAGTCTCTGAAAATGCAAGTACTTCTTCTGACGTGAGGTTCACTTGGGAAAACCAAAAAGCATGATGCATTATTACAGTGGAATTTGTTCTATATATAAAGTGGGAAGTTTTTGTGTTTTCAAATGTAAAGTAAATGATCCTCTTAGGAATTAGGAATCGCATATATCAAAAAACAGTATTTCGGTGAATTAACTAAATGACCTCAGAAACTCTGGAAGTCTGTCAAAATTGTAAGTTAACCCACCAAGTTCATATTTGGCGCTTTGGGTAAATTATAATGTTTATATTTAAATAGAATTAGTGTTTATTGTAGAATAGCTGATGAAATGACAGATGCTGATTTAAAGCATCTTCTTCTCAACTGAAAATAGAAACTACCAATACAGTTTCAAATTTCTCTCTCCCTGTGAATGCACCTACACGGGAATAATCTTCCATGAAAAATAAAAGTAGGTGCCTAATGAAAATTTTTTTTCAGCATTACTGAGGAAAGTGAAATAAATACCTTTATATAGTCAGGACAGGAAAAGAGAATCCTGTGTAAGGGAGGTTTTAAAAAATGCACATGAAATATGCTACTTGAATTTTGAATAGGTATTATCCTTGTAGGGTAAAAATCAGGTGAAACAGGTGAAAATTAACCTGCCTTTGATCAATTAATAATGATTTAATATTGTTTTCATATCATGTGAACTGAGGATTGAAACTGATTTAATTAAGCAATAGACTAAAATTACCTGTACAGTAAAATGAACATAACTGATAACAGGGCGATACTGAGAATATTAACAAAGGAAAAGTATAAACGTTCTTTATGTTTTTACAGATCAAACCAAGCAAGGTGACACTGCTTTTTTTAAATTCAAAATTATTTCTCCAGCTGAAGAAAAGGCAATCCAGAAATACCAATGAAAAAAGCTTTACTCTTAAGTTTTCTGGCCTCTGAGCGTTCCCAGTCTTTCTTGGCTTGAGAAGCGCAATGTATGTATATAAGATGCTTCCCTTTCAGCTCTGGGGAGCCGGGCTGTGTAATCAGATGCCACAGCAATGAACACAGCAATCAGTAAAGCAACCTTCCTTAATCTGTAAATAACTTTTGTTGTTTCAAAACATATTTTAGGAGAAAAGTAAAGGCTAAAACTCAACTCTCTCTTTGTAAGTATGTTGAATTAGTTTGCAGCTTGTTATGTTTAATACCAGCTTTGATGATTTCTGTATGATAACTTCTTGTTTGTTGCAGCCCCACTTTTGTATGACCTTTTGGCAGCGCTCACAATTTGTTTTCTTCTGTGAAGCTTATTTGAACTTAGTCACATTTTTTCACATGTTAAAAAAAACCCAACAAAGTAAAAGTTTTTTTCCTTTTGGTTTACTTTAGACAAACAACTTGAATTTCTAGCCATCTTTATTTATTATTGTATATACATTTATGATGCATGTGTTGTGTGTCTGTGTGGATATTTGTATAGTAACAGTGATAGCTTTTGTAGTAAGCAAAGTTCAAGAAATGAATTTTGTGTTTATTGTGAAATAGTATTATCTGTGGTCAGATTTATCTTCTCTGTGAGTATATTCTATAGGACGGGTCCCAGCTTCCCTGCAAATCCTGTTTTGAGAAGAAAACTTTAATTGGAGCAGATAGAAATTACTGCACATGATGCAAAGAATAATTGGGCATGTTTTGTGCATCTGGAGCTTTCTGTGACTCGTTGTGCTTACGATTTTCTGTTCTTACCGTTGCAAACCTGTTACCTCTTCCCGTCAGCCATAGGTGTAGGTCAATTGATGCTACTCTAGCTGTACACACTAACGCTTACAGGCGCTGTACAGTAACGGGTCACAACATGGCAGAAGGTATTTTTGGACAGGAATTTCACCTGCTCAGTGTTTCTCGCTCTGTACTAATGACTCAATCCTTTCACTTCCCTGCATTAGCTCACAGGCGCTGCACAACAGCCTCTCGCTAAAGCTGGTCCCAGTATACTGGGAAGTACTTTTATAGAGGGTTTTTTCGTGAAGGTTGTGCTAGGCAAGAGACCGTATACTCGAATTACTCTGTGATATAAGCGACAAGAAAAGAATATTACATATTCAAAGTATGAAATTAGCTGATATTCTCTGTAAGTTTTGTTATGCCTTTCTAGTACACCCATAATTCGTAGTAGGTTAATATCACATATCACAAAGAAAGCTCAGGCTTTTCAAGAACGCGTTTGCCAATACATGTTATTTGGATGTAGACCAAGTTTTGAATATGGAAGTCTAGTAGCCATATAGCGCGTGACTTCTGATAAGTATGGCTTTATAGTTTTGAAGTTTTTAATGATTTAATTAACTTAATGTAAATTTTTAGTTCTGTTTGGAATCCCAAGTTTAAGAAAATGAGTGTGAATTACTGAAAAGTTTTGTGATGTGCTTCCATTTATTTGCTTTTAATTTACCAAAGAAAAAAGTTGCAGTCTTATTTTTCTTCTTTTCTGATTTTTTTTAGGTCACTCTACAATGCAGCAAACGCTTACACCCTCACCTGCAGTAATTGCGCAGAAAACTGCACCTATGTTCTTTTTAGTAATAAGATCACTTTTCTAATGGACCTGTTGATACACCAGTTTACGGTATGTAAAATACCTATTTTAATTTAGAAATTTTTTGTATGCTTCACAAACATAGTAGAGTATTTAGAGTGTAAGAACACCAGCAGATATATGAGAATAAAGACTCAAAAGAATAAGATTCTTCTGTTGTATGTGTTTGGTAACGGTATCTGCTGTACTATCCACTACACAGAGGCATGTACTTACTTCTGCTAATGAATTCTGCAAAAGCATACGTACCAGGAACTCTTACGAGTGGACAGTATTCAGTCTTCAACGTTTTCTGAGGTTTTCTTCTTTAATTCACTCTATAGTAATATTTAAAATATAGAATATTACGAGTTGTCCATGTGTGTCTCATTCTTACGTATTTCAGTATTGGAAATATATGTCAGGTCAATATACTGCTGTAGTTTGATTTGCTGAAGTGCTTAAATAGCAGGACTCTAACTGCGAAAGTTTTAATTTTCCAATGTTTCATTTAATTTGAAATGTCATTAAATATTTTATTTGAAAACTCATTTTTAATTCATAGTGACCTGCTCATCATAAGATATTTAGTCTTGGTTTTCTACTTATAAATTGTGTGTATGTATTTTCATGAGCCAAGCAGTTTGTTAATTGAAAAGTTATGTACATACTTTAAATAATTTAAATGACGCTGTTAGAATCAACAAGCCATAGGACTGTTGATGAACACTTTAAAAAGATAGTCCGAAGGTCCTTGACACAAAGAAAACCCGAATGCAACCTACGCGTTCTCCTCTAAGTAGCTGCCAGTTCATTGTTCTTCGCCAAATCTTTCCAAGAGGATTCCAGGTATTAGATTTCAAATATACTTAGTGAAAGGTGTGTGTATTGTGCTGGGCCAGTCACAGTCCTGCCAGCTCTCTGCGGAGCCAGCCGGAGCACAGGCTCCGGGGGTAATTACACCAGAGATGAAATCCTTCAGCACTTTACAAGTGACAAGATTCATTCTGATGCCAAACACCTTCCCTTTTCGCAGAGCAGCGCTGTGCAAACGGCCTGCGCTTTCCCGAAGAAATACAGAAGGGTGTTTCTCAGGAAATGCTGGCCACCTAGAGATCAGAGATACTGCATCAGAAAACTTCACTATGCATAGAGCAGTTTTCAGTCCCTTGCCAAATGCTACCCTTGAATTGCAGCAGAAGTGTAATTAAAGCTTAATGTTTCTCATGATCCACAGTGGACTTTTCTTTCCTGTGCATAAAGTCTCTTATGTTCTCTTCAGGCAAAATTGGCCCTGAAACTAGGATATCTTCGTAGTTCCATGAAGTACATATTTAAGTACAAAAAATTAAACACAGTGCTGCTTTTCTAACCCCGATTTTTCCCTCTTGAAAATATAATAAATCAGATCAAGTTTGAATTTTTCTTTTTTCCAAAAAAAAAAAAAAATGAACAAACGGAGAGCACTCTTTTTAATTGGATCAAGCTCTGAATACCAAAGTATTAAAAGACACTCCTCCAAAGGATTTCACTTCCTGCGGTATTCCTAGTTTGGCGAGCTGTAAGATGCTGCCTTTGCCTGTGTCGTGCGTATTCCCACTTACTGTTGGAAAATAAACCCCAAGTAATACCAGAAGTAATAAATGAGAATGTATATTTGCAAGGTTTTAACAAATTGTTAAACAAGTATGCTAATATTTGCTGAATACAGAAACAGCAAGAATCTAGTTTTGAGAAACCTTAAAATATATTCTTAAATACAGCAAGTATGAACTTTACTTCCAACTAATTTAATATGGTTTTAGTTTTGTTTTTAATCAAAATTGAATACGTCAGCTTCACTTTTGCTAAAACTCAGATCTGTATGTTTTAAAGATAAAATCTAAACCAATCTCTTCTCATTGGTGACAAAATGTTCATTTTTCCTTACACAGGTGTAACATTTTTCTCCTCAAAATATTACTTGGAGAATTATTTTCAAAACAATTTTTTTTTCTCCAATGCAAGTTTGGGTACCAATGGGAAATGGTAGAATAACAAATGTAGTGTATTTCTTAGGGTTTTGTTTGGGGGGATTTTTTCTAGTCAAGTGACAGCTGTCATGTACTTTTTCCGTGAATATATCCGAAAAAGCCATACATGTAAACCATATGTATCTGTGTCTGTGTTTGTAAATAATTTTATCTGTTTAGTAAACAGGTTGGGGGTTGTTGGTTTTTTTTAGTATCTGTCCTTTTATGATTTCATGATAAGAAAAGCATGACGGTTTGTTTTCCAACTACATGTTCTCAGATAGATCAAAGGGAAATTTCAAACAGCTTTTGAGAATAACAAGCTGGGCAAGACCACCTTGTCCAGTAAAAATTCTTGGAAGATTTTGTTCATTCATTCAAATCTTTACCAGTGAAAGCATAATGGAAATTAGAAATAGATACATTTTCATTGTTATATTTTTTTTTTGGTTCACATAAATATGCAAAGTTACATGGATTCTTTCTTGCTTCATTTTCAATTGCAGACTACGCAGAATTGCAAATGACTGCCTTGGGGTAGTGCCGTGCACTTCATTTAGTCATGTGCGTTACTGCTAATATCCTGCATGTGCAATAGCATTTCTAGGCTGGTTTGCTTTCTGTTTAATCACTAAAGGCTAGAATCAGATTATTTTTTTCCTTTGAGCAGATAATGTTAGGTAAACGTGCGACAAATAGACTGGATTTCAGAACTGAAAAGCAGGTAGTCTTGCCTGTCTCTCCAGCAGTCTGACTTGCCAGAGTTGGTTGCCGTTTATAGCTCCAGTTGAAAATTTCAAACTGGATCACTGTGATTTATTTTAAGGCAATCTTTAAATGCATAATGTCTGAAAATTCGAAATGAAACATCATTAGTGAGCATAAATGCATCTGAAATGAACACTGCAATGTAAATAGAGATCAAATAAATGTAGAGATCAAAAGTGAGTTGCTTGTGACATTTTTCTTCTCTGCAATCCAGTGCTTAAATCCGGACTGTATTGTAGGTAACTGGCCTATGAAATTTTACTCATGAAGTGCAGTCACTTGGAGTTTAAGTTAATCTGGATATCTAGTCACAGGGAAGTAATTTTTCTCCCCTATTTTGAAAGTATACGTTTTCCAGAGTGTTTTTGAGGCAAGCCCAATGACTTACACGTGCAAGAGGCACAAAATCACCACTGTGAATGGGAGAAGAATAGAACACAAGTGACCAAACGAACAGAAACTGAGTGCTTCAAAACAGTTTCCATTTAGGTTTAGCAGCTCTATATTTGAAATTTGTTATGACTGTGAAGGATTATGCTTTTTACAACACAAATTAAAACATAAATGAGTTTTCAGTGACAGAGCTCTATGTTGCTAACTGGAATCTGGTGGGTTTTTTTGTTAGCCCAGAAATGAAGTGCTGTGATACACAGAGGTACGTTTGGTGACATGAGTCCGAATGGAGTAACGTTTTCAGCTCCATTAAATGTGTGCCTAAGTGCTTTACTGGATTGGGGCCATATTGTTCAGCATCTTGCAGGATTAAGTCCTAGATGCTGGGCAGAGCTGAAGAGCTTATGGCAGCTCTGCAAAGCCAGGGAATCCCTGCGCGAGGGGAATTCTCTGCTGAATGGCTGAACGCTTGTATGGAGGCTCCACCAGGGCCGAGAGCCTGGTCATCAGAGCGTTCTGCTTCGAGAACCGATTTAAAGAAGGTAGGAGTCTTAATTAGGCCCAGCACAGGCAGTCATCATAAATGCTAAAATAGCGTTGAGATGTTGGATGTGTCAAATAATTGAATGATAGTTACATTCTTCCTGATTTTCCTTTGTGATTTAGAAATGTTTTACACCAATTACTTGACAAGTCAGTTTTAAGTGTGTAGTAATCGTAACTGTAGATTTGTCAGTTAAACTGTTAAACCTATTAAGCCTCAGAAATTAAAACATGGAATGTTTTAACATTTACTCATCCAAAGTCCATGTTCAACAAAAACAGTTTCTCTGAATATCGTTAACTCCTTGTCTAATCAACACAAAGAGACCAGAGCATGAAAGCTTTCATTATTACGCTATTAAATCTTAAGATTTCCTACCCCCTTGCTTGATCTAATAATCAACAAGCGAAGCAATACATCACTTTTGCAAGCACCCCAATTAATTTTGAACATAAATCTCAACACATTTTCACAGTATCCCATTAATTACTTCTTCGGTAAAAGAGCTGATCTTTGTTCATATAAATGGAAAATATTACAGGGAGGAAACAAGTTCAAATTTACCCATTTTCTGTAAAACAGTATTTCCTTCTGTCTCTTGTTTGACGTACACAGTATAAAAACCACTTTTGTTACACCTTTATATTAATACATAGACACTTTCCCCAAAAATCAAATGTGAAAAATCAGCTCTGGAATAAATGATTGTATTAAGAGTGCCAGATCAATTTACTTTATAAATTGGGAAGAACAGTTTTATATTAAAAAATGAACTTGTGGAGCGAAGGGCTATATACTTATAAAAAATGGTTTTCATGTCTGCATTCACATAGAAGACAAAAATAAACATTATCTGTTTATAGAACTATTCACTACAGGAAATGGAAGGCTCTTCTTGCAAAACATGATTAAATCTTTTAAGAAATAAGTTCTATATAATTTTTTTATCCTAGGTGAAAAAGCAGCAAGCTTTTTTTTAGCATTTGTTAGCAATTTTTAAAACTTGGTGTTCCTAGTACAAAGTCGCCACATTTAAATTGATTTATACATTGCAAAGGCTTAATCCATCTGTTTCAGTAGGCAATTAGGATCATTAAGCATGAATTAGTTTAGTCAACAGAAGTTACTGGAGCAACATAATATTATTTTTCCTATTGAACTTGAATAAGCAGCTAAAGACTTCTCACTTGCTCACTTGGCTCGTCACCAGGAACAGACTATTACAATGAGTTTTAAGTACCAACCCAAGGCTCAGAGCTAATGAATAATAAAGAAATGTGCATGTTGTTCTTTGTCACCAAGTGTTACCAAATCCCTCCTGATACCTCTACAGGGAGACAAGATTTTCTATGGCCTCCCTTGCGTGTAAACGATTTTAACCTGCAACAAAAATAAAATTTCAGCCAATATTGATCACTGATTCACAGTATGGGAAGCCTCAAGCTCTCTCATCGAGTTGCCCCCGCAGAGAGGTCTGTCGGTACGGGGAGTCCCGCAGCGTTAACCCAGTGATGCATCCGTGCTGCCGGTATTCTGCCTGGAGAGCTGCAGGGCTTCCACACACACTTCACTTACTGTTCCATCATAATCGAGTGCAATTTCAGCTGGTTTAAATTACCTTGGACTGCAGAAATGAAAAAATAAAACAAAATGAAAGATTTTTTAAAAATTATATTCTCCATGAGAATTCCTTCCAGATCTGTATCCAACATAGATTTGTCTTCAGATTGAGTTGTTGTACATCTCAACTTCACTACTTTTTTTAGGAGTGGGCTCTATTTTAATTATTATAAAAAGCAGGATTCTGTTCCTCTGAGGTCTGTTCAGAGACAACTGCAGATTGTGCTTGGGACATGATTGACAGGTCCTGACCTCTGATGGACAAGCGCGGTGGTCATCAGGTGGTGTTTTATATTGAGATATTTAGGCCTTATTCATGGGACACGTTTTTCCTGCTCTCCTTAATAGTTAAAATATGAAAGTATCCGTAAAAGTAATTACACTTTCCCTATGCCTAATTTGAGATTTGTGGGTGGAAAGCATGTCCCGTTGCATCTTTTAGAACTATATTATTCATGCTGTTCTTTACGATATTCCAGTATGTCAGGGTGTGCCCTAGAATTGTGTAGTTTTTCTGTCTTCTCAGGTAGTTCCTTTGTTGTTTTTTGGGTTGGTTGGTTTGAGGAGTTTTTTTGGAGGGAGGGGTTAGAGTCTTCTCATCAGATTTGGTCAGGTTGGGGGTAGGGGAGGTGCATTGTAAGCAGTGTTCTCCCTGGCAGAAATTTCTACTTCCACAGCCATTAATTTTTTATAAAATCGGGACTCTATCCATTTTTGTAGACTTTGGAAGGTTTAGAAGTTCTCATTCTTTCTGAAAAAAAGGATGGATAAAAGAAACACAAATCAAAGAAAGATTTGGAGCCTCGCCTTGGGGGTCTTCTTGCCTTTGAGGAGTACTTAGCTCTTTAAAATACTTAGCCACTTTGGGTTAGCTTTAGTGATCAACTGCTCGACTGAGAAGTTCTGACACTTCCTAGGAAAAGAGAATTCTCTCGCAGGCTTTTTCGGGTGTGAAGGGGAACCAATGTAATTCATCTGTCTCCATCCAGTGAAGGTTGCCCTCTTTCGGTGGCTTAGGACAGCTGTGTGTCACCCTCTTGGTGTACCTCAGCAGGTAATACAGTGTCTTCTGAATTCAGTTATGCGCAACCTCAGCACAACTGAGTCCCTCTTCGCAAATTGGAACAATTTTGTATTCCCCGGTGTCCTTTGCCGTTGTTACTAGATGGCACGTCCTGTGGCCTTCCCATGGTTGTCTAAACCTACTGCTCTGATACTTCAGTATGCTGTTTCTTAAGGGCAAACTAGTACTGTTCCAGATACACCTTTTTTTTTTTTTTTTTTTCTTAGTTATGGTTTGAGTTTTATCACAGTCAATCTTGCTTTTTGGGTAAAAAAAAAAATCTGTAATTTCTCTAACATTAAAATTCCACATAAAATACATTGGAAGTACACTTCCTTCAGGATACTTTTGTAATTCCTTTTTGGGTTTGTTTGCTTTTCTGACGAAGGAGAAGGTCCATCGGGGATTAGCTCTCATTGCAAAGATCATTCCTGTTGCCACCAAAGTGGATTGTCTTTTTCAGTGAAGAACCACAATTGTACCTGCTGCGTCACAAGAACTTTTGCCTTTCAAAATACTCACTTTTGTAAGAGTGTTTGTTTGGGACTCAAACTGTTGGGTAGCCTTCTGATGGTACCTTGTGGTTTTCCAAAGACAAGTAGGGGATTTCCATACAACAGTAAATACTGTTCCTTCCACAGAAAATAGCTATCTTTCCTCTATTACTGAACGCTTTGTGTATCCCAGACAGTTAATATGTCCTTGTGGTAGCACAGTGTAGTAGTCAAAATGAACCATATCAGTAGTTTGTTTATTTGAATTCAAGTTTAAAAAATAAGAAATGGTTTTTGCTAGTGAGTCATCAGAAGTGCTGTGTACGCATAAGAACACCAGAATCATACTACATACAATGAAATATTCTGCTGCTATAAGGCTTCCTTTAGTTCTCATACACTAAACACTATTTTGACTTGATTTATTCTTTCAGCTTGCATTATCTGCATAAGGGATGTAGATCTTTTCTTGTACCTGAAATACTTTAATGTCCATCAGTACTGCTAGAATATGTTACTTGGTTATTATTTTTATGTACTTATATGCAACATTCTAAGTGTTGCTCTACGAACTTGGATTATTTTTACTGAATTCTGGTTGTTTTTTCTTTTTTTCTTTTTACTTAGGTTAGTGTTCCAGATGACCATAATGCTGCTTCAGGCAGAAGTGCAAATAAGCAGGTATTTGAAGATTTAACCACAGGACTTCTGAGGATAACTGCTGTGATTTTCAGATGTCTAATCTCCAGATTCCCAGATGGAAACAACCACTCTACTGCGCTGAAGATACTACAGGAAGTGAAAAGTAAATCTTCACAAGTGGAAGCCTTCAACAGCAGAGTCCAAGACCTGATCAGGTTAAAAAAAAAAAAAAATGAAACTTCTGTAAACTTCTTTCCTACAGAGAAAGAAATTTGCAATGATTTAAGAAGGAAACAAACTGCTTTAACTCTTAACTTAGTAAGAGTAGTTTGTGTGCGTAGTCAAGAAGGCTATTGAAACACTATGTTCTCAAAAATGTTCTCCAAAAATGTGCAGACACAGCAATACAGAAAACCAAGAGTCTTTTAATTTTGGACTTGCTTTTTTGTGTCCTTTCCATCAGTTTCTGCTCCTAATTACTTAGGAGTCAACTTCCATATTTTCATTATTTTCTGTCAATTCTCTATGCGAGCTGTGTATGCCCATTCCCCGTGTGGTCCTGCATATCATAAATGCATTCATATAAGCTCGCCATAAAATACATACTGCCTATTATAAAGATTACCCAGTAATTCCTATAGTCTGATTTCAGCCTTTATAATGTAGCTGTATTTTAACAGCAATTTAAGTGTATTTCTTGAGCAAAATTTCAACCAAAATAACTTAGTGAGTTATAACAGATTAAAAGAGAATACATTGTTTTGCTCATTTTTACTTGAAACTTTCTAATACTTTGGTAGAAACACTTGAAGCTGGGTATATTAATATATATAATTAATATATATCTACTATATAAAAAAGTAATATATATCTAACAATATATTGGACTTGCTAAAAGTGTATAGTTTCCGTAGTGAACTGTATAAATAGTCATCAATACATCTTGTTCTTCTGAAGAAATGACATTCTGATTGTATGCCACTGAAAATGTGTCACAGTGAGCATCTTCAGACTTTTCAAAGTCTGGTATGATGCTGATGGATACAAAAAAGACAGCAGGAGGAGGAAAGCAAAACAGATAGTTGTCATGGATACCAGTGACCTCTAAAACTTCATTGTTCTCATGTAACCCGCCTTCTCCCCAAACAGGTTTTGAAAGAGTGTGAAATTTCAGGATGTTGTATTCTCTGCATTTATGAATGGGAGGGTGGGAGGTCTGCTTGGTGATATTTGTGCTGACTGGACATCTGACACTGACTGGGCCAAGCACAGGCATACCTGTAAGATAAGAAGATACATGAGAATCCAACTAGGTCCCTCACCTGAGGCACTTTAGGGGATCTGGTTATAAATGGAGAATGAAAGGCACGATGACAAGGTAATGGTGCAATTAGGAAAAAAAGAGAGAGGGCATTTTAAACTTGTCAAAACCAGACAAATTCTCTTATTAATGAGAATCTTTCACCTCCAGGTCATTGTATCATATGTCCTCGAGGAGTTGATTAAATGAGAGTTTTAGGAAAATGGGGGAAGAAAGAGGAAAGGCGAAATAATTTTTATTTTTTTTTTCTACTGGGGGCTACTAGACCTGATATGTAAACAACAATTCCCTACACACCATCTGGGTATCAAGAGGGTAGCCAAATCATTGGAACTATGCTACCATAGGTAAAAAGACTCAGAGCTGGAGGCGATAGATTAGAGAGCTTTGACATTCCACTTGTCTGTATGCTCAATTCTTCAAGGAAGGGAGTGCTTCATGCATCTTCTCATTGTCTCCGGATGCCATTAAAGAATAGTCCCAGCAGTCTGAAAACTCTCATCCATTTCTTTGCCAAGAGAGCAGACACTTTGGATCCAGGTGTGGGTGTAAAGGAAGGGGGACAATGAACACATTCTGCAAGTGTCAGACTGTGGAGATGTTTCCAGGAAAAAGGAAGAGAGTGTTGACGAGAATGGTTGTGCCTTTGTATGAGTAATCGTCTGTCAGTATTAGCTGTATTTTATTTAGTTCTCCGTCTCCCCTCCTGTTTCACTGAGAGATTTCTAGCACTCAGCATTTCTCTGTGAGTGTGATCTAACACCTCGCTCTGTTCCTGGAGTTATTCTGCTAATACAGGAGAGCTTGCTTATCACCTGTATGATCAGGGGGATTGCTTAAATCAAAATCTGCAAGAAACCTGATGCTGGTAACCTCTCATGTCGCTAAATGCAACAGACAAACTTACCTGAGCAATGAGTGTGCAATTAATAACCCTTGTTGGTCTTTAAGTGTTTTTAACTGCTATACTTCAGCAGCTTTAAAAATCTTTCATACTGCAGTTAGACTTCTTGCTTTATATCCAGTGTATTTTTATTCTTAATAGCTTCCAAAGGCTTTGTGACAGCAGGGTAAACTTTGGCAGAAAGTCTAGCTTCTAGCCCTGAAGAGAGATCAGTCTTTGAGCAACGACACTGTCTGAAAAGTGGAGAGGTTTTCTTTCCTAATCTTAAAAATCCATTTATTTTTTTTTTCAAAATCAGACTGTATGACATGTGAGGGAATAGTTATTTTTAATACTTACACAGCTCCTGTGACAAGCATTAACAAATCAGTATTATTTATTTACTAGAATCAGTATTACTTAATAAAGTTCCATATTTAGTCAAGTCAGAGTGGTCTTGACGTTATGGAAACATGCAGCCAATGGTGTTCCCATAGCAAGGATCCTGCGTTCTGAGAGGCAGTCTCTAACAAATGGACCTGACAAGCAAGTAGGCAGAACAACTGGTAGGATGGAGTAATATTAATAAGAGGATGGTTTAGTGTGCACCATCAGCGGAAAAAGGGTGAATCAGTTGATAGTGTATGAAAGCAATTGGTTCCCCTTGTCTGTTAAGTCAGGTGGAGGCACAGGATATAAAAGCAGTTCTGATTTTGACAAGAAGTTTCTCCCACTTTATAAGAGTGGAGGAAGGTACAAAGAAAATTAGAGAGGAGTATGAGAAGAAGGAGGCGAATATTTGTCTCCCCGAAGGAAGTTGATCTCACGGTAGTCAGCAGAATGAACAGTTGAGATGGAGTTAAGTCTGCAAAGCTGAACATTTGTGGTAGAAAAAGGAGAGAATGTGAAGTTAGGTGCTATCAGCAAAGTGACATGGGAAAAAAAATTATCTGTGTGCACAGTTTAGGTGAGGTTAATGATCAAATTATGAGAGAACCTGGTGTGGACAGAGAGATCTTGGTAAAGGGACAAACGACAAAATTTTTGGTGTAGGTAGCTCTTAGAAATTCAAAGAAGAAACTTCAGCAGTAGTGATCTGATGATCAGCAATGATGATCTACTCTGATAATAAAAAAGAAAGAGGAGTTTTCAGTTTAAAAAAAAGTCTCTGGCATGGTTTTCCTCTAGGTTGGATTTTCATTGAGCTCCTGAGGAGGCTTTCTGATCCTTCTGTACTGATGGTAGAAGGTTGTTACCTGCATGTTCTATTAGTCTCTTAACTCCTGCATATATTTTAAAAAGCAAAAAAATCCCAACAGCTGGGCAGGAGTTGTTATGATATACGCATTGCAATAAAACATTATCTGGGTAACATCATTGTCTTCTTGAATTAGTGTGTTCTACAAAGTTTATCTCTTCATGCTAAAAAGAAATTGTGCTGTTGCAGAGCTATCGAGATTATTATAAATCATTTAACTATGGCAAAATTCCATTGTCCTTCTAGGAGTATGGTAAGATAAACATTTACACTCATCTTTCTTGTACAGTATAACACAGATTATCCTACAACAGACAGATCTCTTAACAAAAACTACCGATAGTTACAGAGAGCCAGATCTGAAGTTATTGCAATTTGAATTGTTTCATTGAACCCTTTCAGAAAGAGTATTTAAGTAATCACAACCTACATTTTGTATGGTTTGATAGTAGGGAAGCAGCAATTACTTTTTTAGCCTTTGCAAAGTTACCAGAACTCGTGTGGGACTATTTTTTTAATACAATTTTTCCTGTGTTTCTAGTTACGTGGTGAACGTAGGATTGATAGACAAGCTGTGTTGCTGTTTCCTCTCCGTTCAAGGCCCTGTGGATGAGAATCCCAAAATAGCAACTTTTCTAGAAAATGCCACAGCGGTGTTGCATGGAATATGTCAGCTCTGTTTTGCTGTCAATGGCAGGTAGGTGCTCTTGGTCCGTCGTCCCTAATACGTTCTTCAGGCAGCAGCTGCTGTAACCCTGTGCCAACAACCATGCTCATGGAAGCCAGCGTTCTGATGAGGCTGTTAAACAGAACTGTTCTTAGTCACACAGTAATAAGCAGTAAAGAAACAGGGCTGGAAATTCACTCTGCTCACCCTTTCACCACGGAACTGTAATTAGTTACCTGCACTGAGTCTTGATTCTTTAAGTCATTTATCAGAATTGCAAACTTTATCTCCTTTACTCATCGTTACAGAGAGGTTTTTATCACTGCTGATTTTAAACGTCCAGTCGTAAGGACTTCAAGAGGTATTTTATTATCAGCTAAAATCAACTCTTAATTGATTTGTCTTTAGAGCAGTCTAATTCTTTAAAATACCACTCTTAGTAAGGGAATTATATTTTCTATAAAGAAAAGTATTACTAGATCTGTCAGGGAATTTTCTAATGTAAAATGTTTGTAATCGTAACCTAACCAGGGTTGTAGGGAGTGAGCATGAGGTATGTGTCTGCCAGCAAATCTGGTCTTCCACAGTCTACAACGTAGGAGAGTCTGACACGGAGAGAGTCAGAGTTTCAGAGCTTCGGGGTACGTATACTACAATCTACCACTGTTACAATGTTATACATTTCAGGAAAAGGCTGACAAAACTTTACAGTGAATCCCTGAAGGGTAAAATGATTCTAGGGCTGAAAAACTAGAGTTAGTAAAGCATAAAATAAGAAACAAAGCTGTAGGTAAGAGCTGTTGCTGGTAATTCAGGGACAAAGGCACATGGAGAAAGAACTGCAAGAAATATGAGCCCAAAGAGACCATCCCAACTTACTGAAATTTCCTTTTCTGAAGGCTGCCAACTTGGCATTTTACATTCCAGGACAGCGCTGCCAAAAGTTGAATGCATATGAAAAATGAAAAAAAGCACCCTTCTCTTAGTGGAACAATAGTCCTAGCTACAAGAGTGAGTAATATAACATTTGCTATTTCTGAAGCAGGCGCAAGCTTCACCCGACTAATACAGAACTCTGCACCCCAAAATAATAAAGCACTGTGCAAGTACTTCTTCCAAGAACATCTGTGCTTTGTAGCGGAATGCTAATTTTGGAGGGTTGAGCGTTTTTCTTCACAGTTACGCCTCGAAGTATCTGATCTTACTACCTGCATATAATAGCAACGCTTTTGATTTTATCCAAAGCTGCTGAATGTTCTCGATTTCCAGGTTAGATTGTTCATTTGAGCATGAAAAGAAGCGAGAGGAGTGAACTAGTAGGTTTCAAAACTGTTGCCTTTCACTTTTAGATCAAAAGCTTTGGTGTAACTGATTAGAAGGGCAGTTTAAATTAAATGTCTTTCATCACCTGAGCCCACTCATTTAAGAAGTGAATGCAGAGTGTAATTCTGTCGTGTTACAGAAGTCCTTAGTGTTCGAGGTGATTTAAATGGAAAAAGGTATTGCCAAACACAGATTAAGGTGGCGGGAACGGAGCTCAAATTTATTGAATTCTTAAATATGTCCCAATACAGTAATGCATGTTGTGTGATACATGATCTTGCAGCACAGAAGGTGGCCTCTCTTTGTGAGAAATACAGATGCCTCTTTCATTCCTGGTAAATAGTAGTAGGAGGCAATGCAGCCTATTCAGTCAGAATCTGGCATTTCTTCTTCTCCAACTCAGTTGATACAGGCTTGAGCACTAAACAAACAAGCCATATTATACTCCTCTGTACATCAGAGTGACTGCTCTAATCGTAAACCTTCTGAAGTTGTTACCCAGATGAAAAAAGCCTAGGAAGTACTACCAGTGCTCTGACACTGCAGCATGAAAAGATGTTTTGCCAAAATAATATCAGGCTTTCACCATTCTTACAAGAGCAATTTTGAATTGTTCTTTTGATTTATCTTCCTATATAGAAAGTTTCCAGGTTGGGAGCTTCTTTATGCTCCTCGATGGTGATCGTGGGGAGCACAAAATGAATTTGTTTTTTTCTGATAGAACTCTTTCAGGCTGTTATTTGTCATACAGAAAGTTGCCATTCCGTATGAAAAGCATTATTTTTATAAAGTGCTCTTTACACTGCGTGCAGATCTTAGTGTGCTGCGCCACTGAATGGCATAGTGGGAAGCTGGCGGGACAGCGGGTGCTGGGTGGCTGGCACACTGGGACCACCTCAGGGCTCTCAAACCATCCATAGTGCCTGCAACGATGAAATCCTTCTTGAGGTAAAAATGGCCAAGCACTGCCTGATCCTCCTCCTTTGGTTTCAGACACCACTGGGCTGCTAAGAACTTTACTGCAACCGGAATCTGCAATAACCCCAGAGGGCCAGAAGTCAAACACTTTAACTCAAGTTTTAAACAATTTGAAGATCCTCACCCATGGGTACAAAGTACGTTAGGCCATTTCTGGAGCTCCCGTGTAGGAAGAGCTGACAATCCAGACTTCCTTGCATTTCACACATGAATATTTCATTAAACTCCCAAATTTAGCGGAATGTTTCTACACCAAGCTCTGAATTGATACCCAGTGTTTATTTGGACAGTTACTTCGTGGAAAACAATTTTATAGGCAGGGAAGAGTTCTCAGTCAAGTACCTACCTGCAGGTCTACAGCAGACAAGATGTCACAACAATAATGATTATTAGAGAATAGCCTCAAATTGTATTCTGTATGTATGTCAGCATTAAATATTAAATGAGGTGTATGGCTGATATAATGTAGATGATAAAATTTTAAGACATAAACTAAGATACTTTTTTTTATTCCCATGGTAGACTTAGAAAAAAAAGTCCAAAATCATGGAATTAGATACAATAAAGGAAAGTCTTGCTAATGTAGAAACATAAATTGGAGGATTTTAACATCATAAAAAGTTATTGAAATAAGGGAATCTATTCTGAACATATGTTATAAACATATCTTATTATAAGAGGGGGGTTTTCTTTTCATTAATAGTCAAGGTCTTTAAAAAGATTTAACTTTGATATTGATCTTCTCAACTGTTCATTTTTGGTGCTGGCTAATAAATGCTAGATTGATTCTTTTAAATGAAGTTCTGCTGTAGATGTGATAGCATGTTTCCCAAACACTGTGAACTACGTATAAAAGATCATTTGTTGAAAACATTAATAACTTGTAACCCCATGTGAACCTTGTTTTGATAATTTTTATACCCTCATCTGCTATAGAGTGAGAATCAGTGAGGGTGACTTGAGACCTCCAACTGGAAGGGCCATTTTTCTTATGCCGTGTAGCACCCATTGCCAGCAATGGAGGTGAGAGCTGCTTTCTCCCTGATGAGTAAAAACAAACAAATAAAAGTGTATGAGAGCTGAAAATAGAGTATTGTCCCTTATTATACGTAGTGAGAAGGCTTAAAATGCAGCATGTGAATATTGAGCTCTCTGTCTTTGTTGAGCAAAAGATGAACCTGACATTTGATAATTAGACTTGAAAATTGTGGCCTTGATAAAGCTCAGCTGTCTTTTGCTTACTGTTAAGGGTAACAGTAGCCAGAATTGACAGCAGAGATGTTCTTATTAACCTGAAATAAAGCAAAATATTAAATAGACCTTATACAAAATAGCAGTGGTTTATATAGCCATATAAATCTGCCTTGCAGTTTGTGTCCAATTCCACATGTCCAGTAGCAATTTTCAGGATGACAGCCGTGTTTTCCAGCGTTTATTATTGTAACTATGAGAGATACAAGGCCTGTTTTGGGCCCTTCGGTCGTGAATACACATATGGAGCATGCTTGGCTCGTAAACATGAGCCAGAAAGCAATGAGCAGGCATGGAATGCAAGGAGCATTAATAATAATATGGCCATGCTGCCCCAGCTCAGCCTCCCCTAAAAGCAGGAGTAAGAAAAGTAAGTAAGAAAATACATGGCAAATCCTTCACCAGCATAGCAAGCGTCTTACATTCCCGGCTTTTCCTGTACTGCCCAGTGTTCATCAGATCTGTATCCCCTTTTTCCCTGTAAGTCTCTGGAACTACGATTTCTGTCCGATCAGTTTAGTTGTTACTCTATGGTGGACTATTGTTAATGCCTTATTTCACTTTTGCCCATTAGTATGAGTGAAGAAATTAGTCTTAACCACAGAGTTAATGCAAGCAGCAGGAGGAAACTGTCAGCAGCAGTGCAGTGTAAGGGTTAATCACGACAGAAGAATGTTCTCTCTGAGAGCAGTACAGTGGCCTAACAATAACACAGACACAAGGAGGGAAGTGGCTTATGCATAAAGAGAATATTGCAAATAATAGTCCCTCAAATCATGCAGCTTCTTAGGACAGCAACTTTTTCAAAATTTTCCTTTTTTTCTTGGTGTAAGAAATGTCTGGAAGCTCCCTCATTCATCTAGGAAAATAGAATGTCATAGCAGTACAGTAGCTAAATTGTTGCTGTTATATGTTATCTTAAAACAGTAGTGGAATACGTATAAATCTGTGTCAACAGCTAATGAAGTTGTGGATTACACACTGCGGTGGCAGAAGGCTGCAGAGATACGTTTGATGGAGGCAAATAGTGACTGTAATGGCACAGATACGCAGGGAAGTCTGTTTTCAGTTTTATTACAGTAATTAAGATAATGTCTGTTTTGGCTGCTGGATGGCGAATGAGATGCAAGGCTGCCCGAACACTGGTGGTGCTTCTCACCATTTCCAACAGCCAGCAGATCCAGGCAGTGCTGTAAACTAACTGAAACTTGGGCTTGGAATTGCTAAAAGGCTTCAAATCATCTCTTTTACGCAGTGCTGTGATTCTTAGCTTGACAGCATGAATTATAACAAGGTCTGACAGGTGCTAAATACTTCTTTATACTTCTTTCATTATTATTTTGCCTCTTTATTTTGACATCTCTTTCTGAAAAAAATAATATAGAAGCAAAAAGTACAGATTATAGTTTTTAAATCCTAATAATAAAAAAACACCCAACAAATTACATTCTAAGCCTTTTGAAAATTCATGTTTCCATTTGGCTCCATGTTTTTAATCAGGAGTATGTATTTCAAATATACAAACATTACAATGTATACCCTAAGAGAGGCTTGTCTGCTTGTTAGCTCAGTGAGTTTTTAAAACAGTGTATTTTCAGATATAAACAGTTTGCTCATATTGAAGCTTGGAGAAATTGTAGTTTTATACTTGTTCTGCAGAGTATGCTGTTTCTCATCAAGCTGTATTGAATTCCTGTTTTTAATAAATACTGGTGGATTTTAAGCAGTGAAGTATCACTGTTTAGTATCTTTCTTTCCTGTGATGTATATATCCACATTTTTAAATTCCTAAACGTTTTTTGTAAGTAATAAACCCCGTACCAATTCCTGAGACTCCTTGGTGGCAGAAGCTGAAAATCATAATGGCAGCCTATAATGAAAATTCCCTGCATTTCATGAAACTTTTCTTTTTAAGATCCTGCAGGTTGTTTGACCGTAATATAAATATTTGCCTATTTTTCTGTGTTAAATATAGAGACTTGGTAAAGTTTGAGAGCCTGTCTGTTTTCCCAGCTATATAAGCCAATGTAAAAAATGCGGTGAGTCTTGCTTCCCTTCAGTGATTAATTGAAGAGGTTCTGGCCATACTGACTATTTCACTTTGGCAACTTCTTTAAATAGCAGAATTAAAAGGAGGGACATCCACGAGAATCTCCTCTCTTAACTTTAGTTACGTAAAACCTAGGTTTCTTGTATGATATTGTCATCTTGTGATTTTAGGGTTTTTATGGTTTTTCACTTCGGTCCGTGTCCTGACAGTTATCGCTGAATTTTCACCGGCATTCCCTTTGAGGTGGACTAAAAATCGGCTAAATGTATGAAATGCACTGCCGTACAGACTCGACCAAAATCACTCAAAGCAGCATGCACAAAGGTTCATGCTTTATTTTCCAACATCTCATATACATTCTTTTTTCTACTTTCTAGCCCACAACCAGTATGAATAACGTCTTTTACCTTTCTATTGTAAACGTTTAGACTTCAAGTGATTATAACTGACAGTTAAAACTGACAGGAGCCTGTGGCCTGTTCATACACACATAAACTAAAATACAGGCAACATCAAAAATAAATGTTCCTAACAGTTCCTTCAATCCACCAAACCTAGCGGACAGATATATAATTTTTTATTAACAGCTTTGTCCTCTGGTATAACTTTAAATTCCTGGTCTTTTCTGTGAAAAAAATAATGCTTGCATTTTGAGTTATTTTACAATTGACTTTTTTATGTATATTTTGATTCATTCAGTGCTCCAGAGCAGCACAAAATGGTAGAAGGATTTTATCCAGCAATGTAAGCTTTTTCATATGGAATTGTTTAAAAATAATGATGGAGAAAGATCTGAAAGCAAGCTAACTTTAACCTTTGGGAAAATTGGTCAATCTTCTCATCGCATATAGTCACCAAAAATTCTGTGAGGTATCATATACAGTAATTAATTTGGGGTTATCATTTGACCATAAGTGGTTTTTGTGTTTTGTACTGCTGAAAAAGCTACGCTTGAAATTAAGAAATCCTAGTTGGCAGAAGGAGCTATGCTCTCATGTGATACTGTGGAAATAAACATTCCAGTTGTTTGATTGCAGTTAGGCGACGGTTAGCACATTCGGGCTACTGCACGCTAAGAAGTAAATAATTGGACATCAGAAACTATTTGAAAGCAGGAATATTAAGGAGTCCACAGACACACGAAGCGCAGCCATGGGAGTGGGCAGAGGTGGTCCCAGAGTCTTGTGCAGCCACCCGGGTCCCTTCCATGTGCCAGCCGGCCTGGGAGCCGCACCGGGAACTCTGCACCAGGCAGGGCTGGCCAGACCAGGGCATGGCTCAGGAAGTGTCTCTGCCGACTCCACTCAAACACACTCACTTAAAGACCACAGAGCTTCAAAATGAAGATATTTGGGCACAGATTCCAGGCGTAGGAAAAGGAAAGTAATGCCATAAATTGTTGTGCAGCATAGCCCCACCCAAAGCACACTTAGAGCTCTAGTATTTTTTCCACTTTTTTTTTTTTATTCTTTACAGAATAAACATTAGAGTTGTTATGAGTGTTACAAACCACCAGCTGAATGCTTCTGGTGGTTCTTTCGCAGCAGGTAAGTGGCATCGAATCGTAATTTTAATCATCTTTTTTAATTCAGCTAGTCTTTTGAATGTTATTATATTTATTTTGAGAGAATCCTACACTGGTGGCTTTCTGAAGCGCTGTCGCTGCCGGTTTTGTGGCATGGTTTCTCTAGGGATTGTCGGGAGTCCAGCTGGCTATCACAGTATTAAACAAACACCCCAGTTTTGAAACCTATAAATTCAGACACATTTGTCTCCAGCCGACTCTCTACGAACGGCAGCGTTGTGGTGGAGGTCCAGTGGTGACCGGTGGTCACGGAGTCACTTGTGTAACAATGCAGGTACTGGAAGCTAGGCACGGCTATCTTGCTTTTATTCTTACTGTGTCTTACCTAAAGATCTGATTGCTTCTTCCAAAAATTTCTGAAGTAATTATGCAGTCTTGTGTATTTTTTGTACAGCATAGGTATCATGGAGATGCACCCAGGACATTAATCTTGAGGTAGCAGCAGAGGATGCTGTATGTAAAAGCTTTTTCAGTAGTGTCAAACATTCACAGGCTGTAAACAGAAATAACGTGGCCAGAAATGGTACCATGAATGCTAGTTTCAGATAAGATCATTCCTCACACGCGTGATCTAACTGATAAAAAGGAGAAGTGAGTTATCTGAGCAACTGCTTTCTAAACACGAAGAGGTGAGTGGCCAGTGATGGAAGCAGATGGGTGCTGCAGAGTAAGTGATGTACAACCCAAATACTGTCTCATCGTATTCACCTGGGCTCAGGGCTGTGAGAAGACCCCTCAGAGGCTGTGCAGAGATACTTCATAGCCTGAGTGCCAAAATAACCTTTCTGAGCCTCCTACATCTCCCCTCCTTCGCCTGCAGCATGGCAGGCTCCTCACAGTAGCTCTGCACACTCTGTCCCCCCCAGCTGCTAAGTGGTCCCTGCTCGGGGGCGCAACGGGACTTTGTGGGATCAGAAGGACCTGGTTATCAGTCTTGCCGTATAAACCATCCACGTGTTGCTCAGTTTTTTAGTGCCCACTCATGCTACCTTACAGAAGAATTGTATCCACGGGAAAATGCCTAGATACTAGCCTGCCAATTTGCTATTTTAACTGCAAGGATGGTGTTTCACATAACTGTTGTTCCTTTTTCTTTTAAAATATTTAGGCTATTTTTGGAGTTAGCCCAGTATTAGGACCTTATTTGGGACATGAAGAATGCGGGTTCATTACCCTCCTCTGCCTGTTTCTCTCTCTTTGGTCTAAGGAAGCAATGGTGTGTTGTTACAAACAGAAATTCTCATTGATGACATTGGTTTGGGTGAGGTGGTACTTTCTCACCTGCTTTTTTTTGCTTCACTAGAAAAAGTGAAAATGACAGAACACGGTGATCATCAAAACCTGATAGTTGCTGAATTTGTGGGTTAGTTGCTCCGTTGAAGACAAGTGTCTAGCATAAAAAGCAGGATTATCAGCAACCTAGGACCTGTGTTGAAAACTCCACCGGAGCAGAACAGAATGTGTATCAGAGCAGTGGAAGGTGCTTCTGATGCAGATTCTGAACAGATCATTTAGAGCTGTTCTAGTCGAGGAAAAGCTGCTTACTGGTTCTGGTCAACAGGAATATCCTGAGCCCTCTGGGTGTCCAGTCTTTTCTGTATTCAACTAAGGTCTTCAAAGTTACAGGTTTGTTTTTAGGAAGTGTTTCTTGTTTCCACTGCTTTCCCATTTCCTTTGCTTTTAGTTGTTATAAAAGGGAAAGATACCGTCATCTAATTTGTCCTTTCATAACATTTTCTCATACCGCCTGTCGTATTTTCCTTCAATTATTTAAAAAAATAGACTCAAACTTTCTAGTCTCTTATGATACTGACACTTCTTTCTTCCTTTTTCTTCTTTTTTTTTTTTTAAGATGAAAACATAGTAGATAAGGTAAAGACCAGATTTTGATGTACCATATTTCCAGTGTTACTGTTGACTGTATCTTAATATTTCAGTGTTTCCTTTGATTGCCAATATAGACTAAATGTATTTCCTTAATGGAGTTCAGGTGATGGGCTTGAATTACAACTCAGACTATATAAAACTTGTTGAATTATTTTATGTGCTTTATTTTGTATTTGCCTCCCTTCCACACATTATTTAGCCTCCAGAGTAGTGACAATCTCAATCTTCCTTAGTAGTGACTGTCCTGCATCATCTCCTAGATTATTAATAATGTGAAAAAACATGAACAGTACAAATCATGGAGGGATTATGTTAAATGCTTTTGGAAGTTTTGATGTGAGAATGGAAAGGGCATCCAGAGTTATGTGTCCTGATATCCTAGATAGCCAGAAACCTTCTCTGTTATTTTACGTGCATACCCAAAAGGTACCAAGGAAACCTAGTTTCCATTTGCACAAGCTGTGCTGGTTTGTCTCGAGCATTTCATACTTGTGCTTCGCTACCGTACAGTTTCCCATAATAACATCTGACTGAAATAAGAAGTAGTGTGTTTTGGTAACTGCTCAGCCACTTCATTCTTAAATTCCTGCAGAACTATTTGATTAAGATCATCTGGTCCTAATAACTTATTTCGCTACTTAGGTAGGCGGTTTGTTCCAGTGCCTGCAGCCCATCACCAGGGCAGTGAGCAGCTCCAGGGGGTTCTCCCACCTCTGCTGGCTGCTGTTGCAAGAAAGAACGATGGGTGCAGGGCTACTGACCCAGGACAGGGCTTGCTTGGAGCCCCTGAAAGTGCCCCCAGGCTTCTGACTGTAAAGCTGTCCAGTTTCTGCATGGTCTCGCTCTGCTGTCGTGAACCCATTTTGGGAGCAAAGACACCAGTATGGGGAGAAAGATATTTAAAGATACAGCTGCACTGCAATTAAAGAGCAGGAAACGGTGCCCACATTATTCAAAGCACTTTCTGGAAATGTTGTGGTTTCTTGACATATTAGGCATCAGGGTTTTTTTCCCTTTTTAGCAGTTTACTGTTTTTCTAACATTTGGCTTATTAGAAGTGCTGCATCACGGGCAAGTGTTCTCACCGAGTGCTGGTCTCCTCCTCAGACGGCTTAATGTTTCTTTTACAGATCTTGGAACATATTTGACAACACACGTCAGGACCCCACAGGGCTAACGGCAGCTCTGCAGGCGACGGATCTGGTCGGAGTCTTGCACATGCTGTACTGTGTTCTTTTCCACGGGACAATTTCAGACCCCAACACGGCAAGCCCTAAAGACAGCTACGCAGCGAGCACCATCCAGGTTGCCATTCAGAGTTTACGTTTCTTCAATAGTTTTGCTGTTCTTGATCTGCCTGCCTTTCAGGTAACAGATGTTTTCAACCTTTTGCTTAGTGCAAAAATGTTAATTATTGCATATACTTTTGGACTGAGTTTTGTTTTTAAGATTTTACTTATTGAAGGAACTTTCACAATTAAATGTTTAGGGTTTTTTCATGCTTAAAATTGCCAATTATTGTTATTTCCACTATATGGCTATGGCAAATGAATTTAAGGAAAAAGTGAAAAAGTGGACTGTGCATAATGCTGAATCCCATCCATTACTTCTATTCAGAAGACCTCACTTTTAGCTTAGTACTTTTTATATTTAATAAGCCCCAAAAATGTAAAAAAAAATCTTGGTCAAAAACATGAAATAACAATTTTTCTAATGTGAAAGGACTTGCTTCTATTATAACCCCAGTTTGCATTTTTCAGTGCTTTCAGTGGCCACTTGCATTAAGATTGTACAGCTGAAACTGAAAATAACTTGATAGCAATTTTTATTATCCAAGTAAAATTCTATTGACCAAAAATTGGAAACTTAACCTTTTGTAGTTTTTATTTATGTAAGAAACTCAAACAGATATTTGGAGTCTTGAGAAGGTAAGTAATTTCTTACCTTCTTCTGTGAACAGATTTCTAGTGTAAATGAACCATTTTGCCATGCAAAGGAAATACAAATACCAGTGTATTTCTCAGATAAATTGGCAAAGCTATTGTGTTGTTAATATAAAACACCTGTCAAAAAGCATTGCTTTGCAAAACACGTTTAGCAGCATCAATCTTAGACAATTCATCAGAATCGGTTTCTGTTTCATTTAATATGTAATTTGTATGTAAGTTGTACCACACACTCCATCTGAAATGCATTAAACTCAGCAAAAGCTTTGCATGGGTAAAGAATTTAGTATAAGGTATGTCTCCTTCAGTTCATGTTTCTTGACTTTGATTTTTAGTATGTTTAGTGCTTCTGATAGCAGCAACCAGCAATTTGTGTGTAGCAACATTCACCCCTAGAGATGCAGTTGCAGGATCCAGTCCAGTGGAGGGTTTTTTGCAGGGCACAGAAACAGTGTACTTATTGGTGGTTCTTTAAACCAACTGTTACACACACCATTAACTCCCATTCCTCTCTGTAAATCAAGGTGTATCAAAGTAGTTCACTTCTGCAGCTTGTTCAGCGCCTCGGTTTGAGACTGGATGTTAATGTGTTGCTGTAGATATTACAGGTGTACACCGGGGAGTGAGACTGGGACTGGGACAGGCTGAAGGACTGCTCCCCGATATCTCAAGAAACCACTATTAATTTAAAATACAAGCTTCTACTTACACTGTCTGTATTTATCCCTCTACCAACTACCGTTATACCTGGGCATTTAGAAGAGACCATCAGCGTTAATTCCCAAAGCCCATGATCTGCAGAAGTTTGTTCTACATAGAGTGGTGCAAGAGAGTAATTATTGCATAAAGGGTGGTAGAAAACTAACCGGCATGAATTATTTGATTCAGCTCATTGATGCAGGAAGTATCCGCTCAGCTGTCTTCCTGAATTGTAGGTATAATATTGGTTGTGATGGACAGACACCCTTGTTTAGCCCCAGCAGCCATCCCTTTCAATGCATTAATGGGATTTGCTTCTGTAGTGTTAAAAAAATCAACCTACACCTGGGGCAGTTTGCTGTCCATCCTGACCTTGTGGACTACGGCAAGCTAGCAGACAGCAGAGCCTAGTTTATGTCCTGTCTGATTATTATCTCTAAAGAATAGTTTTATCATGTAATAGTAGGACTGTAGAATAGGGTTTTTTGATTAACAGAAGAGGTCTGGTATTCTAAAGTTTGTATTAGCACAGATGGCTCATGGGTATATATTTCATTTAATTTGACAGTCTAAACAATTGAAAGATGGTAGCGAGAAGCAACGCAGGATCCTGAGCTGATATTAATTCTGGCTAAAAAGGAAGTATAGTTTCCTTGAAAAATTAGTTTAACTTTTATACACAAACTCAGGTGCCCTTTGACCTGTTGTTATCAGGAAAGGTTAAAACCAGAGTGCTAGGTCACAGCATGCGTGGACAGCACTAGTTAAATAAGGGTGGACCTAAGAACGTGGCATTTACATGATGTAAAGCAGTAAATGGTGGCTGTATTGTGTGTTAAATTTTGAAAATCGGCTAACTTACCAGAACGCTTGAGGTTCAAGGGGAAAAGTATCCACAGCTGAGTCTGTTTTAATTGTCAAGGGTCCTACTTTTGCTGGGTAGATTTGGAGCACGCTAAAACTAAACTATACTACAGCCTGGGATTTATGTATATGTACTTAACGCGAGCTACAAGGTATAAAATCAAGAAAACTCTCAAATGAAAGAGATTTTCTCACAGGCCTGCGTTGCTGTTTCATTAGAGTTAGTAGACTGTCATGCTCATTCCCTGTGCTTTAGTTTTCCCCTTTGACCTTGTGTCGTTCTGTCTGTTTGACATGTTTATTAAATAGAGGCTGTAGACTGCGCAGATAAAATCTAATTCTGAATCTCCACGTTACAGCAATTTGCCTACTTTTAAAAAGCATCCCAGGAAGCTTTGCAGCTGAATGTTCTCTCCGTTTGGATGTTTCTAACTTTTTTTTTAATGTTTGAAAAGTCATTATTTGTTATTAATCTTTGTATTCCATTCGGAGCGCAAGTTATTAATGAGAAATGCATTTTGCTTTTTTGCAGAAATGAAGATGGTTTGGTTTCTTTTGGTTATTACTGAGAAATATTATTAGCATTAAGTTTTCCTGGAACGTGTGATATATGTCAAATGAAATTGTCAACCTAATGCAACACTGAATGTCAACTAAGTAGAATCCAATTTTTCCTGTGTCCCTTTAAAATTTGAATTTATTCCTTTTTTTGTGGCTTTTAATGTTATAGTCCAGTTGTAAACGATAAGTTACTGAAAGAGGAGAGCTGATTCTGTCCCCCTTCAACTCATTGCAACAAAGAACATAGTCTGTACTTTACAAAAAAAAAGTAAAAAGGCGCAATTGATGTGTATGTAATTCACGAAATTTCTGTAACATGCTGTTAGACTCTAATTTCTGTTTCTTGGCCTTTTTTTCCAGTCTATTGTGGGTGCCGAAGGCCTGTCCCTTGCATTCCGGCATATTATCAGCTCTCTGCTGTGGTACTGCTCCCAGCATACCTGTGAAGGATTGCTACACGAAGTCATTATTTGTGTGGGCTATTTTACTGTAAACAACCCAGATAATCAGGTAAGGTAAATGGAAAATGGGATCAGAAGTTATCAAGTGCACATTTAGTCATGGATCCCTCAAGAAAACTAAATCCCCTCAATGTTGTTTTTGAAGCGCTTGGGATTCCTGTGAGCACAAATAAATGTGTTTGCAAAAGAGAAGCTGGAGTTGCATCTTAACACAGAAGCATTCATTTTATGTGGCCGTAAGCAAACTCCATGTTGTTACGCAGGCAATGATGCTGACATTGCATTGATTTTAACTGGCCTTATTCGCTGCCAAGATATACTTAGCAACTGATATTTTTAATTCCAAGTTAACTTGATGTCAACTTGATTAGATGGCTGTGGTACCCAAGTTAAACCCTTTCAAAGCCAAGTAAGCTAGTCTGCCATGAAGACTCATCCTCAAATGCCAATGTAGGCATCTCCCTGGTAGCCAGAGCGCTCATTTAAGTTTAAGCCATTCTTTTCCTTGAATCTTTTTAGTAGTGAACCAAGTACTCTGTCAAACAAAGAGTGGAAATTCCCCTTTAGCTTCCTTGATTGTTGTCCACTTTTGTCAGTGGACTCTGTGACCGCTCATAATGGCTTACGAAATAACCCAGACACAAAACTTCAAAAATATTTCAAATATTTTAGTCTTAAAAATCTCCGAGTTCCTTCAGCTTGTATGTAGCATCTCAGGGTCTATTGGGCAGGGCAGAAGTTGGCACTGGCTCTTTATTCATACAGTGAACCTGGCTGTGGATGTGTAGAAACTGCTTTACGGTGCCTGCATCTTTGGCATGATTCAGTTTAATGCTGTGTTTTGTGAAGTTGCTCATTTTGTTCTCTCTCCACACTTGCAACACCTGGTTCCTGGTTTTGTTCTGCTTTTGGGGTAGGAGTTTGGGATGAGGAGCTTAGTGCCCTCAGTTAAGCTGACAAGCAGAAGAACGAAGTGTTGCGATTTGTCAGCAAAGGTTTAGAGAAGAGCTGTCTGATAACGTTCTTAGAGTTGTTGACTATAATTGGAATGTTAGAATATCTTAAAGCTGACAATGCTGTCAGAAGTATATAATGTAATTATACAGTATGTTTCTGTGGCTTTGGCCACAGCCGGAGGGCGGATCCTGCAGCCTCCCTACCCTCAGGAGCTGGAGCTGACTGTAGGCAACGCTTTTTAATATGATCATTTTGAAAATCCATGTGATACCGCTGCCATTTTCCGATTCCCACTGCTACACAACAGGTCATGCTGGCATCCAGAAGTGCCAACAAACAATGTTGTCTTTTCTCTGCAGTTTAAAAATGTCTTTTCTGGCACACAAGTATAAACAGATGTGATTCATTGCATGGAGGACTTGCAACTATAAACGTGCCAGGAATAGCACAGAAGAGGGATTTCCTACCAGCGATGTCGGAGGAGCCTGCAGTGCCTGGGGCTGCTCCACGCTCGTGCCCTGGGGCGAAGGTCCCAGCCCGACCAGCGGGCACCGTGCCACGGCAGCAGCTGGCCATGGGGGCTGCAAACCGCCCTTGTCTAGGGACATCCTTCCCAGCTGGGGACTTTGCAGCCTCTCGGAGTCTTCAGCCTGCGTGCTGGGGTGAGGGCCTGTGCCATCGCCGATCTGCCTCGCGCTGAGTTCATTTTCAAGATTAAAATGTAGCTTCTGCAGCTCCCCAGAGTGGAGTTTAGGTCTTTGGTTAAACACCCACGGTATGTTAGCTCTTTTCATACACTTTGCTTTGGTGGTACTATCTCAAGAGATGTCATGGCGAGCTTAACTTTTTATGTCATTTCTGAAGTGGCATTTTGGTTTGTTTTGTTTTTTTTTTTGTTTAAAAAAACATTTTGAAAAACTGAAGCTTTCCTCGCTCAGGTACTTGAAAAATGTGGCGGAGGTTTTTTACTAAAAGGAAGTATTTTTTCTTTTACTAGTAGGCAAAGCAGTACGACTGGCTTACGGTGGTTATTTTCAGGTGCTGTTAGTGTTGTGACTTCCAACAAAGATATGTTGCCTTTCATTAAAAGGGAAGTGCTTTCTATTCATTCAGTTACGGTTTGATTTTTTTATTGTGTTAGGAGTTTCCAATTTTTTCTTCCATTGTTGATCATCTGCAGAGTCCTACTAAAAATAAAAAATTGGTTTCACAGCGAAAGCTTTCAAATAGTAGGCTTAAACTCCTGGAAAGAACAGCATAATAAAAATAGATACGCTAGACTTGAGCTATGAAAACAAATTTCCATAGAGCCTGATAACTCTTTTTATTTACTGTTTGAGCAAACTGTAGAGGATTCAATAACTGACATATTTCAAAGCAGATTCACATTATTCTTGCAGTCAAATGTACATTTCTTTTGAAATGTTTCTAGTTTAAATAGGTCTTTTCCTCTAACTTTCCATTCCTTATTATGAACCTTTGTATGTTTTTGCTCTTTTCAACTCTCAAAAGGAAAAAAAACCAAAGTTGTTTGGAGTTTTCAGTGTGCCTTTTGCGATTCCTTTGTCTACCTGTATCAGGAGATAAATATCCAAAATGGTGTACTGGAATAAAGAAAAAAAGGCATTAATTATTAAAAAAATTTGCAGTTTCCCAGTTTGGAGAACAGATAGATTTCTAAAAAGGAAATTTTACAGCCTGTCAACCTCAGCATTGACCTTCTGTAGTAGCACTCTGATTTAAGTAAGTGAATTATTACCACTATGCAGTCAAAATAATAAAAGGGCTATTTCCTAAATATTCCACATTCATAGAAGCAAATCTTCCAAGAGCATCCTATGCCAATCATTTAATGTAATATAGGCTTCTCTGGTTTTATTACACTATCTGTAAAAGTCTTTATATTTAGTTGAGTGGCAAATTGAAAAAGAAAGTTCTTTTCTCTCATGTAGCTTCAAGATTCATATTTCAGTGCGGTTTCCAGGAGCCCCAGGGCAGGGGAGGGCCTCCCAGTGGGTCCCACACACGCAGAGACAGTGGCTGGGGTCCCAGTTAGCGATTTCACCACGGTTGGCTTTTGGGCCGGGCCCAAGTGATTCTGTCGAGGAGGGATGAGGACAATGGATTCCTAAGGAACGCGAGTGTTTTGATAGAGCTTGCTCTGTTTATTTTAAAAATATATGCTGACTCTGCCCACATAGAATATATTAGTAATATTCCTTTCCTTTTTTTGTATTTTGTTTTAACATTCATAAAGCTTTTTCAGGGCAGCTGCTGTCACTGAAGAAATAAATCAGTTATGAAACTGAAAATTTAAAAAAGCAAAGAGTTTCTTTAATATTTTAAATGCTTTAACGTCATTAGTCAAGGCTAAACTGCACTGTCTGCTTTGTATCGGCACGTGAACTTTTGTTTACTACAGAGTTAGACAGCCAGCCTTTCACCAGCCAGGATTCTGTAACCGTGCCGTGGTGGAGCTCGGCGTTATTAGGCATCTGCTTTGCATGAAGTATGATCAAGGAAACAGATTCTCTTTTTTTGGCCGCCATTTAATCTATTAACATACGAAAACAGGTCCCGTGATACTAAAGATAGACATGTAGCGCTAAACTGCGTAATAAAAATAATGTCCAATCTTTGAATAAGCCAATCATACTATATCAGACTATGGGATTACAATTTCTAATTAAAATGCTCATGTTAATTAAAAATATCCTTCTATTTCATTACATTTTTATTCCTTTTCATTGTTGATTTAATTATTATAATGAACATAATGAGCATGTGCTGTCAACTCAGTTCATTTGCATATTATATTGGATAATTGAATGTGGCCACGTAATTAAATTAATGTGAATGGCAGACGATTTGGCTTCTTTCACATTGCTGTATTGGGAATAAAAATCTTTCCGTCTTCATTGCAGTTAGTGAATATTTTTCATTTGAGAAGTCATCACGAATCAGATCCTCGGACTCAGGATCTTGCCTGACAGGCTCCAAAGGCAGTTGCATTGTTCATTTGTCTTGCTGTGCATTTATTTAAGGAAAATTCACTTTTGTTCTTTCAGTCTTTGACACACGCTGTATTTAGAGCGCTCTAGAAGAATCTCACTCACTTTGGGGATTTGTAGGGTACAGAACTATAGACTTCGAATTGTTGAACTAACACATATTATTATTAGATGGCAAAATAAAATCTCTGTGAAAGAGGTAGGGAAAAGTGTATGCAGCTTTAAAAAACTTAACTATGAAATTAGTGTTTGTTGGTAGAAGTAAAAACTTCTCTTGGAATAAATAATGCAATTGGAAAAATTTGGATACGCAAACCGTGTGTCTCTGAAGAAGGGATTTCATCCCCAAAAGTTTGTCTTCCAGTTGGCTAAGTCTAAATAACTTATTTCTCTGTCACTCCAGACCTTTTATCCCTAGACACTTGTGTCCATAAGAGCAGTACATTATTCTTCCTGTAAACTTATAACTAATTGAAATGGTAATATCTAATAACCCGTATGTTCAAAATGGAAGCACACAGAATTAGATTTAACAGTATCATTCACTTATTAGAAATTTATCCTTGCTATCTAGATGGTGGAATATTTATTGGAAAAACGTGTTTCAGGCATACTAGCTAGCTCCAGTTAAGGCAATAAGGATATTTTGGGAGAAGAATTTCTCCTATCTTAAAAATACAAAACGTCACACAGCAGTATCACAGGTATAAATATAATGTTTCAAGAAATTAAAACGTTGTATGGTAGGCACAGTTATGAAAGGATCATGAAATTTTTGACTCATTCCCAGCACAAGAAAGCATAGTAGATTGTCCCCAAGAAGGACTTCGTACTGAGATTGTCTTTTCCCTTTTTTGTTAAATGATTGGCTTATAGTTATATTTTCTTCCTTTTTAGCATTTTTTTCATGTGGGAAGTCTTAGTTCTGTCATAAAATAGCAGTACACTTTATCCCCCAGTAAGTGTATATGACATACACCCATATGTATATTCCAGAAATGCTAGCTGTGGTTACAAGTACTGCTGGGTTATGAGGGACACTTATAAAGTGACTTTAGATTAAAAGTTACCTTCTGTAAGGAAATTATTTTGTGCTTTTGACAGCGTTACTGCGTATTGGGTTTCGGTATGTGGCCACTTTCCTCTAGTGTTAGCGTGAAGAAAGAAAAATACTTTTAAAATGGAAAAATTGTGAAAATCAGAAGTTGACAGGAAAAGTTGGAAGAATGCTTATAAAAATATTATGTAGAGTTTCCATATGGGTTGTTTACTAGAGGCCATTATTAAACTTTCATTATTTATGTTGCTTTTGGGGCTATGGAGTGACTGGAACAATTTTGATCTGGTAGGTGGAGTTTTTTCAAAATACAACATGGGAGTAAAGACGCAGGAATTGGTAGTTACCATATAGTTAATGTCCATATTTGTAAGTAAATAGTATCTGAAATGTCTTAATTCTGATTTTGTTAGTTTCTTTTCAGAGGAGGAATTTTTAGGAGTATGGGTTTCATGAGGCTGTGGGTTTAGTTCTTTAAACCTTTTCAAAAAAAAAAAAACAGACCCAACCTTTTAAAGCTTTATAAGTTTGAACAAAAAATACGCCTGGTAAATTTTCAGCAAGTGATTCATGTGAAGTTGTAGTCTTGTCTACCATTTAGGAGCACTTCAGCTTGTGAACAAAAAATGCCCAAAGGATTAAACTCACCAAGTTAAGACGGAGTAAATTTATTATTTTTTTTAATCAGAGTTAGGTTGATGGTTGGACTAGATGATCTTAAAGGTCCCTTCCAACCCAGACAATTCTATGATACTATGATTCTAAATGGAAACGGATCCGTAATGTATGCTTTTTCTCTATCAGCCATACATACTCAGACCACGTAAATTCTCTTAAATGAAACAATATCTTCACAAAAGACGTCATTCCTACTTAGGCAGCCACTGAAAAGTGGGGATGCCTCTTAGGTAATTTGTCAGACGCCTTTGTTGTTATTTGAGCTTACCAATCAACTTTTTCCTTTTCTTTAAGTATGATCTGTGACAAAGTAAATAAAATCCAACCAGAGCATGTGGGGATTGCATGTTTCACATGTCACATCCTAATTGTGTTTCTAACATTCCAAAATAAATCCCATAATTTTTTTCCTTTTGTGTTTTTTTAGAGGGTGCAGGGAAGGGTAATTTAATATGAGCAAAGACTTAAGATGAAATCAAGTATATTTAGTTTCAGTTCGTGGCTGGCTGGTTCCTGTAGGAGAGGAAGAGAGAATGTATAGGAATTAATATGAGAAATGAATGTACTTAGATTTATCATATTGTCTTATTCTTAAGATGTAAACAGAAAAAGAATAAACTCAACTCCCAATGTCGTAAAAGACAGTACTTTCAACAACCTTAAAATACAGTCCGCAACTAAAGCATAGTGATGAGGAGAGAGAACAGTCGCCTAGTGCGGCCTCCGGAGAGCGACGTTCTAATCTGATTCCTGGGTCAGGAAAAAAAGAGTTTGGTGGTCTCTGCTTAATCCCCAGTGGAACTTCGTCCGCATTGAAAAAACCACCCCAGAGTTTGGCATAATCCTGCTTAATAAGCGGTTTCTCCTCAGCTCAGACCTGGGCCTGGAACACGATGGGTTTGGCTGGTGGAGATGAGTTGGCGGAGCTGGACGCAGAAGCTTGCGCAACGGCCTCCGTCCCACCCAGCTCTCGCCTTTGCGTGAGAATTACATTTCACACTGAAATTTAAAACAAAGTCTAAAGCCTGCAAATATTTAATCAGGCCTTGTGAGCTATTGTCTGCCTCGCCTCATGTGTGAGGGAACTCCCTGTACTTCTCCCATAAAGTCGCAAGTTTTCCAAGGCTCTGCAGACCCCCAGTGCCTGTCCCCGACGTGGCTGGTCCCCTGCGGAGAGGACGCCAGCCTGCTCTGTGTTCACAGCGTTGGGCTCAGGCAGCTGACAGTTGTTCCGAGCACTTGGATGCCGCCCTAAGCCTGGGAGCCTGCAAGAGGCCCCCCCCCAAAAAAAAAGTCTCCCAAACCCATTTCATCACGTTCAGTTCAAGTAACACTTGATTGAAGTGATACTGAAACATAAAGAAAAAATAAAATGCATTAAATCTTGCAGAGGGAGTACTATGGAAAATCTTGCTCGTCTTCCTGTCCCCGTAGTGATGGGTAAATTGTAGCGCATTTTTTTATGGCAGAAAAGTACATTTTCTTGCTCTCTGTTTGAAGCTTTTTCTCAGCCAGTTCTGTAACGTGTCCAGTGGCTCAGTGTCTCACAGCCCTTTTAGTCGATGCTCAGATATTTTTCACAAAGCCTTTACATTTATTGGGGAAGCCAGAAGACAAAATGTACTAGTAATAAAAGTTCTAAGGCTGTATAGCTCACTTGCAAGTAGGGTTTTGGAGAGTGTCAGAAAATGTTTGCTTTTGAAGAGAGAAAATGCTCTGAGCGACACAAAAAGATTTTCTGTGTTTTAGACTGCATATATTTTAATTATTCACACCTTCTGGGCATTTTGACCCAAACTAGCTATGTTTTGAAGGATGATGGCAGAAACCTCTGCCAATAGTCTGTTTGGATTTCTGTTGACTAAGGTCCTGTTTCTTCTCTAGCCTTTACATCAAGAATTCCTCATTCACAATTGAGTTTCAATCGTGTAAATGAGTAGAGAATCACACCTAAAGCGGCACCTTACAGTTACAAGTGGCATGACATCGAAGCGGAGGATGTCACCTAAATGTGAAGATGATTCTTCAAAAATAGCACAGGGCTGCGAGGTCCAAATCTGATCAGTTCAGTGTTCAGAATAATACCTAAGGGTTTGAGACATGGCACGATAGTTTTGATTTGAGCTTACAGAATACCTTCTCAATCTGTTTGATGTCTAATAGTATTCTCCTCCGATTAAAAATCATTAGGCCAATACTCAAACGTGTAAATCTCCTGGTACATTGTTATTTTGGAAACATTGAAGTAATGATACCCTGCGGTTTAACAAGGTACTTAAATATATGATTAACACTAAGCATGAGAACAACTTCACATGTTTAAACGTTTATTTTTATGTTAATATGTTAAATGCTAAAATACTAGCATTTTTAATGTTAGGCTTTTCCTTAATGCCTTTTCTAGTTCAGGCATTAGACTGCTGTTTCATCCTGTAGCCTGGGTGTGTGTTAAATTCACAAATAGCCTCAGTGCATGTTACAATTGTTTCCATTCTCCTCTCATCACACTGTAATGGAGCTCATCTTTTACAATATCTGTTCAACATTATTTAATTATTGCTGAATTTAATCACTATATTCTTAATTTGTTATCTTTCAACTAAGGTGACTTGTCATTTTTGGTGACTTTTTTTTTTTTTCAAGATCTTTATCTTCATCCTTTTTATCTTCTTTATCTAGATTTCCCACTAGCATCACTTTTGATAAAGGTTTTCACATCTTTTAACTGCATCACTGTACTTGTATTTGCCATTGTCCTATCCTAAATGCTCAAATGGATGATTATACAAAAACTGCTCACGTATTTTTTTCTTGTTATGAATACACAGAGCACTACTGAATCCCTGCTGTTAAACCATAGAGCTAGCTCTAAAAGGACGATGCTCGTAATGTGGTTTATAGGAAGACTAATGTTATTTCTGAGCTCTGTTATCTTCTGTCTGAAAGTTTACATGTGATGTTAAGAAAATAACCACTGGGATTTTTCAAATAGACAAAATTCTTGTTTTTAAATTTGAATGTGGCGTCCTGGAACGTTGGTTTTGCATGGAAATGGTGCTCTAATTCCCGATAGCTGTTAGGAGGAATTTAGAACATTCTTTGCTCAGAGCCTTGCCAGTAGTGGAGTTTGCAAAACGGAAAGAAGAGAGCTTGACCTTAAAACAGAAGAAGAGCCGAAGTGGTGACATATTCTGCTGATTAAATGCTAGCAGTATGGGATCTGTTTATATAGAAGCAAAGAAATAATGCAGATCTAACTTTGAAGAGAAACTCTGGACTACTAATATAAAGACTTATTTCTTTTACAAAGTTATAAATAACCTGACAGCAAACAAAAGGATTTAACTGTTTGATGGAATACTGTAGTTACAGAGATTAGATGCACAGCATTTCAGTTCCAGTTCAATAAAGTTATTAGTTGTTTGTACAAATTGGAATTGACATTTATATCAATGATAAACAAATAGAAAAGAAACATTAATAGTTCCCATACCAAGAGGGCAATTTTAAGATCCAAATGTTTATAATGGCCATGCTTAAGTTTGGAACTGTCAGTCATGGGAGACAGTGGAAAAGCCAAGGAGCGCCCCTTAGAGAACCATTAGCCTTTTAGTCTGAGTTGTTCGAAGAAAATTGCATCTGAATGGGAAATATGTTACAGCAGAAGAACACGGTGAAGTAGAAGAGCACATTTTAATGCTTCATTTCATTATAAAAAAAAAAAAGGAAATCCTCTTTAAAAGGATGTATCTCTAGAAAGTTAATTCGGCTCACAGTGATAATCGCTGTATTTGTTCCTTAGTAGCTGTGGAATACACCGTTTCATTAGCAGCTTCTCCTCTCCCAGAGCTGGGGAAGGTTTCACTTCAGGAAGTTTTAAACTTCACAAAGTTACAATTCAACTCCCGTTTTCCTGTAACCAAGTTACTGTAATTTTGTCTCACACTTCATTTGATAAAAGAGCTATAACTTCTAATACTTGTTCAAAATTACTAAAAACCACCAGCCTGACCGTAGAGCACCAAGAACACAACATTGTGGTGCAGTTAGTCACACGAGAGTGTGCGCTTAAATGACTTGTAAGGTTTTGTTCAGATCTTAATATTTGGAGTTTTTTGTGGCTACAGATTTCAGTTCTCTCCTTGCCAATCTTCCTCCTTTCTCTGCTATCTTTAAACAGCAAGAAGCAACTTTTTCTTTCTTCCGTGGATGAAAGAAACTCCAGAAAGCACCCCCAAGTCATGTTCTTTCCCTGCTGCAGCATTTCCAAGCGAGCATCCCTCTTATACTGGGGAGACCTGGCAGCGTACGCGCGGTCCCAGGTGCTCAGATGACAGCAGAGAGTTGTTGGCCGTCATCTCTACTTTGTTGGTTGGACATCCATCCCACTAACACTGCAGGTCTCATTTATGGGGGCTGTGCTCTAGCAGTGCCGTTGATGCCAGCAATGCACCTGCCGCCAAAGGTTTTGCAGTTTTATGTTGCGTATTTTAACAGCATAAACCATGACATAATGTTACGTTATAGAAAAAAGAACAGAAATAATAAGGCAACAATATGATCAGGTTAACGTCTAAAGACACTTCTTTTTTAATTCTTCTGATACTTTCTGTGTAGTTGATTTCTGGAAGGCAAGGGGAGCTGGCAGGCAGGGTAGCCAGGTGGCTAGTAGGAGAGATGTGGGCAGTACCCAGGCTGCCATGAGCTTTGCTGTTAGGTGTGGTGCGGAAAGCACACCCGTACACCTTTGTGTGCAAAAGCGTTACTGGTCACCTCAGTGAAGTGTCAGCTTCACAAAAAAATAAGTTTTTGCAAAAACATTGCCCTAATGGCAATGGGAAATTTGTGATAAAGGAAATCATGAGGCAGTGCAACAGAATGCAAATGAGAACTCAAATAAGTTCCAGGATCTGCTTTGAAAAGTACCCATGTACAGCGTTTCTACTTGGCAACACTTAAGTCATGTCTTCCAGTTACGTTTGTGAAAAGTCTTCAGCAGGTCTCCCAAAAATGAAACAAAAATGATGGAAGTACACACCTGTGTTCCTGAGGTAGCCTGGGGCTGAGGGCTCTCGGGAATACCCCGCAAGTCTCCAGGGGCCAGCACTGGCCGTGTCCCTCAGCGCTTGACTTAAAGAACCCTGGGTTAATGGGTTATCGTTGACAGTTGTTTGCCACACTGAATCGGTCATTGCTTTGACCAATTGCCAACATACCCTTGGACTTGATAACCTGTCTACTGCCTAACTAGATGGAGGAGACCAGCTTCTTGCCAGGCTTCAACCAACTCCTTTTTAACCTGGAATACTGTGATGAGATTTTTTATTTATTGGGGGGAGGGGGAGGGAGCAACCCTGGAGGAAATAATTGCATAGAATGGTAAATACTATTACAATTTTAGACATGTGATGAATGTCTTGTTGCTTTCTAAATGTATGGATAATAATCAATTCATAATATTGTGACTCTCTGGTCTAGCACAGTTTAGTTCATTGAGAACCTGGCTTTCTGAATCACTTGAAAACTCACTTCTTAGTTCTTTCTGTTTTGCCTTTGCATAGACAAAAAGCTTGCTGCTGCCTTTCTGTTCCTTCTGACCAGAAAATTAATTAGCCTCTTTGAAAGATGATTCCAGTGTTTTTATGGTATGTATAGACAGAAATAACTGACATGAATGATGCCTTTCCAGAGCTGCAAATGTCCAAGTGAAACAAGAAAACCTAAATCCATCAGTAGAACTAGACTAAATATTGCTTTAAAAATCAGCACTTCCACTCTGCAGTAATCCTCAACTAACCTCCCGTAGTACACAAGGAGTGAAAAGTTCTTGGTCTGAGACTGAACCATTTTATTTGTTACTCGCAGTAAAATATCTGACAGTATTTAACATACATGCATGGAAACACTGAAAACCCATCTGTGATCTTAATCTTCTTTAAATCTCTGGAAGGTTTTAAATTCAATTATTTTTTCTTTTTTTAAGTGCTTTACATACGTAAAGTGTGTGCAATTACAACTTGGAAACAGAAATTTAGATTGTCACCAAAACCACTACTTCATAGTTAAAAAAAGTAGAATTCCCGAGACAATTTGATTAAACTACTAGTTCTTGAAAAATGAGTAGCGTGCGTCTACATTACATGTCTGATTAGGATATCTGAGTATATGAATGGTATGAATACATGAATTACCAGGTCACCTCAATTTGGCTAATATTTGTTCAATATTGTACATACAGTCATTCTTCAGTTTTCTGACTGGCATTTTAGTTTTCTCAATGAAAATTCTGTTCATTACTTAGGAGATGCTTATAAACTCTAACTGATTATGAAGATACAGTTTCAAAGCCTAGAGGATTCTTAATTTCTTTTTTTTTTTTTGTTTTGTAAAATTAACCATTGACTTGGTAAGATTTTACTTCTGACTTGACATGTAACTGTTGATACACTCTGTATTATTGCTGTATCATTCAGAAGATCTGCATCCTATTAGTTATGAAGATTGTATTACCCTGCTTTGACAAAAAATTCATACATACACATTTAAAAGCAATTGTAGTTTTCATTGATGATAAAAGGAGTATTGAGAAAAATAAGTGAAAGACAAATGCATGTCTGTACGGTGTGTAAATAGAATTAGGGGGTGTTCTCCACAGCATCCTTCCCTTGCTAGTTCCCATGGGAAGGTTGCCCCTGTGTATGCCAGCAGTTATCCCTCTGCCCTTGCAAGCAAGGGAAAGGGTCGCACTTTTAGGATTCTCATTCCTGTAGGATCATCAAGAAAGTTATTTTTGGGCCCTTGGAGCTTCACAGAAAAATTAAATGAGCTGCAACATTCCCTTTTCTACCCAGAGGAAAATCATACCCGAGTGATTTGGCTGCATCTGGTTTATGAGTTCTCTAGCAAAGGGCTTCCATACTGGAAGATCTCCTTTAGAGGGTGCCAGGAAGCAACAGCAGGAGAGGAAGGCTGCTGAAGCTGTCCTGCTGGGAATACAGGGGAGAGTTGCAGAATCCAGGATGGAATATCCTTCCGGCAGTCCCCTCAGGTCTGCAGCCAGACACCCTGCCTAAGTGACAGGGGAAGCCTGATCTCCAGCAAAATGATGAGTTCCCCTCACAACTTTATTACTGTTCCATACCACAAGGAGCTTTTTATTTTTTTGATTGATTGTCCTTTTTTATTACTCAAGTGCTGTGTGGCGCATTGCTGGCTTTTGTCATTGTAGTCTGTTTTGAAAGACTGACTCTTGTTCTGCTTCAGACTTTCACAGCTAGAGGGATTGCAGGAAATGGGCAAGCCATAGACTGTACAGTGAATATTGGCCCAGGTAAACTGAAGCAAAAAATGGTTTCCATCTAGAGACTTTAGAAATCATGAATCATGCTTTCCCAGGTGATAAACTTCAGAAATACCCATGCAGTGCATCAGGATGGTTATTGCACTTGCGAGTGCAGAGTGCGCTTCCAAAGAGTCACACGGGAGCATGGATTGCCTGGTAGGGCAGAAGAGAGTGCCTGACCCTCTGGCTAGTGGAGATTAAGCAAATTAGCGGGACCTGCAGAGGGCTATAAACCGGTGGGAGTGACAGAAGATAACTGATAGGCGGCCTTGAAAGGTGTTGCTCAGGAAAAAGTTCCCCACAGGTCATCCCATTAGTCATCGTGCTGGGCAGTCGGCTGGGGCGGCTGCAGCAGGCGCAGCGTACGTGGAGTAGGAGAGCTGGAGGTTCGGAGACCAAGCAGGGAAAAGTCTATTCTTAAAGGTGACTTTTAGCAAATATTAAAAAGAAACAAAATTGGCTATTACAGTGGCATGTATTGTGCAGCCTTGCTTATATGCATCTTACACGCTTATGTGCATTATAAGCATTGGCTTATATGGTGTAGAGGTTACTTCAGTTCAGCACAGTAACCAATTTAAGACACTCCAGCCTCTCATTTTCCACAGCCTTTTCCACTGGGGGCAGCCGGTGCACTTGGCCAGTGCTTTCTGGTGCTCTAACCCTGAACCACATCAGCGTGCCCTGTAACAGGGGCTCCACCTCTGGAACCCAGCAGGGTCTTGAGTTTGGCTGGTAGCACAAAGAAGAACTTCGTTCATTCATCATGAAATGGCATTTCAGAAACGTATTGGCTGTGTCTCTTACTTGTGCGTAGTTTGGGTCTTCAGAGGGTTATTGTAATGTTTACTGTGTTGGGCTAAAAATAAGCTAAGCTGAGCAGGTACATCTTTGGAATTTAAGCAAGCTAAGCACAGGCAAAACCAATAAAGTTGTATTAATATCTATACATTTTGAGAGTAAGCAAAATTTTTAGTGAAATATAAAAAACACTAATGTGAGTTGCCTGCTCTGAATAAAAAAAACAAGTAGCTTGTACTAATTTGATAGGTCTCAATTCAGAAAAAGAAAACCACAAGTAAATATTAATGGAACCTAGGCACATACCTGAAATTAAGCAGGTGCTTAAATGCTTGGCTGTACAGAAATGCAGTGATTTAATTAGGATCTTGTTACGTTTGACGGGCATATCTGACTTTCAGGCTAGAGAGCGAGCAACAAGAAAAGCTAATTCTAGGTAAATGTGTCTGGATTCCAGTATGTGGCAGGAGGAAAAGCAAGCTTCTGCGCTGGATTTCAGTAAGGAGTTTGTGTCTAGTATTAGAGCGTTTTGTAAGATGAGTGTTCGAGGCCTGCAAGACTCCCTGGGATCATTCAGCCAAGTGACTGTTTAAAAAAAGGAAAAAAAAAAAAAAAAAAAAAAAAAAGCTCAAGCAGTCTTTTTCCACTGTAAAGAAGTCATAGGCGGGGTTTTCATTTGTTTTCTTTGTTGTTGGTGGGCTAAGTCAAATACCGGACTTTGCTTTCTCCACCAGTTGACAGTGAAACAAGGAATATGTGCTCTGCTAGAGCTTTATTTGTTTGGTTTTTTTTCCAGTAAGGGGTGACTCATGATTTTTTTTTTTTTTTCAGAGTACATAATATAATGTATCAGGTTTAGTAGTTGCATTAGTACAATGAGCTGAAATCATTAAATTGATTCCACATGTGATAAATGCCAGATTAAAACAATCACCAGCCCTCGTATATACCTTCCTATCTTTAATGTTGATAACATCATAGTAGTAAAAATGTTGAAAAGAAAAAGATAATGAAATAATAATTCCATGAAAGCTGTGTGAGTAGCTGCACTGTTAGTTTGGCAAGAGTTCACTAATTATCCATGGCGTTCTTAGAAGAGATAAAGGAAGTGAAATGTGAAATGAAAAATGAAAAGTCCCCAGAACTTCTTCTCCTCTGCCTGTTCGTCAAGTGCCCAGTGGCCTTTAAAAAGCCATCAAGAGTTCTGTTGTTCTGTTCTGCATCAGAAATGGTAATTGTAGTTATTTTAGTACAGTTACCACTGATTTTAAGTCCATTTCTGATTTGTGGAATTTACCATAGAACAACATAGATTTATATAATAACCACTCTGGCTAATTAAAATTCAAACAGTAATCGCGAACTCGAAAGGCGCCCACTTTCTTACAGGGTGGTACCCGATAGTTCAGTTCAGAATCATCCAAATGCTTCGGTGATACTTTCCTCAAAACAATGCCTGAATGTATGCTTGTCACGTAGTTGGCTGTCTTTTAAAAATTCCTCCTGTCTTTAAGGGCATTAAGACATTTCTACCAGTATTTTGAAAGGTTTTTAAAGTCTTTTTGGCTGGTGAAGTGAAAAAAAATGCAAACTATTGCTCTGTTGATCTTGTTTTTAAACTGAACTGCATTATCAACTGAGTGTGTGCTCTGAAGGTATTGTTAAAAGTGCTTTGAAAACTTGTAAATCCCTGTAATTTATGTTCCTGTGGTCTCAACTGCTTCTTTCTGTCCTTCTGGTTTTAATTTGAATGCAGTCTTGTCTGGGTGTGTACCTGTAAAATTGTGTTTTTCCAAGTACAATTTACAGTCGTGACCCTAAGTTTTACAGTGTTCTAACCTTATAGGAGCTTCCTTCTATGCCAAAAAGCCAACTTTGGGTCAAACAGCTCTTTCATATTATAATTGTCTAATCAAGGTTACTTGGAACAGATCTGATTTTGACATTTTTTAGTTTATCACAAAGGCTTTATAAGAATATCAAGTAAATTGGAAAGGTTCCTTTGCAGGAGACCAGTAATAGCGTTGCCTTATTTCTTCAGATGTACACAGTTGTAAACTTAGCCTGCTTCATGACAACAGTCCCATTTATCTAAACAATTCTCCTTTTAGAGTCAATGGCACTGATAGAAACTGAGATAAGAAATACAGATGGGAGGATCTTTCTGGGTCTCTACTTACTGAAACTCCCTGCTCTGCAGCTTACAATCACCTTTTCTTTCTGGGGCCTGAGAATGCGTGGCAGACATCTCCCATGAAACAGAGTCCTCTCTAATTGCCAGAGAGCACTCTAGGAAAGGATCATCGAGCTTCGGCGGGGGTTTTACAGTCCTGGTGATCTCTTTCTTGATTATTTTTTCCCCTAAAGACACGTTTACTATGTTTAGATGGCAGCGGTTGGGGATTTTTGTTTCGTCGCTCTAACTCACAGTAGTCCCTTTGCTATAATTCTTTGTCTTTTGAATGAAGGTATTAAATTATCTATTATTGGAATCTGCAGATTAATCCCCTTCTCATTTACTTACTGTCTTTTTGGGTGGTACAGGAAAAAAAAAGTTTCACAGCCTTATATTCTTTGTGTTCCTCTGCAATAAAAATAATACTTGGACACTAAACCAGAAGTTCATTGGACTAAATGTTGTAAGCTTTATTTTTAGTATTTACTCCTCAGCCACGCTCATTTTTTTAGCATGACTTCAACACCCTTGGTGGTTAAGAGGAAGAGAGGAACAGATAGATCACGTGTTTTAATTTTGTTACGTTTGTATTTTCAGATCATTGTACAGTCTGGCCGTCACCCCACGGTGCTGCAAAAACTTTGCCAGTTGCCTTTCCAGTATTTCAGTGATCCTCGTTTAATCAAAGTGCTCTTCCCTTCGCTAATAGCTGCTTGTTACAATAACCCTCAGAACAAGATCATCCTGGAGCAGGAGATGAGCTGTGTTTTGCTCGCCACCTTCATTCAGGTAGCTATCGCAGTAACCTCACGTCAGGGTGCAGCGTCGCTGCAGCGCTTTTCCTCCCCTCTGCTTGTATATGGAAATCATTTCACTTAAGTAAAACAAGTAAACAGGGTTGAAGTACTTTAAGACTCTCTGCAGCTCTTTTCAAACCACAGATTATGCCTGTACTTGAGGCATCTTACAGCACTGAAAGGTTACCGAGTAGTTCAGGTTCTCACTGTCACATCCAGAATCCTGTTTTCATTAAAGTTACTGGATGTGCTAGGAAGTTTTGATGTAGATCCCGCTATTACAAGACAATTCTTAAAATATTTATTTTTAAAAAACTACCACACATATAGCATATCTGAAATAAGTATATTAATCTGTTTACATGCAAATGTACAGTTGTATACTGTGTACAACAGATTTACAGAGAGAACTGAACAGAAGTATATATATTTTATGCAGAAAATACACAGAACATATGTTACCGGTCTGATCTTGCAATCTTTATTTTTGACAGTAAGCCACTGAGGTCATTACGAATACTGTTTTGAATAAGGATTTACAGCATTTTTGTTCTCTTTGTCTAAATTTATATGCTGCGCTTTATGTATCACATTTTATGCATGCCTCATGTTTTCTGTACATTTTATTGACTGTTTCCAATTAATAAATGCAGGTTTTTTGTAAACGCTCTACGATTGAAAAATAATATGCTTTTAGGAGTCTAGTAACTCTGTATCAGTTACCTGAAAGTTACTGGTTTTGATAGAGAAACGTTGGTGAAACTCTTTTTCCTAATGCTTTACAGCCAGTCCAAGGGCAGGCTGCACGGATTTGGGAGAGAAGGCATAAGAACTAAATATTTCCTAAAAGTCTTAGCACAACATCAGACTTCTGAGTGCAACTACTTTTTATCTTTTTAATACTAAAATAATTGCATGGGAGTTTAAAAAAAAAAAAAAGTATGGAGCTTAGTATTAAAAGAATTTGCCATATAGTAATGAGCTTCTGGTTTAAATACAAAGCTATCATTCATCTTTTAATTTCTTATAGTGAAACTACAGATTTCGGTGTAAAAGTTGCAGTGGTGAAAAAACAATTGAAGTATTCTGAGTAAACGCAGCAAATTTAGTTTGTTTTTTTTCAGTCAAGAACCACAAAACTTGGAGGATAGTGTTCCCTATATGAATAATTAAGGTTATGTACCTTGATTTCTCTGCTAGCAGAGAAAATGGCATTTAAATCCCCGGTAGCTACAGCAAAGCGTAAGTGTATTTACAAGGGTCGATGTTATGAATTTGATTTCCAATTAGAGGCATATCTGAGATGCCAAGTCCACGTACTATTCTTGCAGGCGTTTTAAAAAGGTGTTATATTAAATATGGAAGATCCTTGTGTGCTGTAAAGTGTCACGTCTTTGCTGAGTTCACTGCTACTTTAGCATTTTACCCATTTTAAGATCTAATCCCAAATGTTGCACGTGCACACACACGCGGAGAACAGTTCTGAAAGGAGCCGAGGAGCGCGGAGACTTCCCTCGGGACTCCTACTCCACCTCGCTGCTGTTTGCTGAGCAAATCTCTCGTTTGCTTCGGCGGAAGGTTTGGGAAAGACTGGAAAATGTTTTCCCCAGGACTAGAAAATGAGATTTTTCCCGTGCCAGGGAATGCAAAAGAAGTCCCGTTTACGTAAAGGTTTGGTGGTGTGTTCAAATATAACACTTAAATGCAGCGTGTTAAATGTGTGCAGCGTAAATCAAAAGAAAACAATGGCTGGATTTTACAACAACCCCACGTTATACCTCCCTACCGACAGATTTATTTCCATCATCTGAAGTCTGCATCATCCTTTTTATTTTTGTTACTCCTGTTTCTCGATGGGCTGAAATAATTAAAATCTATTTAGCCGTATCCACTGTATCTCTGATGTCAAATAATACCCGCTCTGCCCCGTGGCTACTCACTCAAATGAAAGATAGGATACTAAAAGCCCTCTCCGAGTGCTGATTTGGAGAATCCTGCGTGTTTCCGAGGGAAGTTGGTGTCCTTGCTGACTCCAGAGGACGCAGCATCCCCTCGGATATCAGCGGCATCACAAAGGGCGCTGGGCACTGAGAGTAATGACCACCTCAGCTGGTGACACAGCTAGCCATGGCGCTGGCCGGAGCTCGTCATGGCTGCGGGAAAACGGAGAATTCCTGCACTTCGTCTCAGGAGACCAGCGCCTCGGGCTCCCAGGTCGCTGGGAAGCACGGCCGATGAAAATGGGATAACTCGAGAATTATGGAAGAGTGCATTTGGAGTCAGGAGCATAAATCTAAAACGCCATTTGTTTTAAAGAAACACAGTGATAGTAAATGTTCTCTTAAATTAAAAGTCATGATAATAACTGTTTCCTAAGGAGATATTAGAATCTTGTTTTTTTCTGTTGTTTATTAAAAGTTGGGGATTTTTTTCCAAAAAAGGTATAAGTTAAAGGTATAAAAATCCACTATATATTATAGTATTTAAGTGCTGGCAGTATTCTATTACGATGTGTAGCAAGCAAGCCAGAGTTTGTTAATTTACAAATTTCATAAAGTATTAGGAGTTTTGAGTGACTGTGAAGACTTAAAAATGTTGTTTTAATTCCTCAGATGTAAGATCTGAAAACCTGATGCCGGTTTTTTTTCCCCCGTAGGATTTTGCACAGAGCTCAGGCCAAATGGATAATCAGTTATCGCAGCAGAGGGGTACGTCTCCAATGAAATGTAGCAACTGGGTAACAAAATGCATAGATTTTTATGTTATACTGTGATCTAAATGTTTTGAATCTGCATCACGATGAAAGAAATACGGTAAATTACAAAAGTGAATTTGGAGTTTGGGGAGAGGCGCTCTAGCTTACATTTTGACTTCACAGCATACACGTAGTCCTATCTGCCGCTCGTGGCATCAGGAATGCAGAGTGTTAATCTTTATTAAATGCTCTGTGGTGTCACGTCTTAAAATGTGATACTGTATGTGCACATATTTAATTAACTGTCACAAAGGCTGCCTTCAAAAGTTTCAGGTTGCCGACACCGCGCAGCCGTGCCAGTACACCCAGGGAGCCAAAAATGAGAAAAATACTGTCCTGTAATTATCCTGTAGTTCGTCAGTTTGCAGAAGAGTTGTGAATTATTTTTTTTTTTCCTTTCAGTTGTTGTAAATATTGTGTTAAAAACAGTTAACTTCTTTGGGCTAAACATTGGAAAGATTCTCAGTTAAGACGGCTATTACTTGTTAAACACATTTATAATTCAAGTGTGTCGATGGGAATCTGGTCTTTAGTCGCCTGTATTTTGCATAAAGTACGTGGCTGGGGCAGTCATTTCTCCCTGGCGGCCAGCAGAAATCCACCACGGTTTTGCTGAGCGTTTGCCAGAAGATGAGCAGTTCTAGGTCTAAAACCTCAGCTTTGTGGTTAAAAATAAATTATAAAATAGAAAATTAACATAAATTTATGGAGGTTGTTACTGTCAACGTTATACCTCTTTGTCTGAAGCAGCCTCCTGCAGTCTGCAGCACAAACTTTCCAGGGTTGTGTTTGCGTGAGAATCTGCTCGAGAAACAGCTAAAATTCAAGTAAAAAACTGCTTTTTATTTTCACTGTTCAAAGTGGAGGAACTTTTAAACAAAGATGACCATGTGGTGACATATGAGCGTGCTTTCTAAACATTCCCCGGTTGCAAAAATGCTGACTTAATGATAGTATAAGCAGGATTATTTTTATCCGTTTTATCACTTGAAGGACGGCATCCCCAGAAAACGAAAGGGGAGCAGTGGAGCTGCTGGGAATAAACGGTGGAAGCGCAGACTGCCTTGTTGGGTGCTGCGCTGCTCAAAGGGTCGGACCCCCCCAGACCCGTGCACGCACGCTGTAGCCCCCTTCACGTTACCAGCGGTGCCCGTGGGATTAAAAACTGCATTTATAATATTTTTGGGGGAATCGGGGAGCAAAACTCCTCCGCAGCCCCTCGTGGAAAAAGAGGGTGCTGAGCCAGGAGAGCGGGGTGGAGGCCGCCCGAACTCGGAGGCGGCGGAATTGTTCCCCTGTGGGTCCAAGAACGTGAAGCGTGTAACGATGTGTAACGTTCCGATGCGTAAAGCCAGAGGCGCCTCATCCAAAAGCTTAAAAATCTAAGCCTTTGCCCCTCTTTTTAAAGCAAAACCTCGGAGTCCCAAGCTCCACAGAAGCGTCACCCCATGATCTGAGCCGCCCTTGGTAGGGGGAGGGGAGTAAATGACTTGAAGTATCTCGAATTGGCCGCGCGTTCATTATTCTTGTTTTATTGCCATCTTATCTTAAGAGGGAATAACTCGGTAATTTTATGTTCTGTCTCCAACAGAAAAATTTTTCAATTCTCAAGATTATCTTGAGCTGTCCAACAGATTCCCCCGCCAGTCCTGGGAAGAAGCTCGACAGTTCTTCTTGAAAAAATAGGCGTCGTATTTGTTTTTAAAAATCCCTAATGTCGTCGTGCTGACCGGTTCCTGCTGACTACCTTCTCTAAAAGGCTCTCCCGAAAAGTTTTTGATACTCTAAATACTTAACGCTGTAGATACATAATTTGCACTATTTATATCCTAAGTACTGTAGATAACTTCCAAGTTCTGTTTTTGTAATTTTGATAATTTGAGTTTGTTCCATTCGCATATCCTATGTCATGGTCGGGGTGTTTGCTACCCTGTGATGTGGTGGCACTTGCACTGCGGAACTGCTGAAATAAGATGGCAAATAGAGAAAAAAAAAATAATATGTTCTATATATCTTGTAATAAAATAACTTATTCTGTCTGTAGCGTGACTTCTGTGTTGCAAGTGTTGGTGTTTGAATCTCTGTAAGGCTCGAGAGAAGGAAGAAAAAAAAAAAGGACTGCTAAGATGTCTTTCCAGTTAATCAAAAGTGTTATGAATTTCTCAAGATTTGGCTCTGAAAAAAGTTCGTTTGTAATTTTTTTTTTTTTTGATGATTTGGGCTAATTCATGTAATAACGGATTTTTTTTAAACCACGTGCATTTTTAACGTTTCGATACGACTTTAATAACGGCTGTTTAAACCTCGTGATGTTCCCTTTAACGCTGAAGGTTCCGTGAAGCGCGATTAAAACGTGGAAACGGCGGCGTGTCTCGGCGAGGTTTATTCTCCGGGCCGAGGGCCCCGCCGGCCCTGAGGGGACGGGGCTTCCTCGGGGGCCGCGCCGAGCCCGGGCCGCAGGCGGCTCGCGGCCACCGCCACCCGCCCCCCATGGCCACCGCGGGCCGGGGCCCCCTCGCCGCACCTGAGGCGGCGGCAGCGGCGATCCCGATCCGCCCGGCGAGGGCCGCGGCGCTGCCTGAGGCGAGGCCGCCGCCTGAGGGGGAACCGGGGCTCGGCGGGAGCGAGGCCGCCTCAGGCTGAGGTGATTTTCCCGCCCGCCCGGCCCCGCTGCCCGCTGAGGGAACAGCTCGCTGCAGCCGAGCCCCGGGGGAGCGCGGGGAGCTGGAACCCGGCCCAGGCGGAGCTAGGTACCGGCGGGGGACCCGCGGCGGGAGGCGGGGTGGCGGGGGACGGGACACCCCGGTCCCACCTGGCCCCGGGCCCGGGGGAACGCGCGCCGCGGCGGCGGCAGGCGAACCCCCGGCTGAGGCGGCCCCGGCAGCCCGGGCTGCTCCCTGCGCCCCGACGGCAAGTGCGGGGCGACCGGGCGGGCCAGCTCGGTCCCCGAGCACCCGCTTCCTCGGCCCCTGGGCGTGGCGGTGGCGGGGCCGTCCCCACCCCAGCCCCTGGCAGCTCAGGTAGGGCCCAGCTCCCCCCGGGCCCGGCTGCCCGGCCATGGGTGCGGTGAGAGGGCCGGTTAAGGCTTCCCGGGCCTGGCCATCCTGCCCGGGTACCGGGGAGGGAGCGAGCCCCGCCGCGCTCCCAGGCGATGCCGAGGGCAGATAACGAGCCGCCGCCCGCGTCTAAACAGGGGGGGACGGACCCAGGCGAGAGAACGGCCCGCCTCGCCGCCGCCGCCGCCCCGGAGAGCCCCCGCGGCCGCGGCCCCGCAGGGCAGCAGGTGCGGGCACGGCCCGGCGGGGCCGCTCCGAAAGGGAAACCCGCCCTCCGCCTCCCTGGCTATAAATAAGCGGCCGCGGTGGGGAAATCCGATTAACGCCGTGCGGGGAGGCCGGGATGGCAAAGCCGGGGCTGCGGGTCGCCCCCGGCCCGCTCCGCGCTCGGGGGGGCCTCGCCGCCGCCCTCCCGCCCCTGTTTTCGTTTCAATCCTCGCCTTGCCTTGTTTTCTCCTTTTTTTTTTTTTTTTTATTAAGTCCAAAATATTTAATCCCACTATTCAACCGCTGACTCTGACAATAAATAACAATAACTTACTTTTGTTCGTTAAAGGCTCAAAACAATCCGTCCTCCGTCCATTGATAACTTAACATTATTAGTACTGGTTTTCCCGGTAAAAAGTCTCGTTTCCGTGTCCCGTTTTTCCAGCGATCGTGCGGGCCCGGGCGAGGCATCGGCGTGAGATGAGGCTGGACGGCGCGGCTCCGCGGAGGGAAGGCCGGGCCGGCTCCGCGGCCGCGGAAAGGCGCGTACGCCGAGGGAGTCTTTCCCCCTTTTGTTTGGTTGGATTTGTTGGTTGGTTTGTTTGGTTTGTTTTTTTCCTTTTTCCCCTTCCAAAAAGGGGAAGAACAGCCGCCCCCGGAGCAAGCGGCGGGCGAGGCAGCCTGTCACCGTGCCGGGCTCCAGCGGTGAAATCCGCGTTTCTTTAGGGAAAAGAAACATCGAAATCCGCAGGGAAAAAACCCAAAACAACGAAATAACCAGGGCGGGGGCTCTCTCTCCGGTCTGGTGAAGGCAGCGAGGATCCCGGTGCTTTTTTGGCCGTCAGTAACATGTTTTTTTTGTTTTTAAATAAGAATAATTAAAAAACAAAGGCGTTTGTCCGGCGCTCTGGGAGCGGCCCGGGGCCGGGTGTCTCATGCAGGGAGCGCAGGCATGCGGAAGTCCCGCGGCGGCGGGCGGCCGGGCGGCCTCACGTCTCGGCCGGGCTGGGCACCATGCTGTTGGGGGTGTCGGGGAGCTGGGAGGACAGCGAGGTCACGTCGCTGCCGGAGGAGGTGCCCAAGGAGCCGGACTCGGAGAAGGAGACCTGGGGGAGCAGCGGCGGTGAGGGCCCGGCCCGCTCTCCCCCGTCCCCAGCCACGTCCCCCCTTTCCCGCAGCGCCCGGGACGGGCCGCCGCCCGCCCGACCCCCGCCGCCCGAGGGGGCGGCCCGGTGCGGCGGGGCCCGGTGCGGCGGGGCTCACCAGCTGCTGGAAGGCGGCGGGCTGCTCCAGGTCGCTCTGCAGGGCGAACTCGCTGAGCGCTTTCCAGGGCGGCTGGTAGGTCTGCACCTCCACGGCGCTGCCCTGCACGGCGCTTTCGTGGCGGATGGGGCTACCGGCCACCAGCGGCGTCCCGGTGAGACCCTGCAGACTCTGCGGGCAGACGGGGGGTGGGGGGAGCTTCAGCCCGGGACCCCTCCCCTATAACCCCCGCCACCCCCCCCCTCCCCGTCGGGGCTGGCGGGCGCTCACCGTCTTGTCGCTGTGCTGCTGCTGCTGGAGCTGTTTCATGAGGATGGATTTTTTCTTGTCCTTGCAGCGCTTGTTCTGGAACCAGACGCGGATGACGCGGGGGCTGAGCCCCGTCATCTCCACCAGCTGCTCCTTCATCAGGGCGTCGGGGCGCGGGTTGGCGGCGTAGCAGGTCCGCAGCGTGTGCAGCTGCTTCTCGTTCAGCACCGTCCGTACGCGGGTGGTCTTCTCCGCCGCCTTGTGCGCAGCGGGCCGCGGGGCGGGCGGCCGCCCGGGCACCGGTTCTGCCGCGGGGAGGGCGCGTACCGTCAGCGCCGCCCCTCCGCACCCCACTTCCCCGTTTCCCCCCCCTCCCCCCCATCTCCCCTCCCCGCCCCGCCGAGGGGGAGCAGCCGTTACCTGCCAGGTGGGCGGCGGGCGGCGGCAGCGCGGGGCTGCGCGGCCCGCGGGAGGCGGCGGTGCCGTCGTGGTTGGGCCCGTGGTCGGCGCGGCAGAGGAGGTCGCGGTCCCGCAGGCAGAACTGGTCGCCGGGCAGGAGCTGGCGGCCGCAGGCGGCGCAGCGGAAGCACTCCAGGTGGTAGACGTGGTCGCGGGCGCGCATCACCAGGTCGCTGCTGCTGAAGGACGCCCGGCACTGGGCGCACTTGATGCCGAAGAGCCTGCGGGGAGGCCGGGCGGCGTCAGGGCCGTCGGGGCGGCCGGTTTTCGTTTGGGGGAAATTCGGGTTGTTTTGGTTTTGGTGTTTTTTTTTTTTTATTATTATTATTATCATTATTTTAAAGGGGCTTTGTGTGCTTTTTTTTTTTTCGGTAATTTCGGGGTCACCTGCTGTAGTCCCGCTTGCAGTAGGCCTTGCCGTCCCGCAGGAAGCATGTGCAGGTCTCGTCCAGGGGCTGCCCGCACTCGGCGCACTTGAGGCAGGCGACGTGCCACTCCAGGTCCGGCGACACCCGCAGCAGGAAGGGGTCCTGGATGCGGCCCCCGCAGCCCGCGCACAGGGCCAGCCCCGGCCGCCCTGCCGGGAGCGAGCGGGGCACGGTCAGAGGCAGCGGCGGGCCAGAGCAGAAGCGCCAGGAATTAGGGAAAGTACACTTTTTTTTTTGCCCTAGTCTGATCTTTTTTTTTTTCTTTCTTTCTTTTCTCAAAATAGGAAGAAAGAGAAATAAAGACAAACACAGAGAGAAGAAGAAGAAGAAGAAAAAAAAAAGAGTGGAAACGCGAAAGGAGATAAATAAATACAGCCAGAAATTAAAAACCAAACAAAACCAAAACAGAAACTTGATCGAGGGAAAGAAATGCAGAAAGAGACACAAAAGTAGAATTTCGGGAAAGGAAATAAACGCAGAAACACAGAAACGCTACAACAAAAGGTGAGGAAAAACTGAAAGAAGAGAAAATAAATGAAAACGGATTGACAGAAAGAGAAACAAAACCAGCGAAAAAACAGAAAGACACAGTTAAAACGGGAACGTGGACAAACGAAAACAGTAAGAGACAAGAAATCAAAGGGAGAGAAAGAGAAATAAACCCAAACAAAAACAGAAGAACAGAAAGAGAAAGAAAGAAAGAAAAAAAAAAACGGAAAGAGAAGTTTAAAAAAAAAAAAAAGACAGACAAACCGAAACACGGAAAGAGAGACAGACAGACAAACGGTACCGCGGGCAGAGAAAGGGGGAAGGAAAGAAAGAAAGAAAAAGCGGAGGGGAAGACGGAAAGAAACGGAAAGGGCGGAAAGGAGCGAGACCAGCGGCGCGGACAGGCGAAGGGACAGGCGCTCGGTAAGGAGCGGGGGCGGCGGGGGCCGGGGAGCGCGGGGCGCGAACGGGAACGGCGGCACCGGCGATGCCACGGCCCGAGCCCGCGGCCGCCCGCGCCCCTCCCCAGCCCTTCCCGGGTGCTGTCACCGCGCCCGCGGCTCCGTGCCGGCGCGGCGGCCACCCGACGGCAGCGCGGAGCCCGGCCCCCGCCGCGTCCCGCAGCTCCCCGCACCCTCCCCGCACTTACTCTTGGAGGGCTCCCCCATGGCGCCCGGGAGCGGCCGCGGGAGGAGGATGTCCACCATGCGGGCGGCCCCCTGCGCACCGGCCGGCGATGCGGGGATGCGGGATGCGGAGCCGCCGCTCCACCACTACCCGCGGCCGCGCGGGGCGGGGGCCGCGCCCGCCCCCCCGGGCCCGCCCCGCCGGGGCCGCGCCGTGATGTCAGCGCGCACCGGCCGCGGAGGGGGGGGTGGCGATGGGGGGGGGCCGTGAGGGGAGGGGGGCGGTGCTGACCTCACCGCGCGGCCCCCAGAGGCGATTGGCGGCCGCGGGGAGGGCGCCCGCGGATTGGCCGTGCTGAACAATGGGCGCGCGGCGGGGCGCGCAGCGGCGCGGAGCAGCGCGGACTCCCCGGGCCGCCCCCGCGGGAAACCGGCGTGGCGCGGCCCCGGCGCCGCCGGCGGCTCGGACGGGGCGGGTGGCCCCGTGTGCTGCGCGGGGGGAAGCTCCTCCTCCGCGGGGGCGGTGGATCCGCGCCTGAGCGCCCTGCGTACCGGGCAGCACGGCGGCCGCCCGACAGGCGCGGCCGCCCGCGGGACCCGCCGACCGACCGACCGACCGGCGCGGTGCGACCCGTCCCTGTCCGCGGCGGGGACGGCGGCGGCAGCCCGAGGAGATGGAGATTCATTTTAGCTTTTTTTCCCCCTTTTCCCTGTTATTTTCCTTGACTTTTATTTCGCCTTTTATGTTCTCCTTCTTTTATTTCCCTTTTCCTGCCCTTTCCGCTCTCTTTCGCCCTTTATTTCGTTGTCCCTGCCTTCCGTCGTGCTGCAGGCAGGTGCCCGCGGACGGGCGCGGCGGGACAGTCCCCGGCGCTGTGCGGAGGCGCAGCCCCGCGGCAGACGGGCAGGGGTCTCCGCGGGGGACACCGGCTCAAGGCTGCGCGCCCGCGGAGCGATTGCCTGCGGGGGATGGTGCGCGGGAGGGCTGCCCCGACGGACCCGAAGGGGAACGCTGGCGTGGTCGGGGCGGCCGTCCCGGGCAGCAGCTGTCTGATGAGTTTAAATTAGAGGAAAAAATAGTATTTTACCGCACTTTCATGCACCTGATCCCGTGCTGCTCCTGCAGCTGAACCGCTCCTGTTGCTTTTTTATCCTTTTATTCGTTTTTCCTCCCTCTTTCCCCCCAGCCTTCATGTGCGTGAGCAGAAAAATAGGGAGAGTGCTTCAGCGGCCTTTGACTCCGTTTTAAATTTCCAAAGACTTTGCAGCACAGCGGCACGAGTAGCTCAAAAGCTTATATATGCTGAAATTGAGATTGCTGCTGTCTTGGGGCTTTGGTCCTGTCCCTCCCCTCCATGCAATCGCCTTTTTAATTTTACACACAGAATTTGACAGGCATAGACCAACCTGTACAGCTCGGGAAGGACACGGTGACTTTAAATTTTGGCTGAGGAACAGCATGCTGTGCTCATTTTGCTCGGAGCAGGGAGACAGGATGGGTTTTCCAGCTGAAGCACTTGTTTTTTTGGGTGAGTTAGGCACCCTGCTGTCGCAGAAGCTGAGGAGGGGGAGTGGAGGGTTTGGATAACCGGTGTTTGACTGTTTGACCCACTCTCCCAGCCTGACCACAGCCCCTGATACACCTTTCAGGACCCCAAACGCTGAAAGCAAACATTTAAGTTTGCAGAGGAGCTGAGAGAGGCAGGATGGCGTTTGGGGTACCCGCTTCAGCAGGGGCATGTGTCTCCGGGGGATTTTGGCATCCCTGCCCGCCTCTGCACATGCGAAGGCGCGGAGGTGCGGTGTGGCAGTGACATCCTCAGTGCAGGGCAAGCCCACGTGTCGTGTCCCCTGCCTGTGTGGCAGTGGCAGAGCGGCCGTGGCGCCTGTCTGCATTTGCGGTCCGACCGCTGCCTGCCGTTAGCGTGGCTCGTTTGTCAGCAGCAGAGCTGAGCTGGGAGGCCAGCGATGCGAAGGGCATTGGAAAAGGGCATTTGGCTGGCTCTCCGAGCTTGGGTGACCCTGCGGGACGGGTGACGGGAACCTCCACAGCGCTGCCACGGCCGTGGGGGTGGCACAGAGTGTCCTGGCTGTGCTTGGGTGCCTGGCTGGAAAGGGGGTGCAGGAGGGTGACTTCAGTCTGAGCCAGAATCCACGGAGCCCTGAGTGAGTCAGTATCTGCATGTGTTAACAATAAAATGCAAAAATAAAATGTCAGAGTGATAGGAGAATGAGACACGTCTAAGAATACAGCAGCTTGGCAGGGATGCTCCGTGTTGCATCACCCTTTTCTCGCTCAAGGGCAGGGTCCTCCCAAGCCTCCCACCGGCTTGGGAGCGGGAAAGGTTACAGCTGAGCCACCCAAACTTTTCCAGCGCAGGCACACCTGTGTCGGTACGAGCTGCCACCAGGCAGGTACGGTGGGACTGGACTCGGCTCATGACAGCAGGTAGGAGCAGGGTGGGCAGTGCTGCACGGGCAATTTAGTGGAAAATCCCAAAAAAGGACTTGCCAGGGAAATGCTGAAAGCCCCCAAACCTCCTTTAGGTGATGAGTGAAAAACTTTAAAATGACTACAGGTAATGCTGAGAGGCATAAAACCAGTCCAATACCACCGTATTTTACAAACAGGTTAATTGTTGATTCCTTTGGCAGGGGTTTAGGGAAAGCACCTTGTAACATCGTAGGATCATTCAGGTCAGGAGAGATCTCTGGAAAACCGCTTTCAGGTCGCTTGGAAATGCTGGAAGCATTTGCTAGTCAAAACCAAATGCAATCTCTGCTGCCGCACGGATTACTCCTTGCTCTCCTCCACCCAGTGCCCAGAGTTTCCAACCGCTTTTGGGGCAATTCCGGCCGGGTTTGGGGGGAGAGCTGGCAGGGGCTGCCTGGCCACGGGGCGAGGCCAGCCGGCAGCGCTCCCCGCTCTCTACGGAGCAACACTTTGGGTTTCGCTCCCAAATAGAAATACAAGTTCCCTCTAGAAAGGAGAAACGGTAACAATTTTTTTGTTTGCAGCAGATTGCAAAGGCAGTAAATGCTGATTCTTTCAGAGCCAGCCATGGATTAAGTCCATTATAAAATTAAAACAGATGGAACACAATTTCACTTACATTACAAAAAAGGACAGGAACCATCTGCAATAAGATTTAGCATTGCAAAGCTATTGTTATCATGTTACCATTAAAACCTTTGATGAAGGGTTTTCTTTTCTTTCATAAACTTGTTCACATGAAACAAATGTTTTATTTATCCATCTTCCTAAGATAATCATATTTTATTTAAAAAGATGACATCTCTCTCTCTCAAAAAAAAAAAAAAAAAAAAAAGCCAGCCTTTGGTTCTAACAGAACATTTAAAACCAAAGAAATGTAAAACCCCAACGTCGATCCACTGGGGGCTTCAACAGAGAGGATGTAGCCAAAGGAGAATTCCCTGTCCATTTTTCCTTTAAAAACATTTCCTTGTGTTTGGGGACAATGTCTGATACTGAAAATAGATAATTAATGAGATAATGGGATACTGCATGTCACCTCCTGTCCAATGGGATTATCTGATGGCTAATTATGGACAGATTGTGATTAATGTGATTATGGATTGGATATTAATCTGATTCTGGATTGATCTAGTTATGTTTTAGTCTGCTCCAAATGGTTAATTGGATCTGAGATAATAGAAATGCAGCTTGCACCAGATTTTGCCACATCAGTTGATGAAGTATCTTTTGATCTGGGTGGGTTGCGAACAATAAATTATTTACAGCTGTTGAGAAAATGACTCTTCCTTAGAATGTAGTCATTCATTTTATTTTCGAGAGCCTTTGAAAACAAAATCAATATCCTTTTTAAAAGGAGATGTTGACAAAAGAAAGGCACGTACATAACTCACAAACAAATGTGACGAAATTAAACAGTGGTTAACCCGGTGGCCTAGTGTCTGGTGATGCATTTGAATTGCTATGTGGAGCTTTGGGCTCAATTCTTCTGAGACCAGCAGGGGTTGGGAGCATTGCAGGGGAAGAGGGCCCAGCTCTGGGGAAAGTGGTATTGCACAAGAGCTACTGCCAGCCCTGCTATTGATTAAGAATCAGCCATGGTAAAATGGCAAAGGCAGCCCTTGCCATTCTTTCCCCTCCGGATAAGATGGATTCAGAAAGTTCAAGGGCGCAGAAAGGGCTCGTTGGCCCATCTCATCCTTCATACCAGACCATGCAATTGGACCCAGTATTATTATTTTTTCCCCATTAACTTACAGCTGACCTCAGTCATGTCTCCCAGAGATGCATCTGGTCTTGATGCAGGCTGCCAGTGTGGGAGAGGCTGCCCTGCTCCCTGCAAAGCCATCCTGCTTGTTAACTACTTTCACTGAAATGGCAAATTAAGTGTATATTTTAGGTTCAAGCCCCAGCCACTGGATCTCGTTATGCCATTATCTGCGGGATTAAAGGCATTGGGTGAATTGTAGCATCTTAGACTTTGTGACAGGATGAGCGGGAGGTGCCTTAGCCTTCGTCACCAGGTGGCATAAGTGGCAGGTAACTTCACCAGAAGGTGTTCCTCTCTCAACAGGCTTTGCAATAGAAATATCAAAAACCAACCAGGTCCCAAAACACCGAAAAAGGAGGCCTATTGCAGCTGCTGCGCTTAGCACTAAAGTGTTATTCACTGAGCTAAAACTGAAGGAAAAAGGGAAAAAGCAAATTTCCCCGAAGTGCTCGCAGGCATGGAAGGGGCCATTCCCCTGGGGTGATTTCACGCGCTGGCTGTCCCTGCCTCTGCAGGAATGGCTTGGGCTGGCAGGAGCGGGAATACAGTGGCATCTGGATTCCTCTCCAGCAGTGTAACGGGCAGAAAAAGCAGCTACCTGTTTAAAAAATAATGCTGCTATAACCCGGCAGAGAATTGTACACGCATCTCCCATTAGCGACAAGGCAGGCTGCGTGCCGGAGGAGGGCGGCAGGTCGCAAAGCACCCATGGTGGGTGTCTGCACTGGGAGGGGAGCAGACCTCTCCCCGCCGGCGTCGCTTCCCTCATCCTCTGGACAAACCGCCGCCGGGCAGGACAAGCTGCCTTCCAAGGTAACCTGAGCCTTTGCTTCCAGGAGGTTATGGGGGTCCCTTTTCACCCATGATCTCGACAGAAGGGGCTTCTTTTAACTCCTCCGGTGATCTTGTTCTCTAGGAATATACAGCGAATGTGATGTTGCTCCCTGACTCCCTTGTTACTTGACTGGCACATGGAAATGATTAGCAAGTGAGATGAGTTTATAAGAAAGGGAAAACACCTGCCTGTGGTGGTTTTGTAGGCTTGGTTTCAGTAGAAGGGTTGTCCTTGCTATGGGGTGGCTTTGGGGGAGCTTTTTCCTCTGTCCCCCCACTGTGGAAATAGGGCTCATGGTGTTGTCCCCTTCCAGAGAGCTACCCTGAGATCTCCTGAAAGAGGAGCTGCTGATTCGAGACCGGTGAGTGGTTGTAAGGTGATCTGGGCAGAGCATTAAGGACACCTGTAGTGGTGTTTTATTATAGAGGAACTCAAGTGTCAGATATGTTGAGATGTATTTTTGTGCTAGTGAGGATGAGGAGCAGAGAGCAGGACCCTAGCGAGATGCGTCCCATGTCATGCAGAGGGTCCCATATTCATGGCCGTGGAAAATGGGTGAGTGCAGGGGAATGGGTGATGTCCCGGGGTGGCTGAACCACTTTGGTCACACGAGCTTGGGCACGAAATAACTTCAGCAGCAGAGATCTCTGCTGCTGCTGCTTCTGAGGTGGGGTTTTGTCCTGTCCCTCCGTGCTGCTGCCCGCCCGGTGCTGGGCCACGGGTCCTGCCCGTTGGCTGGAGAGCCCCACTGAGCCATAAGCAGGTTGCAGTTGCTTTAACGTTATTGGATTTTGACAGATTAGGAGGCGAATCCTTTCGTGTGTTGGGGAAGCTTCCCAAATGAAGCTCTTTTAATTTATCTGAGTCAGCTATCCCCAGGGCGGCTGCAGGAGGAGTAAGCTAGGGATGACCCGTGACAGAGGGGACTGCCATACCAGTAATAAAAAATTCCTGCCCTTCACTAAATCCCTTAGTCATGAGGCTGTATTAGCTGGATTCCATATGTTTTAATTAGGAATTATGTATTTTAAGGGAACTGAAATCCGATTCTGGTGAAGACATGATTACATATTTGTAATGGTTCTCATTTCATTTGGCTTTTGTAGAGATACCAGTACAGGTACCTGGCTCTTGGTTGCGACCAGATTTTTTTAAAGTTTGAGTAATCCATGTTATTGATTTTTTTTTTTTTTTTTTTTTTCTTCTTTCCCCCCCCTCCCAATCATGTGAAAAAATGTAATTCCCTTTCCAATGCAGAAATTGGGTCAGCAGATCCTAATGAAATAATCCTGGATAACAATGCACCATACAAGGATCTGCTCCCACTAATTAATGACTAATTTTTCTTTCAAAATCCAAAGTACTATCCTCTGCCTGCAGTGGACAGTGACTCCACCTTCAGTGGCACCTGTTTGTTGCACACCTTACCATTTTTATTATTGTCGTGCCCTAGGTGGGGAGGTCACACAGAAAAAAAGCTTTTTGCCATCGTTGAGCTAATATGGATCATGCTGATATAATCCCTACCCGATTACAGTTATAAGCTCCTGAAACACTGGCCATAAGTGATAAAGACTTCCTTTGTGCTTCAGGGTGTAATCCGCATCAAGCCAGTTTCAATAAGGATTACGAGCATCTGAAGTGTTGCCGAGGTTTTTGAATCAAAATTATAAACAGAAAACATAATAAAAAAGCCTGTCACGCCTCTGGATTGGTGACACTACACCTTGAAATCTGACCTAAAGGGTGGCGATGTCACCCTGCTCATGACAATATGATGTTAAGGCCGTTAAGCCAGACACGTAGTGAAAGGATCGCTTTATTCTGAGCTACGATGCAATTAGGTCAATTTTGATAGTAGCTCACTTTTGTTTTGGCGGGAGGTATTCAAAAACAAGCTCAAATGAGATTGGTTTGCGTATTTTTGTGCTTTTGGGTTTTTAGGTGTCCATGTGTTGTTTCTTTTTGTTAAAGATTTCATCCCCATCAGTTGGGCACGTTGGAAGCTCAGTTTTGGAGCTTAAAACAGGATTATGAAATTGCGTGCCATGCTTTTAATGAGTAAAACACCTTAATTAAAAGGACATAATGGCCAAATTAAGGATGTCCAGGATGTCCTTATTTTGCTTTTGTTGGATTATTGAGGGTGCAGATAGGGATTTCTATACTTTATAAAACTTCACATCTCTAAAGAGTTATGCTGCACCTTAACGACCTCTCCAACTGACGGTAAACAGCTGCTTCAATTATTTATCCTCTTCTCAAATCCATCTCAGGGTCCTGCGACTTCAGCAAAATCATCCTTCCCCTTATCTTCATGAAAATAATAATTTATTTTTTTTTTAACCTAATGATTTGCGCAATCCAGGAGATGCACAGGAAGCCCCAAACACTCATTCTATTTTCTTCATTTTTTGGGGATTGGCTGAAGGGTGGTTCCAGGCCCCAGCAGAAGTTAGAGCAGCCCTGGAGCTTCCTGAATCCATCTAATCAGGCACAGGCCCTGAAGGACGTTTGCCACCTCCTTCAGCTCTTCCCTCTGCAGCCCTCCCTCGGGGCTCGGGGTGTTTAGGTAGTGCTCCGAGGCCAGAAAGCTGGAATACGACGTACAGCTGCTTTTCTTCTACTATAGAGGCATTTGAGATTTGAGACAAGTAAATTGTTGATTCGGGTGCCTGCGTTGCTGGGCCTGGTTAGCTTTTGCTGTAAAGCTGTAGTACTTTTTGGCATCTGATGTGAAAATCATGTGGCAGAATAAATTTTAGAGGTGATCCTGTGCCAAGGCTGTGGCAAAGCCGAAGAGCCTTTTTTGAGCAATTTGCCTTTTGCTTTTCTATGGGGCGCCTCAGAAACGCAGAACGAATCACTGACACGGCACAGATCACCACTTAGTCTTGGAAGAACAGTCCAAGGGCCATAATTGCTCAGGGGTTTTGTGTTGTGTGGTTTGTTTTTTTTTTTTTTTTCCCTCTAAACCACTTCAGGATGGGAAGGAAGAAGCTGCATTCGTGGCTCACTATCTGGCGATTTCTGGGATGGGAGGTCAGTTGGGAATGTTGCGGATCCATGTGTGCTTGGGTTGATGGAGTGGTCACTCTAGCGTGGTGGCCACTGCTGTCTTCTCCAGGACACCAGGCTGTTGGAGAGCCAGAGCACATACTGTGTCAGTGAATTTGGCCTGAAACAGTTTCATTGATGGGTCTTTGAAGCTGTCAGGCCCTTTGGACAACTGGTGGGCCGTGATGCCTGACCTCTCCTGAGTGCCTGTTATGGTTTGTGGAACTCACAACAATTTACTGTCATTTAGCCAATTATTCCATCACCCGATGACCCCTCCCCACCAGGGGGATTGGGGAAAAACAAGGAAACCTGAGGGCTAAGGTATCAATAGACTAGGATAAGACTAAATAATTAATATCAATATGGGTTCTCCCTTACGAGGAAAGGCTCAAAGAGCTCGGGCTCTTCAGCCTGGAGAAGGCTGAGGGGAGACCTTATCTATGTTTACAAGTACCTAAAGGGTGGGTTGAAGAATGGTGGAGCCAGACTCTTTTCAGTTGTTTCCAGCAATAGGACGAGGGGCAACGGGCACAAGCTGGAACATGGGAAGTTCCATTCAAATATGAGGAAAAACTTCTTTCCAGTGAGGGTGCCAGAGCCCTGGAACAGGCTGCCCAGGGAGGTCGTGGAGTCCCCTTCTCTGGAGATTTTCAAGACCTGCCTGGATGCAGTCCTGAGTGATGTGCTCTGGGCAACCCTGCTTTAGCAGGGGAGTGGGACTGGATGATCTCTAGAGGTCCCTTCCAACTCTGACAATTCCGTGATTCGGTGATTAATCCAGATACCAATATGAAATACACAAGGATTACACTCAGCCCATTCCGTCACAAGAAGCCGTGCACTCCCTGCAGGGACAGCCCACGTGGGAGGAAGGGAAGGGGTCTGGCACGGGGGCAGGGAGTTCTCAGGATGGCAGCCATCAAGGGACAGAGAGCTTCACAACAAACTTTGTAATTTATATTAGATGTGACATTCGTGGTATGAAATAACCCTGTTGGCAGCTTGGATCAAGCACCCGGGTCTCGCTCCTCCTCATCCCTGCGCCTGGCAAGGCTCAAAGAGACGGGACCCTGAAACCCGCACGCCGGAGTTGGCTGTAAAGCACGTATTTTCAGACACTGGAGTTTTCTGAAAGTGCAATTTTCCCAGGCGTTAGGAGATAAATTA